>NC_053489.1:178412017-178741517 GCF_905171775.1 Rana temporaria
TTCAGCTTGGAGGCTCTTTTCCTGTACTGCTGTCTGCCTTATCTCACCCTTTTGTCTAAGGAGTCTGCCTGTCTGCTGATCGTTACTATTTTTGTCAAAGGGTGTACTGTGCCCCATCCTCTCTCTCCCACATTTTCCTGTTTGTGAGAAATAAACTTCTCTTTGTTCAAGCATAAAAGTGGCTGGCACCCATCTTTCTATCTTGTACATTACCCACTATGCCTAGTAACCTGCACCCTGAGGAGGAATGTTGGCACTCCCTGTCTTTGGGTGTCACCGTCAGGCCCCTGGAAATTGGGGTGGGCGCTACACACATATATATATATATATTTCTTATAAGATTTCTTAACACCAGTTTAATTGTATGCAGAGCTGTGGATAATGTGGTACCACTAGTTCTCCTGTACAAGGTCAAGGCCAACAGGGGGGCCCAGACAGCTGGGTGAATGTGGGGAGGGAGGTTGAGGAGGCAATTACTGGAACAAATCTCCTGTTAGCCTTTCTCCTTTAGCCATACAGGGGATTGGTTCCAGTAATTGCCCACCCGCCACATCAATCACCCTCCCTTCCTGTGCACTATACATTTCCCCCTGCTTCCCAGACCCCCCTGTGTGCCCCATCCCCACCCCTGCAGTGCTGCCAGCTTCCCTCCTCTCCTTGCTGGCAGCTGCAAGCACACAATAGGAACATTCAGGATGGAGAGTGGGGGAAGTGTCCAGTAAATATATCACGTTTTCCAGACCCTTTCTTTTTTGAATGAACATAAAGAGTGACTGGTACTAACCACTCAGTGTGTTCATTCATACCTGAAGCATAGTAAACTTTGTTTATTTGGGGAGGAGAGTGGTGGGGTGTCTGTCAGGTTGGCTGTAGGGGGTTCTGTGATTTCTACCAGCAGCCCTGATTTTATGTTATTTGTAATAAAGAAATACCAGAAAATTAAATGTGTTCTATCTACCTGCTACAAATGGGTTGAAATTGGAATATGACCAAATTAGAGTTACGTGGTTTCTCTGCGTATGTATGTGTAAAGTCAAAGTTACCAATTAAAAACACACAAATGTATACAAACACAAAAATAATATTTTAAGCTGTCATGGCTCTTTCATTACTTGGCATAATGTTAAAACTGGGTGAACACAATTTTCCTGTAACTTCTGATATGGATATTTCAACCTTTGCAGATGAGATCAATACTCAAAGTACTTTAGGATCCATTTAAAAAATTGCTTACCGTGTTTGCAGAAAAAACGGAAAACCATATGAAATGAATTGAAATTTAAATACATTTGGCATTTTTCCACATTCTTGTCCAATATGTTGAGACATCTAAACACATGCAGTAGAGACTGTAAAAGAAAATGCAGTAAGTTTTTTTTTTCTGGCGATCAGTATATTTAAACATATAAGTTGGGCCCCATTCCTTGAGAAAAAGAAAATTTGTCACACATGGGTGCATTAGGCCAATGACAAATTACATGCTCAACCACAGCTGCCAGTAGCCATGGATGTATAATGGAGGGGCCAGGGCCCAACATTAGATGTTGGGGCACCTGTAAAGGCTGCAAGTAGGGCTGGGGAGAGTGGTAAAGTTGAATGTGAGGCTGCAAGGACATTGTTGAGACACTGACTGCTGAGCTGCACGCAACAGAATAATTCAAATGTCTAACTATTCCTTGGTCTAAACTGTAGTGATCCTGATTTGACCTAATATGTTTCTAGGGTAAGATACAGAGCTGGACTGGAAGCAAAATGTGTACGTTTTAAAACTTTTCCTGTGTCCTTGTGGAGACCACTTGAACCCAAGTGTACCAAAAGTGTTCCCTAGGGGCTCTTTCACACGGAGCGGACTGTTTCTGGGTCCGCTCCGTGTGTCCGCCAAAGCTCAGCAGGGATCCCCGCTGAGCTGTCGGCGGATAGGGCGGTCCCCGCACACAGTGCAGGGACCGCCCTGTCTGTCCGTCTGCATCCGGTCCGTTCCGCCGAACGGAAGAAAAATAGGGTTTCTTCCGTTCGGAAAAGCGGATCCCGACTGACGCGGATGCTAGCGGATGCTCCATCCTCTAACGGACGCGTTCCCATAGGGATTCATTACAAGTCCGTTAACGGACTTGTAATGAACGGACGAACGGTCTGCTCGTGTGAAAGGACCCTTAAGCTGTCCATACATTATGCACATTTTGTCCAGCTCCTGGGATGTGTGACATGATCCTTCTACTGAAAATTGTTTGGCAAATAGCACCTGTATCCAAATCAGATGCAGAAGCTGTTCGGGTATTTTGAAAGCTGGATACAATTTCATGTTATTGAACTTGCTATCAATCCTTCAGTAAATAAGATTCAATTTCTTTACTTGACTGTGTCTGTTTCTAAATATCTTTTGTCACCACAAGAATGTCAGAACTCATTGTCAGAGGAGTCGGAGGACATGCAAGATCAGGGCAACAAGTGGTGTACAGATCCTTTAAGCGGCCCTCATGGGGGTAGCGCTACATTTACAAGGCACACATTTTGCCCTATTTTCAGCCTGCACTGCTCTATAAATGTTACAATTATTTTTACTTAAAGCGGGGGTTCACTCTATATAAAAAAAAAAAAAATATTTTTTTCCCTCTTGCATTAAATTCGGCATAGTAGCGCGAGCTACAGTATGCCTGTCTGTATTTTTTTATCGCAGTACTCACTGTTATATCGTACATAGAAGATTCCGGGGAATGGGCATTCCTATGGAGAGGGAAGGTGATTGACGGCCGGCCCTGGCACGTCACGCTTCTCCGGAAATAGCCGAAATAGGCTTGGCTCTTCACGGCGCCTGCGCATAGCCTGTGCGCAGGCGCCGTGAAGAGCCGAGACCTACTCCGGCTGTCTTCGGGGAGCGTGACGTGCCAGAGCCGGCCGTCAATCACCCTCCCTCTTGCTAGGAACGCCCATTCCCCGCGGCAGACGGAATCGTCTATCTACGATATAACCGTGAGTACAGGGATAAAAAAATTAAGACCGGCATAGTGTAGCTCGCGCTACTATGCCGGATTTTATGCTGAAATGTTGTTCTGCAGGGTGAACCACCGCTTTAAATCTAGTGATTGCTTTAAACATGTCATTGACCAATATCGCTTTAACTAATTTAGGCTTTAGATACCTTTAATGAAAATTTGCAATTCAGCTTTAAAGGAACATCGCCTTGACCTTGTTCATGAACAAATGGTCTTTGATAGTTTTGAAAAAAGAAGGAAGAAAAGAAGACGTAGGCGTATGCAGATCTGGAAGAATTGAGCACTCTCAAGGCAAGCTAGATATATAGAAAGAACTTCATGTTAAACAATGTATTTATGAAAATTGAACAGCTATATTATAATGTTAAGAAAGCATAGTAAGATTTTGGATTATTGGTTATTTATTTATTCTTAACAGAAACCTATAAATGACTGTGATCAGCCATACGTTATTAAAGGTAATCTATCACAACAGTTTAACATGTCAGTTATATATGGTGTGCTGTGTACTTTAGCAGAGTTCTTATGCCGTGTACACACAATCATTTTTCGGCATGAAAAAATCTGACGTTTTTCGGGAAGTAGAAAAACCATTAAAACGACGTTGCCCACACACCATCGTTTTTAAAAAATGCTCTAGCAAAGCGCGGTGACGTACAACACATACGACGGCACTATAAATGGGAAGTTCCATGCGGATGGCGCCACCCTTGGGGCTGCTTTAGCTGATTCCGTGTTAGTAAAAGACGATTCGCGCTTTTCTGTCTGTTACAGCGTGATGAATGTGCTTACTCCATTATGAACGGTAGTTTTACCAGAACGAGCGCTCCCGTCCCAGAACTTGCTTCTGAGCATGTGCGGGTTTTTAACGTTGTTTTAGCCCACACACGATCATTTTTTACAACCCGAAAAAACGACATAGTTTAAAACGTTGTTAAAAAATGCAGCATGTTCGAAAAAAAAATTGTCATTTTTCATAACCCGAAAAATTATGTGAAGCCCATTATGTTAAGACATAGGGCAGGGCCCGTGCAAGGATTTTTGCCAACTCAGGCGAAAGGGCATTTTGTCCCCCCCCCCCCCCGGCACGCACACGCGCACATGCACGCACACACACACACACCATACATCATATATGTATATATATCAGACCCCCCTCACGCAGTATGGATCCCCCTTACTAAGAACAGACCCCCCTTCCTCAGTACAGACCACCCTCCGTCAGTATAGACCCCACACTAAGTACAGACCACCCTCCGTTAGTATAAGCCCCCTCAGTGTAGAATCCCCCCTCTTACTGCAGACACCCCACCTTTAGTGCAGACCCCCCATCAGTATAGATTTCCCCTCTTTAGTGCAGATCCCCCACTAGTATAGAATCCCCCTTAGCGCAGACCCCCACAGTATAGACACCCTCCATAGTGCAGACACCCCCATCAATATAGACATCCCCCCTCAGTATAGACATCCCCCTTAGTACAGACCCCTCCCTCCAATACCCCCATGGCAGCTGGCAGGGGGTATCACGGGGCACCAGCACACAGGGGGTTCGGAGTGGGGGACAATTAAAGAGGAGGGGGGACAATTACAGAGATTGGGGGGGGATTACAGAGATGGGGTGCAAATACAGAGGAAGGGGGTGCAAATACAGAGGAGGAGGGTACAAATACAGAGGAGGGGGCAATTAAAGGAGGGAGGTGAAAATACAGATGAGGGGGTAATTACAGAGGAGGGGTGTGCAAATACAGAGGAGGGGGGAATACAGAGAAGGGGTGAAAATATAGAGGAGGGGGGACAATTACAGAAGAGGGGGGTGAAATTACAGAGGAGGGGGGAATACAGAAGAGGGGGGGACAATTACAGAAGAGGGGGGTGAAAATACAGAGGAGGGGGACAATTACAGAAGAGGGGGGGGTGAAAATACAAAGGAGGGGGAGAATACAGAAGAGGGGGGACAATTACAGAAGAGAGGGGTGAAAATACAGAGGAGGGGGGAATACAGAGGAGGGGTGAAAATACAGAGGAGGGGGAAAACATAAGAGGGGGGGCAAATACAGAAGAGGGGGGTGAAAATACAGAGGAGGGGGGTGAAAATACAGAGGGGGAGGGGTGTGAAAATACAGAGGAGGAGGGGGGTGAAAATAGAGAGGAGGAGGGGGGTGAAAATAGAGAGGAGGAGGGGGGTGAAAATACAGAGGAGGGGGGAGAAAATACAGAGGAGGGGGAATACAGAGTCCAAACATAAGGGAGAGAGAGAGAGGTGGCAGCTGCTGGTGCAGAAGTTTTTAATAAAATAAATGCTTAACCACTTGAGATCCGCGCTATAGACGAAATACGTCCGCAGCGCGGCTCTGAAGTGCCAAGTGGCCGTTTAAAAACGGCCTTTTATGTGCATTACCCGCGCGCGCCACTGGGTGGCGCGGCGGGTAAAAACTGTCCCGACGCATCGCCGAAGACCCGATGCGTGTACCTGGCGGCCGCGATGTCCGCCGGGTACACGCGATCGTCGGTGACACGGCAGGTGACCGCAGGGACGTGGAGCTCTGTGTGTAAACACAGAGCTCCACGTGCTGTCAGAGGAGAGGAGACCGATCTGTGTCTCTTGTACATAGAGACACAGCATCGGTCCCCTCCCCCAGTCACCCCCCTCCCCCCACACAGTTATAACACACCCAGGATACACAGTTAACCCCTTCCTCACCCCCTAGTGTTAACCCCTTCACTGCCAGTCACATTTATACAGTAATTCGTGCATTTTTATAGCACTGATCGCTGTATAAATGTGAATGGCGCCAAATTTGTGTCAAAAGTGTCCGATACGTCCGCCGCAATATCCCAGTCCCAATAAAAATCGCAGATCGCCGCCATTACTAGTAAAAAAAAAAAATAATAAAAAAAATCATAATTCTGTTCCCCATTTTGTAGGCGCTATAACTTTTGCGCAAACCAGTCGCTTATTGCGATTTTTTTTTTTACAAAAATACGTCGAAAAATACGTATCGGCCTTAACTGAGAAAAAAAATAGTTTTTTAAAAAAAAATTGGGATATTTATTATAGCAACAAGTAAAAAAAATATATTTTTTTTTTAAATTGTTGCTCTTTTTTTGTTTATAGCGCAAAAAATAAAAACCGCAGAGGTGATCAAATACCACCAAAAGAAAGCTCTATTTGTGGGGAAAAAAGGACGCCAATTTTGTTTGGGAGCCACGTCGCACGACCGCGCAATTGTCAGTTAAAGCGACGCAGTGCCGGACGCTGAGATTTCGCCTGGGAACGAAGGGGGTTTATGTGCCCAGTAAGCAAGTGGTTAAATACAATCCACTCACTCTTCATGTTAGAGCTGTAGTAGGCATGTCAGTCTGTGAAGTCGGCTGTCCCATTCTCCCCTCTGACCCACGCTGCTGTTATCACTGTAGGGAACAGAGCCGCGGGAAACTCATGTGAACTGTCAGCCTCTGATGATGGAGGCGTGGTTAAGCCTCCGGAACGCTCTGATTGGTCACAGCAATCCCAGGCTGACAGCACATTGCAGTTTCCCCGCGGCTCTGTATCCTTACAGCAGCGTGGATCGGAGGGGAGAATGGGACAGCTGACTTCACAGACTGACATGCCTACACCTCTGACAAGAGTGAGTGGGTTGTATTTAAAAATGTATTTTATTAAAAACGTCCGCACCAGCAGCTGCCTGTCACCTCTCTCTCTCCCTTTTGAGTGCTCTGTAATTGCTTCCTCCTCCGATCCCCCTGCTGTCCGGGACCCCCTCTGTGCTGGGGCTTAAAAGGAGCGGCGCTGACGCCGTAAGGCAAGTGCACATGCCCTGACATAGGGTAATGTCCAAACGATTCATATCCACTTACATGTTACAGCTTAGCCTAACAGCCTTAGTCATATGCAAGAACAGACATGCAGGCACAATCTGACCACCCAATGTTTGGTGGCTGTCATATATAAACACAAACAATTATTTTTGCTGGAAATTTTTGTTTATGGTAACTAGAAGAACAGAATGGCATACAAGGACATTTCAGGCACTGGTTTGTCTTAAGGAAAAAATAGTAATTAGAAAGGTGCTCTGTACTGTATTTTTTATCTACATGTCACCTCCTCACTACTGCCTGATCTAACCCTCCAAACACAGCTCCACCACACCACAATGTGTGTCTGCATGACAGTGTTCAATAGGTACCTTAAACACATGGCTCAGCAACCTGTTTTTTTTTTGTTTGTTTTTTTACTGCTCCCTGGTCCTTCATGTGAATGAGCCCTAAGAGGGATTTCCTAGGTCTAGTCTGCTATTTGTATTATATCTTTGTGGTAATCATACCTTGGAACTTTAGGAAGTTAGGGAGTCTGCAATTGGATGCTGCAAAAAAATGAATAGTGGGCCATGTAGATTCAACAATTGAGGCGTGCTAAATGCATCACAGCAATCAAGAGTTCACTAGTAGAGCAGCCACAGTAGCATGCCTTACTAAGATATGGGTCTAACAGTCGCAGAGGAAAAAAGTACCAAAGCATTGCTGGAGTAAGTGGAATGAAGGCAGAAAGCAAGAGAGGATTGGGGGAAAAGTGTCAGAAACCACGAATCAGACAGAGACAGAAGTACAGTTAAATCACACTTGTTTAATAATAAAAAAGATAAACAGAGTAAGCGTAGTCAAAACATAGCCAGAGTTCGGGAACCGGATCGGGTATTCAGACAAGCCAAAGGTCAGGGAGCCAGAGATGAAGGTAGTAGAACAGCAAGCAGGATCAGGAGCCAGAAGGGATGTCAGCCAAGCAAAGTCTTTAACAGGAACGCAGGAAAAAGTCTCTGTTGACCAAGGCGAAGGCAAAGAGCAAGTGAACTGGAAGGCTTAAGTAGGCAGGACTGACAAACCGGATTATCAACAGGTGAGTCACTGTGGAGAGATAGGAGCTGGCAATTAGTCAACAGCTGAGCGGCCAGCTCAGAGAAGGAAAAGCTGAGCCCAGCCCTGACAGTACAACCTCCTCAACGACCCCTCCTCCTTGGAGGACAACCGGGCTTGAGGGGAAAACATCTATGGAAATCACGGAGGACAGGGGCATATACGTCCGAGGCTGAGACCCAAGAGCGTTCCTCCGGACCTTACCCTTTCCAATGCACAAGGTACTGTATGCGCCCACGGAACCTACGGGAGTCAACAATGGACTGTACTTCATACTCCTCATGGTCCTCAACCTGTATAGGGTGAGGACGTGGCACCGGGGTGGTAAAGCGGTTGCAGACCAAAGGTTTCAATAAGGAGACATAAAACACATTTGAGATACGCGTACTAGAAGGAAGGTCCAACGCGTAAGCCACTGGGTTAATCCTGCGAAGGATACGGACAGGCCCAATTAACCAAGGTGCGAACTTCAGAGAAGGAACACGAAGTCGGAGGTTGCGAGATGACAGCCAGACCCTATCCCCGACCTGGTAGGAAGGCACAGGCAGCGTCTGCGGTCAGTATAGAGTCTGTACCTAGCATGTCGCAAAGCCTCCTGGACTTGTGGCAAGTGGAATGAAGACCACGAAGATGCTCCTCTAATGCAGGAATACTCTGTGGAACAAACGAGTCAGACAACATGGAAGGTGGAAACCATAGTTAGTCATAAACAGGGACAATCAGGAAGCAGAATTCAAGGCACTATTTTGAGCAAACTCCGCCCATGGTAAAAGGTCCGACCAGTTGTTATGATGGTCAGAAATATAGCAACGTAGGTGATTGCTCCAAGGACTGATTGGCTCGTAAGAATGAGACAATGTAATTAAAATTTGACAAGAAAAGAGCCCACCGTGCCCTTCTGGGAGAGAGGCGTTTAGCCTCAGACAAGAATGTGAGATTCTTATGGTCAGTAAGAATGAGAACCAGCACAGTGGTACCTTCGGGGAGATGTCTCCATTTTTTCAGGCTAAAATGATCGGCAACAGCTCTCTGTCACCAATCTCGTAATTGCACTCCGCAGGTGCAGCTTCTTGGAAAAGTAGCCACACGGATGCATAGCGCTCTCAGAGCTAGGTCGTTGGGACAGAAGGGCTCCAACTCCAGTCTCAGAAGCATCAATTTCAAGGATAAAAGGCAACATAGGATCAGGATGTACAAACACAGGAGCAGAAACAAAGGCAGCCTTGAGACTCTCAAATGCCTTAATGGACTCCGGAGACCAACTCTGTGGGTTACCATTCTTTCAGGTCATATCAGTCAGGGGCTTGACCAGAGACGAGAAGTTACGAATAAACTTCCAAAAATAGTTGGCAAAGCCAAGAAAATGCTGCAGAGGACGTAAACCCACGGGTCGAAGCCACTGTAGGACTGCTGAAAGTTTCTCTGGGTCCATCGAAAAACCAGCAGTAAAAATTACATAACCCAGAAATTTAACCTGTTCACGATGGAATTCACACTTCTCCAATTTACAATAGAGATTGTTCTCTTTTAGTTTCTGAAGCACATGACAGACATCTGTGTGGTGGCTATCCAGAGATTTGGAAAATATGCGGATATCGTTGAGATAAACCACCACACATAACTGCCACAAATCTCGGAGGACATCGTTAATAAACTCCTGGAAAACTGCTGAAGCATTACAAAGCCCAAAAGGCATTACGATATACATAATGACCTGTTCTGGCATTAAACACAGTTTTCCATTCGTCGCCCTCCTTAATCCTGTCGAGATTGTATGCCCCTCTAAAATCAAGCTTTGTGAAAACGGTTGCTCAGGTGGTCAAATAACTCTGTAATCAACGGAATCGGATAGGCATTCTTAATCGTGCAACAATTGACATTTTGAGGAGCAGTTGCAGTGGAAGGTCACAGAAGACTGCCACAATATTATGATATGCAAGGTTAAAAATACCAAAACAGAGACCACGCTCAAGTGGTCTGTGGACAAGAAACCACTATCTAACGGACAATTTGATAATCAAACTGGGTCAGGGACACTTGTAATAAAAAGTTTACAAATGAAGATAAAGGACTTTACAAAGATGGTAAAAGATAGCAGGGGAGAAGACACGACTGAAATGGATCTTACCAAAGAAGGTATTGAAGATATAATGCAGGAAATTTGTAGAATAAGTGCAATGTCTGCCTCCCCACTGAAATGTAAAGGCACAGCTGACGGAATTAAGATTTACAGCGATGTGAAATATTTCATGGAGAGCATGAATCCTGTGTGGCACCACAAAGATAAGAAAGTAAGCAGTACAGATCGACTTAAAGCGGAGTTCCAACCACAATTAGCATTTTTTAAATGTATGCCATTTCATCCTGCGTTTTTATAATATAAATCTGGTCACTTACTATTTTACAATCCGCCGCCGATCCGCATAGATATTCAAAAAAGATAGTTTATAAAACTATATCTACACCGTTGTCATTTTGCTTGTGGGCAATGTGAAGCCTATAGGCACTTACTTCCTGGAAGTCTTGGATGGGGAGTGATAATTGGACAGCGGACTGCATCCTGGGAAATGATGACACACATTTCCCAGGAGCATTAGAGGGAGATGATGTCAGAATCCTAGGTGGATTCAATGGCAGATTTTGTGGGACCGCATAGCAACAGGCATTTCCAGATGAGTAAAAAAAAAAAAAAAAAATTTTTTTTTTTTCTTTTTTAGTCGTTAGCTAGAGTTTAAAGCAAAATTGTTTTTTTGATGGAACCTCCACTTTAAATCAGGAAGCACAATGGAACAGGTTTGGCTGCACGTTACAAATCCTACAGAGTCAGATCGGGGCTTGTACATGCTGGAGCTGTCTGATGGCAAGGACATTCATAAGCGAAGGTTTGACCTAAGTGGTAAAGTATTTAATGATTTATTGGCAGAACAACAGAAATGCAAGGAAGAAGACAATGAAGATGACAAAGATGATATCAGTGATACCTTCTCAGAGCCAGGTTATGAAAATGATTCTGTTGAAGATTTGAAAGGAATAACTGCCGTGTCATCGAGGAAAAGAGGAAAGTGAAGGTATTTCTGGGAATATAGCGAGCAATTAATGCCTTCTCAACATGAAGGGATGCTGAGACCGTCTGAATGGGACAGAGACACGCTTCCCAGTAATATGTACCAGAAAAATGGTCTGCATCACAACAAGTACACTGTGAAGAAATCTCGCAGGACAGATGTGGAAGACCTGACTCCAAATCCAAGAAAACTTCTGCAGATTGGTGGTGAACTGTGTAAACTGAATAAAGTAATCAGTGACCTAACACCCGTATCGGAGCTTCCTGTCACTGCCAGGCCGCGATCTCGTAAGGAGAAAAACAAGCTGGCTTCCAGAGCTTGCCGTCAAAAAAAGAAAGCCCAGTATGAAGCCAATAAAGTGAAGCTGTGCGGCCTGAATACTGAATATGATAATTTGCTGTTTGTGATCAATTCAATAAAACAAGAGATAATGACACAAATACAAATCCCATGGGTGAAATGGGCTTTGGATTCTCTCCGGTACTACCTCATGGGTAGACAGTTTGAACTGGTGACGGATCATGCCCCATTGAAGTGGAGGGCACAGACCAAAGATTTAAAGGCACGGATTGAAGATTTAAATGAGCTACAACTAAAGCTTAAAGAGGCCCTAAAAACTAGCAAGGCTAGAGAGAATAACCTCACAGAAGACCTTGAAAACCTAAACCAAGAGTTGCGAACAAAGCAGAGAACCCTTAATAAGCAACAGAAGGAAAAAGATGAAGT
Source organism: Rana temporaria (assembly GCF_905171775.1). Classification (NCBI taxonomy): domain Eukaryota; kingdom Metazoa; phylum Chordata; class Amphibia; order Anura; family Ranidae; genus Rana; species Rana temporaria. The sequence goes on from NC_053489.1 coordinate 178,423,713, forward strand.
AAACAAGGAAAATGAGGAACTGAAAAAAAGGGTGAAACGTTTGATGAGCAGCGTACAGAGCAAGTCCGATCTGGACAGTAAACAGAGCATGATAGAAGAGCTTCAGAAGAAAATTAAAAAGCTTGAACAGGTAACGCATCGCCCCGGTGCTAAAATGGGGAATGTAGATGGGTTGTCCTGAGTGCATGCCTGCCTGGCAACCTGTGTCCCAACCCTAGGGTTGAAACAAGGGGGGGGGGGTATGTGACAGGAAGTCAGGTAAATCTGTGGGTGTTGTCACAGACGGGACATACATTTCTGCCTTGTTAGACAATACATCAATTGTTATTAGGCGTCGGCTGAAAAATGTAGCCAGGAAAGGTTTGAGGCCGTTGGAAGACTCCAGCTGTTCAGAATGAGGCAATTAAGGCCTCTATAAGTAGCCCAGAGGATTACCACTATTTTGCTGAATCATTCCTAAGGCTTTGTGAGTAGGAGAGCAGCACTGAAAGTCTTCTGAGGAGGTGAGGAGAGGAGTGATTTTTCTGTGTGATAAAAATCAAAAGACTATTTTGTGCTGTACGTCCAGCACTGTCTGCCCAGCGCTAGGCTGAGCCAGACTCCATAGATAGGTTCCTGTGTGGAAGGTAGATTCCCAGAGTGGCTAGGGTTTATTTTATGTTTGATTTTGTTCATGCTGTTTGGATGCTTGCAATTGTTTTCCAGCAAGATGGAAAAATAAACCAAAAACGTTGTTTTCAACCGTCTTCGACTGCCAGTCTGTATAAATTCAGTGTGTGGTGAACCCATCCAAGTAACCGCTGTCTCCGTTGCGGCATTCACTTTTACTACAGGCACACACTTCTTGTCTTCAGCATAGCTTACGTCCGGTGACACGATCAGGGTAGCAGCCGATGGCAAAGTCAGTGTAGACGAGACAGTCACTATCTATGGATCAGCGATCGCAGCAGTGGAAGAAGGTTCCGGCCATGGGGCCTCTTCCTCCACGGTCACTGTCCCAGTAATCTAGTCCACCTTGTACTCGCGGGGAGATTCAGTCGGTGGATCCACCTGGAACAAATAATCCCGGCACTTGCACCGGGCAAAAGGCAAGATCCGGACGGCGGGGGCAGGACAGTCCAAGAGCCTCCACGCCATCGCTAGAAAACAGAACGAACCTCCCCTGGGTCTGCATTCGGATCCCGGTATCGGTCAGGGAAGTTCCGGTAACAGCAGACATCAGATTGACTTCCACCGTAGACATCGGAGGCCTCAATCTCTCAAACGGCGTCGGGGGCACAGACATGTTGCACGATCCTCTCTCGTGGGTGGGCAATCACTCTGTCCTTTGGCACCAAACTCGCCCTACGTCTCACGCAGGGGTTGGTAACTCCTCCCACTTTGAGTTCTTTTCTGGGCACGTTGCAGGCACACGTCACTCCGTTGCATGTGCGCCCAGACTTTAACTACCTGACGTTAACCCTCTCCTCACCAGCACAGTCCAACACCACGACAATTCCTGCTCTCAATGGCGGGACAAATTGATCAGTTCCGTTGCGAGAGGTAACAGCCAATCCCGGACGAGCCCCCATGTGTAGCGGTACTCCCGTAGGAGTTTATTTTGGGTGGCATGTTACCTCTGTGACTCCGCCGTCTAGGGTAGTTGATGAGAGTTGTAGTAATGGAATGTCTTGTGCTTTTATTTACCCAACAAGGTAAAACAGTTGAACTTGGTGAAGAATAGAGGAATAGCAGAAATAGAGACCACAGATTCAGGCGTATGTAAAAGGGAAACAGTCCTGCTTTCAACGACAAACTTTCACTTCGCCACTCCAGCCGGAATGGGTATAGCGCAACTGGACAGGCCCCTCTCACAAGCCTGGCAGCCAGAATGACACTCGAACTTGGGGTTAAGTCTTTGCCACAGACTTAGAATTAAGATAGCGGAGATAATCCTCCTTGATAAACTTTGCGCCAGGATCTCCTTCAGGTAGTTTGCAGTTAGGTTACCGACTGATAGGTGACCAACGTCCAGCCTTTCAGTGTCCTGTTACCTTGATCCCTGGTGGATTGTCGAGACCCTATCGCCAGCCTCTCTTGGCTCTCCTCAGGTGGACTCCCCACCAAACAGCTTCCTCTCAAAGGAACAATGCTTGGGATCTTCACAGGATTGGGGACCCAGTCGATCACTGGGGCCCAGCCACAGCCCAAACGTTCCGAACCAATGTGGTCCCGGAACCAGGAACATCGCGTGGCACGCGCACCCCGGCCCGGTAGGCCATTTCGCCGGGGCGCCGTGATGTGGTCACCCCAAAGGTGGGTGCCACACTCGAAGTAGACCCAGACTCAATGACGTCTGTCCCATAAATACCCTCCCCCAGCATGCACAGCGAGGAAAACCCTTCCGATAGGCTGCTGGGGAAAAGCACTCAAACCTCGACTCCACTGCTGCCACCTGTCGTCCTGGGGTGGCATCAGCACCCCAGAAGCGACAGAATGAGCCCACAGCACAGCCAAGCTGAGACAGAGACCCAGATTCAAACAAATCAGCCCAATCAGAGCTAACTAACTCTCTGACCCCCTCTAAATTTAAATTAGCACCGGTTCTCAGAAGTAACCAGGCTCTACATACAAAAAAGTGAGCAAAATCAAAGTGACATAATCGAAAGCTGCCACCGGGGGAGTTTACAGTATCTAAAGGTTATATGATGTTTATTGATTTATATCAACTGATATATTGATCACAGAGATTGCTTTTCAGTACACAAGCAGAGACTACACCTGCACTTTGGCCATACAGACTTTCTTTGCTGTGTGGGACACAGCTTTCTCTGTATCTCAGCATTCAGGATTTATTAACTACTGATATCAATTTACTGCCCCCGGTGGCAGCTTTCGATTATGTCACTTTTATTTTGCTCACTTTGTTGTATTTTAATGAAATTCAGTATTAATATCTCACATTTAAATGTCTCTATAGGTCTGTGAGGCTGCACATTAACCTCCCAATCACTTGAGATACTAGGCAACCCCTTACAGGGGGCCTATATTGAAGCTTTCTTTTCACAAGTAGTTCAACTTATATATTCAATAAGTCTCACTCATCTCACCTAAGCTTGGCTAGACGGACACCAAGGGGTCACTCACTTGGAGGGTTTCCCCCTTGGGGGGTGCGTCTAAGCTTTAATTATTTAAAGCGGATGTCCGCTGAATTTTTTTTATTAAAAGCCAGCAGCTACAAATACTGCAGCTGCTGACTTTTAATATTAGGACACTTACTTGTCCTGGAGTACAGCGCCGTCCGCAACAGAGGACGAGCGATCGCTCGTCACTCTGCTGCCCCCCCGCCATCCTCGGTGAGGGAACCAGGAAGTGAAGCACTCCGGCTTCACTGCCCGGTTCCCTACGGCGCATGCGCAAGTCACGCTACGCCTGCCGATTGGCTCCCACTGTGTACTGGGAGCCGAGTGTTCCCAGAACACAATGGGGGGGGGGGGAGGTGACGTCATGCCCGCAGTCTGCCCGAGACCGTGTAGCCGGAAGTGGGTGCAAATACCTGTCTTTAGACAGGTATCTGCACCCCCCTCCCCCTGAAAGGTGTCAAATGTGACACCGGAGGGGGGGAGGGTTCCGATCAGCGGGAGTTCCACTTTAAATAATTTTTTTGCACAGCACTTATCCACTTTATTTTAAGAACTGTAAGATAACAATAGTGATCGTCACAACAAATTAACTGAATTTAGATACATTTTACGACACAGCACAATTTTTTTCATTGGCATTACCCCACCAACTGGCAGCGCCACTTACCCCATTTAAACAGCTACTCATATATTAGACCCTGGGACCAGGGATCTTGAGGGGAGGCAGCAGCTTATTCATATCCTATGCGCAGATTTGTTAGATCACTTGAATGTAGAAAACTGCTGCAGATTCCTGCCAAGTATCACCTTGTATCAAATGTGGGCTGCCAGCAGACAACTCACGTCCCTCTCTTTGCTTGTACATGAGCTGAGCCTGCAGGGTAATAATCCTCCTCCATCCACTCTGAGCTAAGAGATAGGAGCATTCAGATCCAGATTTCATGGGGCAGATTCTCGTAGATCGCCGCATCTCTGCGGCGGCGTAACGTATCTCATTTACGTTACGCCGCCGCAAGTTTTACGGGCAAGTGCTTGATTCACAAAGCACTTGCCTGTAAAGTTGCGGCAGCGTAGGGTAAATCCCCCGGCGCAAGCCCGCCTAATTCAAATGATCCGGGTAGGGGGCGTGGTTCATTTAAATTCGGTGCGTTCCCGCGTCGAACGTACTGCGCATGCGCCGTCCCTAAAATTTACCGACGTGCATTGCGCTAAATGATGTCGCAAGGACGTCATTGGTTTCGACATGAACGTAAATGACGTCCAGCCCCATTCACGAACGAGTTACGCAAACGACGTAAGATTTTCAATTTGCGACGTGGGAACGACGGCCATAACATTGGATACGCCACCTAGGGGGCATGTTTATCTTTACGCTGCGTATCTCTTACGGAAACGGCGTAAATTTACTGCGACGGGCAAGCGTACGTTAGTGAATCGGCGTAACGACTCATGCATATTCTACACTGACCTCAATGACCACCGACCTAGCGGCCAGCGTAAATATTGCACCCTAAGATACGACGGCGCAGGCCGTCGGATCTTAGGCATGTTTAAGTGTATCTCAGTTTGAGAATACATTTAAACATACGACGGACTTAGATTCGGAGTTACGTCGGCGTATCTACTGATACGCCAGGGTAACTCTTTGTGAATCTGGCTCCATGTTCTCTGTGTTGCCTGTCACAAACATGGCAGAACAGAGAACTGATCATACCAAATTAACAACCCTATTAGCAGCATCTGCTTCATGTTTAGAAGAAGTGGTGCAAACTTTTGCTGTATCCCCCCATCGTGTGCAATTAGCTCTCCTCCATTAGCAATAATGGCCACTGCTGCGTACATCATCATCTGTGTAAATTACATAGAAATTCCTAAGTATCCCAAAAGCAGACAATTGTATTACAGATGGTACCACATTCAGTTTCATTACACTATACATGGGGTATTACTGCTGATTAATCATAATGTAAATATAAAGGCAAGCCCTCCAAAGAACAGAAAAAGGTTAGTCTAACTCTACATGCATGAATCGGAACCTAATTCTAAACATATCTGATTAAAAAATGCAATAGAAAGCTGTAGTAAAACTTACACCATTCTCCAGTGGGTCAAACCACAGTTCATCACCAACTCGTGAAAGTGAGTGAAGTGCTTTTCCAAAAACTAACATCAAAGAAACAAGATGGGATATTAAAGTATAACACCATAAAACAACCTAAAAAAAAATGATTAAGTCCAGACCTCTCATAATTTGAGAAGCAAAATGTTCCCTTTCTCACACTTTAACCACTTGAGGCCCGCGCTATAGCCGAATGACGGCTACAGCGCGGACCTGAAAATCCAAGTGGACATCAATTGACGTCCGCCCCTTTGCTCGTTCCCCGCGCGCGCTCCCGAGCGCGCAGTGGGGAAACTCTGTGCTGGCCGTGTCCCTTGGACACAGCCAATCACAGATCGCCGTGAACGGCCAATCGGAGTGGCCGCTCGGTAGGCGATCTGTGCGGCCAATGAGAGATGATCTCATATGTAAACATATGAGATCATTTCTCATTGCCGGTTCTCACAGACAGCGTCCTGTCAGGGAGAGAGGAGACCGATCTGTGTCTCTTGTACATAGGGACACAGATCGGTCACCTCCCCCAGTCACCCCCCTTCCCCCACAGTTAGAACACTAAGCAGTATACACATTTAACCCCGTCCTCACCCCCTACTGTTAACCCCTTCAATGCCAGTCACATTTATACAGTAATTAGTGCATATTTATAGCACTGATCTCGGGAATAAATGTGATTGGTGCCAAAAATGTGTCAAAAGTGTCCGATGCACCGCCATAATGTCGCCGTCCCAATAAAAATTGCAGATCGCCGCCATTACTAGTAAAAATAAAATAATAAAAAATAATAATTCTGTCCCCTATTTTGTAGGCGCTGAAATTTTTCGCAAACCAGTCGCTTATTGCGATTTTTTTTTTTTTTTTTACCAAAAATATGTAGAAGAATACGTATCGGCCTAGACTGAAAAAAATGTTTTTTTTTTAAAAAAAATTGGGATATTTATTATAGCAACAAGTAAAAAATATTGTATTTTTTTTCAAAATTGACGTTCTTTTTTGTTTATAGCGCAAAAAATAAAAACCGCAGAGGTGATCAAATATCACCAAAAGAAAGCTCTACTTGTGGGGAAAAAAGGAAGTAAATTTTGTTTGGGGGGCCACGTCGCACGACTGCGCAATTGTCAGTTAAAGCGACGCAGTGCCGGAAGCTGAAATTTCACCTGGGCAGGAGGGGGGTATATGTGCCCAGTAAGCAAGTGGCTAAAAGCACCAGTAACCACCGTGAGGAACATTGATAAAGCAAATTACCTACAAAATTAGATAGGAGTCTACTGCAAATCAGGCTGCCTGTCATTATCAAAGTACATGCAATATCCTTTACATTTTATTTTTTTACTAATTTATTTTAATATGTTTTTATTATAAATTGATATCTCTCCCTCACGGTCACCATGTATTTGCATGCTAAGATACTCTCTTTTCTCCACAAGATCTCCCCAGTCTTTTGGAAGTTTATGCAGAATGTCATGGGCCTACTTCCTGAGGGGGGATCAGCACAGCACCCATGATTCACTGTGATAAACTTTAATGTATAAAATGAATTTTTATTATTTACTCATAGCAGATACTTTGCACAGCAACAAAAGAGATACAAGGGGACATTGATCAATCCTATCGCAGGGCAAGGCGATGCTAAACAGGAGCAATGAGATGTGTGGCGGCAGTACTGGATATACTATACTATACAACACTTACCGTATTTATCGCGGTATAGCGCACTCCCGCGTATACCGCACACCCCTAAAGTTTCCCCCGAAATTCCTGTAAAAAAAAATGTTATATGATTTTATTACTTACAGTTTTGGTGTCTTCCCAGCGTCCATCGTCCGGTCCGGCGTCCGTCTGCGGCCTCGGTGGTGTCCTCCCGGCTTCTCCAGCGCGCGCCTCAAGTCGAGTCCCCGCTTCCCGCGCTCAGTTCGAACGCCTCCGCCGACATATACCGAGTGCAGTACACTCGGGTACATTCGGCAAGGCTCGGCTTCGCTCGCGCTCAAGCTCTGTGACGTTTATGCATGAGCACGAGCGAAGCCGAGCCTAGCCGAATGTACCCGAGTGAACTGCACTCCGTATATGGCGGCGCAGGAATTCAAACTGAGCGCGGGAAGCGGCTATCGGCTTATATCGCGCACCCATGATTTTCTCCTTATTTTAAAGGGAAAAAAGTGCACGATATACGCCGATAAATACGGTACATACAGGTGCATCTCATAAAATTAGAATATCATCAAAAAGTTCATTTATTTCAGTAATTCAATGCAAAAAGTGAAACTCATATATTTTATATAGATGTGTTACACACAGTGTGATATATTTCAAACATTTCTTTCTTTCATTTTGATAATTATGGCTTACAGCTAGTGAAAAACCAAAATTCAGTATCTCAGAAAACTAGAATATTACATAAGACCAATAAAAAATAGTTTTTTTTAACCACTTCAGCCCTGGAGGATTAGGCTGCTGAATGACCAGAGCACTTTTTACAAATTGGGACTGCGCTGCTTTAACTGGTAATTGCGCGGTCATGCAATGTTGTACCCAAACAAAATTTGTGTCTTTTTTTTCCCACAAATAGAGCTTTCTTTTCATGGTATTTGATTGCCTCTGTGATTTTTATTTTTTGCGATATAAACAGAAAAAGACAGAAAAATTTCGTAAAACAATTATATTTTCTACTTTTTGTTATAAGAAGAATCCAATAAACTCAATTTAGGTCATACATTTAGGCCAAAATGTATTCAGCCACATGTCTTTAGTATATAAAAAAAATGTCAATAAGCGTATATTTATTGGTTTGTGCAAAAGTTATAGCGTCTACACACTAGGGTACATTTTCTGGAATTTACGCAGCTTTTAGTTTATGACTTCATATCTCATTTCTTGAGGTGCTAAAATGGCAGGGCAGTATAACCACCCCCATTTTGGAAAGCAGACACCCCAAGGAAGATGCTGAGAGGCATGTTGAGCACATTGAATATTTTATTTGTTTGTCCCAAGTAATAGAAAAATGAAAAAAAAAAAAAAATGTACACAAAGTTGTCACTAAATAATATATTGCTCACACATGCCATGGGCATATGTAGAATTACACCCTAAAATACATTCTGATGCTTCTCCTGAGTACGGGGATACCACATGTGTGAGTCTTTTTGGGAGCCTAGCCGTGTACAGGACCCCACGAAAACCAAGAACCGCCTTCAGGATTTCTAAGGGTGTACATTTTTGATTTCACTCCTCACTACCTATCACAGTTTCGAAGGCCATAAAATGCCAAAATAGCACAAAACCCCCCCAAATGACCCCAATGACACATATGGGATTCTGCACATGCGCCTAGGAGGCGCGCGCACTGCCGACAATCCGCTTCTGCTGTGATTACTGGATGTCCGCCGACACCTGACTATTGTCAGGCAGAGACACAGAACAGAGCTTCGTTCTGACAGGGGGGAAGGGATGAGGTTTGTGTCCCTGTAAAGCAGGGAATAATATCCATCACTTCCCTTAGTAAAAGCTACTCACACGGTACATAAAAAATAACCCTTTGATCACCCCTGATGTTTAACCCCTTTTCAGCCAGGGTCATTAGTACAGTGCATGTTTTTAGCACTGATCACTGTATTAGTGTCACTGGTCCCCAAAAAGTGTCAGTTAGTGTCTGATTGTCCACCGTAATATTGCAGTCCTTCTATAAGTCCGTTATCCCTGCCATTACTAGCATATAAAAAGAAAGAAAGAAATATTCCAGTATCAAAATACGCTTATTGGGATTTTTTTTACCAAAAAATATGTAGCAGAATACATATTGGCCTAAATTCATGAAGAAATTCGATTTTTTTTATTTTTTATTGGGTATGTTTTTATAGCAGAAAGTAAAAAGTAAAAAGTAGAAAGTAAAAAGCAGAAAGTAGAAAGTAGGAACTGCTGGTTCCCTACTGCGCATGCATGAAGCGCACTGCGCTTTCTAATTAGCCCGGCGGTGGGGGAAGGAGGAGGGGGGCCAAACCTCCAGGAGATTGGGCAGTGGCCTGTCCCCCGGAAGTGGGGAAGGGAACCTGTCAAAAACTGGTCCCCGAAAGGTGCCAAATGTGATACTGGAGGAAGCACATAAGTGGAAGTTCCACTTTTGGGTAGAACGCCGCTTTAAATAAAAAATGTTGCAGGTTTAATACTACTGTAATGGCTTTTCAGGGAGAAGAAACGCGCGTCGGGAGGAGTTGATGTCAAAGCGGATGGACGTTCGCTAAGCCAGCCGGCTATTTGATCCTATATGCTGTTTTTTTTTGTCGCCACAAAATCGCGGTACAAAACGCCGCAATTTGTCGCCGCAAGTCCTTATCATAGTCTTGTAAGGCAGCTATCAGGGAGTCTCTCAAAGGCCCTGGCTGGGGTTTACAGCCGCAAGCTAACTTTGCTTGCCTGTCTGGTAAGAGTGCATTCTCTATGGTGTGAGCGCTTGGTGGTGGAATTTAACGTTGATGTCACTTATCTATGCAAGTTTTTGCCCTTAATGGACTCCACACAATCCTCATCGGACTATGTACATATGTACTTTGATACGCCCACTGGGTGTTGATTTACTGTATACCCATTCAATCTTAATTGGTGGGGGGTTTGTTTCAATTTTTGCTTTTATTTACAGGTTAGGTTAGCGCAACTACATTCTCTTTTTAGGGAGGCCTTTGCCAACTTAAAAAACGTGAGGGGGGGGCTACATTTATTTGCTCTATAAAAGGAGTCTTTCTGAATAAGGCTCATCATTATGTTTTAATACCTTTTAAGTGCCCGCCGGGTATTACACATTTCATGACTAACACTGCACACAGAACTCATTCACTGCTGACACAGAAAACCTCAGAGTTCCAGGAGCGCGGGAACGCCTCAGAAGACAACTGCACACGCGCAGAACAGCTTACGCCCAGGGCGGCGAGGGCGCAGGCCACTCATGTGACAGCCGTAGACGTCACGCTTCCTTCGTTTCCTTTTTTTCATGTGACGTTTCATTAATTTGGCCCTATCTGACGCTCCGTAGAAAATTCTATAATGGTCTGTTCTCTGATTGGCTGTGGTAGCTGATTCCTCATTGGCTGCTGCTGTCGCCATCTTGTGATTGGCAGAGGCCTCTCTTTCCCCATTGGTCACCGCGTTTATTCTTGCGGCATCCAGTGTGATTGCTCGGCTCCGGGGTGCAGGATGGTAAGAACTCGGATACCTGGGGAAGTGAGGGGGACATGTCCCGGTTACGGCGGGGCTTTGTAGGGTGTGCAATGTATAGTCCGGCAAGGGAGGTCCGTTGTGCGGCTGCGGAGTGACTAAGGCCTGGGCTGCAGACGTTGGTGGTGGTTCTGTCATATGATCTCAGTCACGCTCAATGAAAGGTCCCCGCAGGAAGTCTGACGCTTTTCATGTGCGATTGATCGAGGCTGATCTGTGTTCACCAACCCTGGGAGCTCATCTGCTGGGGGAGACATAGAAGAACTGACATATGCAGCCTGCTGAAGAAGATAGGAAACACTATTGCTTCCTGTCTGTGACGATCGAGAACCTCAGTGTAGGAAAAGTACCCTTCCCACCAGAGGTGTAATTGCCCCGGTGCAAGAAACCATGAAGGTGCCCCCTCACCCTTCCATCTGAGCCCCCGGCTTCCATTAGTGGGAGGGTGTCTATGGACATTCTACCAGAACCCTACCTCCCGCCTGCCCCTGGGGTGTGCTCTGTGACTGCTGTGCCCTTCAGACACAGCTGATCACGGTAAAGGACTAATCACAGTGGCCCTTTACCATGTGATCAGCTGATCACATGGCAACAGACTTGCTGGTTACTAGCAATCCTTTCCTCCCACCCTGTGTCTGTGTGAGGAAAGGAGAGCCATTAACCGGCAAGATGGTTAGTACATTGTTTGCACTGATTATCAGTACGCATCCATGCCGCCTGTCAGTGCCTCCTCAGCAGGAGTTTGAGCTGACAGCCTAGAGCCTGCGCTGACAGTTCCCCCCTCCCTCGCAAGGAGAGGAGAGAGCCAATCTGCTACTTCTCTTCCCACCCCTCGCCTCCTGTGTGGACACTTTAAAGTAGAGTTCCACCCATTTTCTACATGTGCAATCTATCTCGTGGCCATTGAAAATGTTCTTACAAAAGGAAATTTTTATTTTTTAATAAAGTAAATGACCCTTTTTTTTATATATATATATATATATATATATATATATATATATATATATATATATTTAGCAGCACTTTTGCGGCCACCTAGGTGATTTTGTCACTAGGTAAATTCGCAAGGAAGCCAGGGATATCGGTTTAATGTGAATTGCCTAGTGACAGAATCTCGCTTTATTTGTAGACTGGATAAAGATGTTAGGAAGAGAGAGAGCACAGCGCAGTGGCATTACCGCGCAGGTGCGAGATCGGGAGGTGCATGCTGGGTAGCTTAATGATCACATTCGGCTGCTTAGCTTCACACGTTCCGTGGCACACACGAGTAGAGGGGCGAAGGAGCAGATCGTCTCTCTCCTCTCCCATTTGTAGGAAGGAGGGGGAACTGTCAGTCGAGGCTCTGAGACACTCTCAGCTTATGGGCCCTGCAGCCAGCAACCCTGCTTGGAACCCCTGACAGTGGCGGAATGCCAGATCCTGCTTGCAAGTGTGACCTTTGCGACCCTGGTAGTTCTGCCACTGCTTCCCACACTGCAAGGGTTAAATGCCCATTGAGTACCGGACGGAGGAGGACTAAGATGTAATACTTATCTTACTCGTCACACTGACAGGTTCCCTTCATCTGTGCGCCCCATCCCCTGAAGGTCTGTCTCTAAGGCCCCATTTACATAAATGTGTTTTTTCTCACCTATTCTTTTGAATGAGCTGCACAGACAGGAATCGCACTGCATTCTTTTCCGAATTGCATGCTATCCTTTGCAGTGCAATTTGTGCCCATTTATTTTCTATGAATACAAATTGCGCCGCAAAAAGTATCCGTACTCGGTAACAGCGAGTACTTGGCCGACAGTATCGGTACGAGTACGCATGAAAATAAAGGGCATCTGTGCATTTCTATTTTTAACAAGAGTCTAGTTATTCTTTAACGGCGAATGGTTTCGCAAGCACAGGGCAACCAATTAATTTGACAGCAAATCGCGCCACAAAGTATCGGTATCAGGGGCATTTTCACAAGTATGAGAGAAATGGTACTGTTCAGAGTCCATAAGTGTTACTGTGCACGGCCAAAAGTATGAGTACTCGTGAAAAAATTTGGTATCGGTGCATCCTTATACTTAACAAAAGAGGAGTTATTCTTTAACAACAAATGGTTTGGCAAGCACAATGCATGGTTGCCCTGTGCATGTAGCACAAAAACATTTTTTTTCTTTTAAAGGGGCTGCCCTAGGTGCAACTAACTTGCCAAAGAAGCTCCTGCACAATTTTGTGTTTTGCAGCACATTTTGGCATGAGTGGCAACACGGGTATGCCGGCTGCGTGTGGGTTGCCATGAACAATGTTGGTTTTTTTTTGTGCGTCCTGTGAACATGTGTGAAAGCTTGCAATTTCACACACATTTACGGAATGCTTAGATGTGAAAAGAGTTTAAGACGCTCCAGCCAGCGCTAATAAAGGACCAATAGTCTTACAATGTGTGTAAGAACACCAACAGCTCAGAGAAGGTAGGGGATCAGGGGAAAAATTATTATATATTGTAACCTGTTCCTCTACCCCTACATTTGGCAAGCATCTAACCCTTGCAGTACAGGAAATGGGTGGGAACTGCAAGGGTATTTTGTTATCTCAGAGTTATGCTTTAACCTGTAATTGATATGAGGTTTAATAAGATTTCTTACAGCCGTCAACATGGGGAAACTTCACTGAGTGCTTCAGAACTGCGGCAGTGAAATTGTACCAAAACTGGTACCCAGTAATGTAAGGTGCTGATCTTTAGCCAGTACACAGTACCCGGTGATGCAGGGTGCTGATCTTTAGCCAGTACCCGGTGATGCAGGGTGCTGATCTTTAGCCAGTACCCGGTGATGTAGGGTGCTGATCTTTAGCCAGTACCCGGTGATGCAGGGTGCTGATCTTTAGCCAGTACCCGGTGATGCAGGGTGCTGATCTTTAGCCAGTACCCGGTGATGTAGGGTGCTGATCTTTAGCCAGTACCCGGGGATGTAGGGTGCTGATCTTTAGCCAGTACCCGGGGATGTAGGGTGCTGATCTTTAGCCAGTACCCGGGGATGTAGGGTACTGATCTTTAGCCAGTACCCGGGGATGTAGGGTACTGATCTTTAGCCAGTACCCGGGGATGTAGGGTGCTGATCTTTAGCCAGTTCCCGGGGATGTAGGGTGCTGATCTTTAGCCAGTACCCGGGGATGTAGGGTGCTGATCTTTGGCCAGTTCACGGGGATGTAGGGTGGGAAAAACTCAGAACACCTTAACCCATTTCAGTTTTTAATTGCAGTTTGTGTCCTGACCGGGACCTTCTCAAGTTTTTCAGCAGCTGCAACTTCTTTGGGGATGAACTGCAATTGACAGTAGTGCAGCAAGCCTATATGTAAATACCTTGACTGAATGTGCAGTCCAGATCTGGCTGACAAAAATCCACAGTTTACTGACATTACAGTGATGCACGTTCCATACATTAGAGATGAATTTACATTTCATAACAGACTCGCGTTGCCTTTGTCGTTTTAACCAGAGAAAGAAACTGTGAAACGGATCCACTTTCTTTTCTTTCAAATTTAAAGGCATTAACTGTATAACTTATATTATGTCCTAAATGTGTTCTTTTTACCACCATAATGAGTGAGTATTTTTTTTACGAGCCTTCATTTATCATGAAGAATAGATATTATGGCAAGTGCTTTTTAGTATATCCACAGTATTCTTCAAACCTTTTTTTTTCTGCTTTTAAAGAAACCTCTTAAATCATATTCTTTCTTAACACCCAAATCGTTTTTATTTATTCATTTTATCCATTTTCCTAATTTGTCACCCATTTTCTTTTGCTTTCTTTTATTTAACATCGCTCATGTTTCACCCTTTCATACTCCCTTGTCTGCAATCAACTCCTCCATAAGCCTGGGCACAGAGTAAGTTTACCTCTAATCGTGCACTAACACTGCTGGGGTGTGATTTGGACTTCTATGTATCTTTCCCTCTATACTAGAAATCATAATCCTTTCCTATCACAACTTAGCCATCTAATAAAGCTTACATTCAGCCTCCAAAGCCCTTTGAAGCCAGTTGATTATTTTTTATCTTCTAGAAAACTAGCAAAGGATACGCTTCTAATTTTAATGCCTCATTCTTGTTAGAGCAGTGGTTCTCAAACTTCTAGTGTCGTGACCCCTTGATAAAATTTCCCAAGCTGTGGGGACCCCTAAGGCCTCGTACAGACGGGCAAACATGTACGATGCAAACGGTCCGCCGGACCGTTTTCAGCGTACATGTCTGCCCGGAGATTTCTGTATGATGGCTGTACACACCATCATACAGAAATCCGCACGTACTCGATACGCGGCGACGAGGCCGCGCCGTCACCACAACGATGACGCGGCGACGTGCGCGGCCCTGGCAGTTCAATGCTTCCACGCATGCTTCAAAGTCATTCGACGCATGCGAGGGATGGCGGCCGCTCGGACATGTACGGTAGGTCTGTACAGACGACCGAACATGTCCGACGGACAGGATTCCAGCGGGCATGTTTCTAAACATGTTTAGAAATATTTGCCCGCTCGAAAAAGGCCGGGCGGGCAAATGTATGCTGGAATCCTGTCCGCTCGGCTGTACAAACGACCGAACATGTCTGCTGAAACTGGTCCGCGGACCAGTTTCAGCAGACATGTTCGGTCGTCTGTACGGGGCCTAACAGTAAAATTATTTTGTAGAGTGGGTTGTCGGCACCCAAGGCAAGACAAGTAATTTGTGCCCCTAACCTATGGACATTTAGCGCTCCCTGAGTCCCTTCCACTCATACGGTATTAAATCCCATTATGCTACATTTTAGGATGTACCACTTTTTCACTTTGTTCTCCTTTCTTTCCCTTTTATCTCTCTATCCTAATTTTTAATTTTTTTTCCCATGACTCTCTCTAGTCGTCTTTCTTGTTGTTTAATGGCAACTATAATCACAGGTAGTGTTACTCACTGTGTCTCCGACTTTGTGGTGTCTCGCAGCAGTGACATCTATGCCGAAATCAGGAGATGGGGTCTCCTCCAGCCCCTCCCACTTCATACTTTACCAGTTAGCTGACCTCTAGTCTCTGCCCCCCAGCCATGCCATGAATTGAGTGGGTGGCTGTGAAGAAGCTGAATGGGCGGCCACAGGCTCCAGGGACAGCCCTGCTGGGCAGCTGCAAAAAGACTAGGAGAGCGGTGCGGGCTTCAGGAACAGCCCATGATTTGGTGACCCCCTGGCAAATCATTATTTGACCCCCAAGGGGGTCCCGACCCCCAGGTTGAGAACCACTGTGTTAGAGTATATGTACCAAAATGGTTCAGTTGTAATGGAGGGCAAACCATAGTAGGTACATCATTGCATCTAATTATTATTATTTATTTATTTTTTCACTGCTTTGAAAAACTCATTGCTGTTCTTGTGTCTGTCATGTGATTAATTTGCATGTCTAGGGTGGCTTTGAAGGCATTGATCTACAAGAGATGTAAAATGCCTAATACAAACCATAAATTTAAATCAATACATGATCAAAATAATGGCCCCTGTATTTTATATCTATATTAATTGTTTTGTGTTTTATATTTATATATTTATATATATATATATATATATATATATATATATATATATATATATATATATATATATATATATATATATATATATATATATATATATATATATATATATATACTGGATTTTTGAATTCTAAAGATGCATCCACCCCACAAGAGATTTTCTTTTCTATTGACTGGTATGCACCTTAGAATTGTAGAAGTCTAATGCCCCGTACACACCATCACTTTATGTGATGAAAAAAAATGACGTTTTTAAAAACGTCACTTTAATTGACTGTGTGTGGGGAAAAACGTCGTTTTATGTCTTGTAAAAAACGACCAAAAAAAATTGAAGCATGCTTCAATTTTATGTGTCGTTTTTCAAAAGTGCACTTTTTACTTCACAGAAATTGACCGTGTGTAGCAAAAAACGTCGTTTTCTAAGACGTTTTTTCATCCACGCATGCCCAGAAGCTAGCTTCAATGGTAAAACGTGGTGGAACGTAACCTCACTTTGCAAGAACATTGTGAGAAAAACGATGGTGTGTAGGCAACTTCGTCTTTGAAAATTGAAGTTTCAAAAACGTCATTTTTTACTTCACAGAAAGTGTCGTTTTTTTTCATCACATAAAGTGATGGTGTGTATGCGGCATAACATTTTAAGTGCTGTATTAATTTGTGCTTTGTAGTAAACTTTCACTATGTAGGGATATTCAGATTGGATATTAGAAAAGGGTTTGCCCACATTAGGGTGCAAACAGAATGCAAGGGACCATGGGAAGCAGGAGCAGGGGACGTAAGTAAAGGCTCCTGAGGTGCCTACTTTACAGCACAGGATTTAGTGGGGTGCCTGATTTTTAAATGTAGGTTAACTTTAACATGCATGCGGACCATGTTCAACAAATTATTATTATTTTTTTTTTCCTTGGTAGAGTTTACAGTAAATTTCAATTGTCAGGCAATAAACATTATGAATGGATGCAGCTTTGAATAAACACTAATGTCTTCTTTTGAATGTCATTATATAAATATCTTGCCTTTTTTTTTTTGTATTGTGTGTAATTAATGTGATTTTCTTTTTAACCTCTGTAGTTGGTCTTGGTGTTAGGAGATCTACATATCCCACATCGATGTAATAGTTTGCCAGCAAAATTTAAAAAATTGCTTGTGCCTGGCAAGATCCAGCATATTTTATGCACTGGGAATCTCTGTACCAAGGAGAGCTATGACTACCTCAAGACACTGGCCGGGGATGTTCACATCGTCCGAGGAGACTTTGATGAGGTTCTCATTATTTCTTATCGACACTTCTGTTTACATATGTTTGACATTTAATGCATTTAATGACCATGCATTGGGTAAGATTGTTATACAATACAATCTCCTCATGTGGAATGCAGAGATTTGTATCAGATTAATGCAGTTGGATAATTCTCATCCAATTTTCTCTGCATCCTTGCCTATAAAGCTGAGATTGATGGTGATAACTTTTTAAGATCCCAATAGACAGTTTGATATCACTGCACATGTCCCGAATGGTGGACCTGTAATTGTTGTACAGGGGATTTTACTGGTTTTAAAGCCTTAGTAAAATCTATGTAATAATGGAAACAAATGGGTCCCTCGGCAGGTTTAGGTCATAATGTACTAGTATGCACTGCATACTGGTACATTATGACAGACTTGCCTTCAAAGTTTGCCCTCCAGCGCAGCGCTCTCCCTGGTCCCCAACGGCTCCCATCTTCACCTGGTCATCCTTCCGGGCTTCATATCTTCGGCCGCTTGATTGGCCAGACTAAGGTGACGTCACATGCACATGGGAGTCCCATCACTGCGCATGAGTGGCTCTGATCACATTACCAACTGACAGGCAGGGGGGGGACATTTGACAGAAGAGACCTGCTATGATCTCTTCGGTCATAAAATCCCTGCCTGTCAGTGTTTTTTGAGATTTATACTTTACTATTACTTTAAGAGACTAGTGTGTCCATAGATGGGCAGCAGACCCTCTCCAGCCTCATAAAGATGGGCTGTTTAGTGATCTGCAACCTTGCGCCCCCAATTCCCCATTCACCCCCGCAATTTATTTTTGTTGCCCTAAATTCTTACTACATTTGTCGCTTGCTCTGATTTAGGAAATGCCATCTACATATAACCTGATATTTGTAACTTTTTAGCAGCAGATTTTTTCCAAGCTGGAGTTCATTAATCTACCACTTTCCTTTTTTTATCCTCCATAGAACCTAAACTACCCAGAACAAAAAGTGGTCACAGTTGGGCAGTTCAAAATTGGCTTAATCCATGGCCACCAGGTCATTCCTTGGGGTGACATGGCTAGCCTGGCACTATTGCAGCGGCAACTTGATGTAGACATAATGGTTTCCGGACATACACAGAAATTTGAAGCCTTTGAGCATGAAAACAAGTTTTATATTAACCCTGGATCTGCAACAGGAGCCTACAGTGCTTTAGAATGGTGAGTTAAATCTTGCCAGCTTTGGTTTAGAAGGTAACTTCAAGATGGTGTTTTCTTACAGTGGACTTGTATAAAAGCTGATAAAAGAACCGGAGGTGCTGGCTAGGGAAACACCCGCTTTTCTATTACTTTCATTTTGAGCCGTATACCCGTATTTAGGTTTTACTGTTGCCAGGCCAACCCCATATCCAGATCCACTGATCACAGGTGCAATGCTTTGCAGGCTTCTGTTGGGGGAAAAAAAGTGTGTGTAATATATAATAATAAAAAAAAATTCCTGCAAAAAATGTGTTTTATAAGGTGAACTTTGCCTTTAACCACTTAAGGACCCCTTCACGCCGATTATATGTCGGCAGAAGGGCACGGCTGGGCACAGGCACAACCTGTACATTGCCTTTAAGAGCCCAGCCGCGGGGTCGCGAGCGCGCCGCCGGTGGCGCGCTCACGACCTGGTCCGAAGCTTTTTGAACGCACCCGATCACAGGAGCTGTAAACACACCTTCCCCGTTCTTTTGTGTGGCAGTGACACTGATCGTCTGTTCCCTGATATAGGGAACGACGATCAGTGACGGCACGCCTACAGCCACGCCTCCTACAGTAAGAATCACTCCCTTAGGGCACACTTAACCCCTTAGCGCCCCCTAGTGGTTAACCCTTCACTGCCATTGTCATTTTCACAGTAATCGGTGCATTTTTATAGCACTTTTCGCTGTGAAAATGACAATGGTCCCAAAAATGTGTCAAGTGTCCGCCATAATGTCGCAGTCACGAAAAAAATCGCCGATCGCTGCCATTACTAGTAAAAAAAAAAAAAATTAAAAATTATTAATAAAAATGCCATAAAGCTATCCCCCATTTTTGGTGCGAACCAATCGATAAACGCTTATTGCGATTTTTATTTTTGGTAAAAAAAATAGGTAGAAGAATACGTATCGGCCTAAACTGAGGAAAAAACATTTTCTAATATATGTTTTGGGGATATTTATTATAGCAAATAGTAAAAAATATAGCATTTTTTTTCAAAATTGACGCTCTATTTTTGTTTATAAGCGGAAAAAATAAAAACCGCAGAGGTGATCAAATACCACCAAACGAAAGCTCTGTTTGTGGGGAAAAAAAGGACGCTCATTTTGTTTGGGAGTCATGTCCTATGACTGCGCAATTGTCAGTTAAAGCGACGCAGTGCCGAATCGCAAAAAGGGGCAAGGTCCTTAACCTGCATATTGGTCCAGGTCTTAAGTGGTTAAAGCAACTTTGTCGCCAGTAGGTGGTGACGCTAACCTTCACTCTATCTCAGGGCTATTGCAACCATCGCTGACACTTCTGAATGTGATGGATAGCATGTTCCCCTCAACATGCTGTGGTTCCTCCAACAAATGCTTGCATTAGTGTGTCCTGCAGTGATTTGTGGTCAGGGAAGGGAAGCACAGAACAAGGGACCAAAAACCTAGATGTGTTGGATAGCAGGAGTGGCTGTAACACTTTCTTGGCATATAGAAGCCTTTGCAGTCACCTAAATCACTTTGTCTAAATATAGAAAATCCAGTGGATTCATTTTAAACCAAGCACATGGCTGTTATTGCAGTAAATACGAAGTGTAACCACTTCAAACTTTTTCCTTTTTAGTCTGAGAGCATATAGTATGCAGCTTGGCATCGGATTTTCCTTGAAAATAATCATTTATGTCCACCATTTATTAAATGCTGTTGATTGCCAGGACATGGACAAGAGTAGGGAAAGCGCATGCTGCATTTTGGAGCGCTGCCTGCCGACGACATATGTGTGCATGCATGTGTGTGTTTGTTTTTTTTTAAATGTTATTATATATATTATTGAGAGGGCCATGGACGAAAATATTGTCACCCCTGCATTTCTGTCAGATAATGCACCACTTTGCCCAGAAAATGGTTGCAGTTACAAATGTTTAGACATTTTCGTGTTTATTTCTTTTGTTTGTATCAGTATGACACAAAAAGCCAACTCTTAGGCTCCTTTCACACTAGGCAGACTCCGTCGCTCCTCTCTGCTCACTGAGCGGGGAGGGGTTTGTCGGGCGCCGCTGTCTCCTATAGAGCAATCTGATGAAAACGGACAGAATGTCCGTTTTCATCAGATCTTACCCGATACGATCTGCATGGACGGATGGGGACGTAGCCCCATACGTCTGTTTTTAGTGGATCGGATGTCATCGGACATGTCTTCGCTGACATCCGACGCTCCATAGCGTCAAAACTGACAGGCGGACCTGAACGTCTGTCCGTGTGAAAGGGGCCTTACACATTCCACTCCAAACATGGACTGGACAAAATTATTGGCACCCACAATGTAATATTTGGTAGCACACCCCCTTGGATCGCTTTCTGTAACCATCAATGAGTTTTTTTACACCTCTCTACTGGAATTTTGGACCACTCTTCTTTCGCCAACTGCTTCACGTCTCTCAGATTTGAAGAGTTCCTTTTTCCCAGCTACTGGTGTTTTTTTTCTTTTTTTTTCTTTCTCTAGATCTCTCCACAGGTGCTCTATGGGATTTGGACTCATTGCTGCCCAGTTCAGTACACTCCAGCGCTTTATTTTAAACCTTTTCGGGTGCTTTGGGTCATTGTCCTGCTGTAAGACCCATGACTTCTGCTCGAGACCCAACTTTCTGGCACTGGGCCCTACATTGTACCCCAGAATTCTTTTGGTAGTTATTAGATTTCATAATGTCAAGACATCCAGTGCCTGATGCGGCAAAGCAACCCCAAAACATCAGTGAACTTCCAAGATGTTTGACTGTAGTCACTGTATTCTTTTCTTTAACCGCTTCCCGACCGCCGCATGTAGATATACGTCGGCAGAATGGCACGTACAGGCACATTGGCGTACCTGTAAGTCCCTGCCTTCTAGCGGGTGGGGGATCCGATCGGGACCCCCCCCCCGCGCTACATGGGGACGGGGAGAGCTGTATGTAAACATGGCTTCCCCGTGCTTCACTGTGGCGGCGCATCGATCGAGTGATCCCTTTTATAGGGAGACTCGATCGATGTCAGCCACACCCCCCTACAGTTGTAAACACACACTCCTACACTCCTAACTCCTACAGCGCCCCCTGTGGTTAACTCCCAATCTGCAACTGTCATTTTCACAATAAACAATGCAATTTAAATGCATTTTTTGCTGTGAAAATGACAATTGTCCCAAAAATGTGTCAAAATTGTCCGAAGTGTCCGCCATAATGTTGCAGTCGCGAAAAAAAACCGCTGATCGCCGCCATTATTAGTAAAAAAAAAAAAAAAAAATGCAATAAAACTATCCCCTATTATTTTGTAAACGCTTGGTATTTGCGCAAACCAACCGATAAACGATTATTGTGATTTTTTTTTTTTTTTTTTTACCAAAAATAGGTAGAAGAATACGTATCGGCCTAAACTGAGGGGGAAAAAAATGTATATATGTTTTTGGGGGATATTTATTATAGTAAAAAATATTGCATTTTTTTCAAAATTGACGCTCTATTTTTGTTTATAGCGCAAAAAAATAAAAACCGCAGAGGTGATCAAATACCACCAAAAGAAAGCTCTATTTGTGGGGAAAAAAGGACGCCAATTTTGTTTGGGAGCCACGTCGCCTGACCGCGCAATTGTCTGTTAAAGCGACGCAGTGCCGAATTGTAAAAACCCCTTGGGTCATTTAGCAGCATATTGGTCCGGTCCTTAAGTGGTTAAAGGCCACATATTTTCTTTTTCTGAAAACCGTAAAATGACGGGGTTCACCAAAAAGCTGTAATTTTGTGTTTTGGCTGTCCACAGCACATTCTCCCAAAAAGATTTTGGCTTCCTCTGGTAAGTTTTGACAAGCTCTTTGATCAATTTTTCTCTCGTTCACGTCCAGGAAGATTAATTGCAGTGCCATGGGCTGTAAACTTCTTGACAATTTTAGGCACAGTGGACACAGAATCATTAAGATCTCTGGAGATGGACTTGTAACCTTGAGATTGTCCATGCTTTTCCACAATTTAAGTTCTCAAATCCTCAAACAATTCTTTGCTGCTCTTTCTCTTCTCCATGCTCCGCAACAGAAAGGTTGAGTACATGTTTCACCATTTTAACTGGTTGCCGGTGTTATTTCTATATTGTCAGCACCTGTTAATTGATACAAGTGAATATAATTACAAATCACAGGAGCATCACAAACTTGGAATGCAGTTATTTCTTAAAATTTTGAGAAGGTGGCAATAATTTTGTCCAGTACATTTCTGGAGTTTTGCATGGAATGTGTCCTGATTTTTGGCTTTTTGTGCCTCCAATACAAACAAAATAAATAAACCATGAGAATGCCTAAACATTTGTAATTGCAAAAAAATTCTGGGTGACGTGGTGCATTATCTGACAGATGATATATATATAATATTTTTTTTTTTTTTACATTGCTGCGCTTCAAAATAAAGGCTACATCAACAGGCAGTGGTGATAATCTTTACAGTCTGGTGTTGGATTTAGGGATTATTTGTTTGCTCTGATGGGCTTTTGGCAGATCCTCGCTCCTTTTCCCATAGTAAGGGTACACAGGTCCTCAGGAACACCCAATGTATATGGTAAGAAAAGGGAAGCACGCAAGATCTAATGTTCTTTATTTAAAAGGTTTAATAAATAAAAGCAGAATATTGCATTTACAAAATGGATCGCTGCCGCCAGTGATGGCTCTATGCCCTTATTAAACACATATGCTGACTCTCCGCTTAATAGTAAGATGGCCGTGGTGATGATGACACACACTTACCTGTACCTGGTCCAAAGAATTGAATCTAGATGGTTAGCATGGACATATTTTGGGCAAATTTAGTAAGGGAATTTGAAAATTTGTATACAATAAATGTGAAGATTGCAGGTAAACAGGAATTTGCTATCCACATGATTGTATAATGGAAGTGAAGGTTACACAATTTGTGTGAAGATCCTCAATCTCTGGAAATGTAAAACGCAACTGTTAACCATGTTCAATTTGGGGAAATCCTAAATTTTAACTGAACTTAAACGACGGAAAATATACGTATATTTATAATGCCACTACATAAAGATTGTTGAACGGTTAGTGTAATGATGGTTTGTTTATAAGGAAATGTCTTTAGTTCTAGATGCAAAACGATTTATTTTTATCATTTTGATGTCTTACAGCAACATTATTCCTTCCTTTGTACTCATGGATATCCAGGCATCAACAGTAGTCACCTACGTGTACCAGTTAATTGGGGATGATGTGAAAGTAGAGAGAATTGAGTACAAGAAGTCCTGAAACAAATGTTTGTTTTTATGGCATTTACTCTTCATTCCCATTTATTATTGAATCAGTCTTCACCTCTAACCAGTTTTATTATAAGCCTTGTATTCCTACTTGCATTGTCATTTGTTTTTCATTCTTTGCTGCTGTAGTTTTAATGTAAACATTATGATTGAATGGTTTACATGTCATGGAATAAGTGTGCCACATAAAAAAAAAAAAACTCTGTAAAAAGGAAAACCTTTGTAAATATAACATTTTAATGTTACCATCCACTGATATGTTACCATAAAACATATATACAGAATAAAATGGAAAACCTTGTTATGTCTTCAGCTAAATTCACATGGTGTCTCTCTTTAATGCAGTGTTTCTTGTGAAAGAATTTCTCATGTTTTGATTAAATAAATATACATTGTTTTTCTCACACTACAAATTCCATAGTCCACCTTGGGAGCGAGCAAGCAAGAGAGTTTGTCACTTTAATATTTTGCAACAAGAATTATTAGTTTAAAACATAATGTATAAATCTCTACTTTAGTACCTTTTTTAGCCTGGTACACACGGTAATTTTATGAGCCGAACTAAAAAAAATGTTCACTCCCGAGGAGGTCTCTGTACTAATAATTCAAAGTTCCCCTGTTGTGTTCTAACAGGGGAAGCGTTGCTGACCATTGGAAGAAAATATTTTTGCAGAAAGATTTTTCCAAGCTTTTGAAAGATCTCTGCATGGTGGGTTTTTAAAACCAGGGTGTAGGATGAAGGACTGGAACTGTCGTGTGTTTTTTTTTTTTTTTTTTTTTAAATGTTGAAATTTAGCAATGGCAGTTGCTCTAAGCCCTTGGGGCTAGGTTCACACTATTGCAAATTGGATCCAATTTGCATGTCAGGAGATTTTGACCGGCTCTCTAATGGAGTCGGTTCACACATCTCCGGTGCGAATTGCACAGGAGTCCTGTGTGTCTTCTGGTCCAAATTGGGCTGAAATGGTGAACAGGGATGCACCAGACTCCTGCTGTGAGCCACTCCGTACTGTGGTGTGAACCCAGCCTTAATGTGCACTTAACCAAGGAGACATTGATAATTGTATATTGTACAGCTGCCACAATGCGTCTTTTTGAAAAATAAAATTTGCTAAAACCATTATTCAAGAGCATTTTATGAAATCTAGGTGTCCATTTACTAATGTTTATCAAATTTAGATATTTTGTGATTTATACAAAATATCTTGTGATGTGTAATTTCACTACCGGTAAATATTGGGGGGGGGGGGGGTGATATTACATTTTAAAGTCAATTCACTCAAATTAAAAACATTTTATCTCGTGGTCTATTCACTGCTATTTAACAAATATATTCATTAAAAGTTTAAATATTTCATCGGTGCTATTACTAACACTGCTAAATGTGAGGCGTGTGGCATCAGTTTTAGCTGCTGTTAAAGCAGGGCGAGGAGGAGGGTACAGACTGGTGTCTTCTGGGTCCTGTCAAGTGCAGCAGTGTTCTGTGCATCCATAGAGGTGGCAGGAGAAGTGCGAAGCCCAGTTAGGCAGCATCTTTTAGGTCTCTCTGTTAGGCTTCATGTAAAGTGAGGCTAGGAGAGTCTTCAAAAATGTCAAAGCTGAAGTGCTGATTCTTCTTGTTAAAGAAGAATCCTCTGCTGTATGCAATGATCTTATATCTTCGACTAAGTAGGGATTAGGTGGTAATTTTTAAACATTTTGCAGCATGTTTGCTATTGTACCTATGCCTCCCCCCCCCCCCCCCCCCAACACACACACACCCACCTCGGAACTTTAGGGGGCTATTACCCGTCCCTCAGCCTTCTGTTTCTAACAAAGCTGGCAGATCTATAATGCAGTTCCCTCGAGGAGTCAGGGGAAGAAGATTTAGGCCCCTTTCACACCTGCAGACCATATGTCCGCTTTTTCATCCATCCGTTTGCGGATGAAAAAGGGACATACATTGGTCCCTATGAGATTGCGGGTGTCGGCGGATGAACATCCACTGACACACGATCTCGTCCTCCTCCGCAATGTTCCGATTCTGCAGACGGAAGAAAACCCTATTTTTCCTTCCGTCTGCGGATCGGATGAACACGGACATACGGTCCGTGTTCATCCGATCCCCCCTCCCCCATAGGGGAGAGCGGAGAAAAGACAGGGCGGTCCCTGCAGTGTGCGGGGACCTCCCTGTCATCCGCCGGCTCAGCAGGGATCAACGGAGTGATCCCCGCTGAGCATACGGAGGCGGATCATTACTGATCCGCCCTGTGTGAAAGGGGCATAAGAGGCTAGGATTGTTTTGCCTCAAAATATAAATTGTGTTTAGAGGAGGTACATGTTGAAAATGTAACATCTATGTAGCATTAAAATGTTTACCCATAATGACTGTCTAATGAGACCATGATAGGATTATTGGTTGTATTACAATTTTAATGAAGTTTGTATAAATTGATGCTTTTAATGAATATTTGGATAATGCACCTTTAAAAGTCCTGTACTACTTTTTTCTTTGGATAATTACTGGGATGTTGTGCGTGATGTAACCCATCTCCCATCCATATCAGATTATGCACATAACTTTAGAGGAGGTGGAAGAGTTTATTTTATATTTATGCTATGCTGCATATTCAGGAAGAGAAAAAATATTTGTGTCTGCGTGATTGTATATATTTAGGTGTTGATGAACAGAGTGAGTTTTTCCAAGCTTCTTTTGGACTGTAGCAGAACAAAATGGCAGGATCTAGAGAGGAGGAAAAGGAGGTTCCCCTCTGAAGATCCAGCACCCTTTTGGAATAAAATGGTAAAATTAGATTCAGCCTTTTCTTAGGTGCCCAAGAACATAGACCTAGCCTTTGAGGATATGGGCATGCTCAAATATGCTACGGATACAGTGGGGATCCAAAGTTTGCGCACCCCAGGTAAAAATTGTTATTAATGTGCATAACTAAGCCAAGGAAAGATGCAAAAAATCTCCAAAAGGCATCAAATTACTGATTAGACATTCTTATATGTAAAAAAAAAGTTAGATTTTATTTCCATCATTTACACTTTCAAAATAACAAAAAACAAAAAAATGGCGTCTGAAAAAGTTTGGGCACCCTGCAGAGTTAATATCTTGTACTGCCCCTTTGGCAAGTATCACAGCTTGTAAACGCTTTTTGTAGCCAGCCAAGAGTCTTTCAATTCTTGTTTGAGGTATCTTTACCCATTCTTCCTTACAAAAGTCTTCCAGTTCTTTGGGATTTCTGGGCTGTCTGTCACGCACTGCTCTTTTAAGGTCTATCCATAGATTTTCAATTATGTTGAGGTCAGAAGATTGTGAAGGCCATGGCAAAACCTTCAGTTTATGCCTCTTGATGTAACCCCCCATGGATTTTGAGGTGTGTTTAGGATAATTTTCCATTTGTAGAAGCCACCCTCTCTTTAACTTCAGTTTTTCACAGATGGCATCAAGTTACCATCCAAAATGTGCTGAAATTTTATTGAATCCATTTTTCCTTCTACTCGTGAAATGTTCCCTGTGCCACTGGCTGCAATACAACCCCATGCTTAACAGTTGGACAGAGGTTCTTTTCATTAAATTCTGTGCCCTTTCTTCTCCAAACGTACCTTTGCTCATTCCAGCCATAAAGTTATATTTTAACCTCATCGGTCCACAGAACTTGTTTCCAAAATGCATCAGGCTTGTCTATATGTTCATGGCTTGTCTATATGTTCATTTGCAAAGTTCAAACGCTGATTTTTGTGGGGAGGATGTAGAAGAGGTTTTCTTCTGATGACTCTTCCATGAAGACCATATTTGTACAAGTATCTCTTTATAGTGGAATAGTGTACCACAACTCCAGTGTCTGCCAGATCTTTCTGGAGGGATCGTGCAGTCAAACAAGGGCTTTGAATTGCTTTTCTCACAATCCTGCGAGCTGTTCTGTCTGATATTTTTCTTGGTCTTCCAGATCTTGCTTTAACTTCCACTGTTCCTGATGACTGCCATTTCCTAATTACCGTCTTTATCTTCATATAACGTGCACCCCCAACCTGGAAGGAAAATTCCTGAAAAAAAAAAA
Source organism: Rana temporaria (assembly GCF_905171775.1). Taxonomy (NCBI): domain Eukaryota; kingdom Metazoa; phylum Chordata; class Amphibia; order Anura; family Ranidae; genus Rana; species Rana temporaria. The sequence goes on from NC_053489.1 coordinate 178,451,469, forward strand.
AGAAATACTTACAGTTTGGATGCCCCTCGTCTGTGTCTTGCCCAGCGGCCTTGTCCTGTCCGGCGTCCTTCTGCGGCCATCGTAGTGTCCTCCCCGCTGTGTTTTTCAGCCGATCCCCGCGCTGTGTTTGAACCACTTTGCCGACATATACCGAGCGCAGTACACTCAGGTATACTTGGCTCCTCTCGCGTACAGGACGTGACCGCGAGCGGAGCCGAGCCTGCCCTAGTATACTGCGCTTGGTATATGTCGGCGGAGTGGTTCAAACACAGCGTGGGAAGCGGGTATCGGCGTATATCGCGCACCCACGATTTTACCCTGATTTTAAGGGCAAAAAAGTGCGCAGTATATAAATACGGTACATTCCAAACAGAGGATATTGACATCTGAAAACGCTTTGCTATCTTCTTATAGCCTTCTCCAGCTTTGTGAGCGTCAACTATTTTCAGTTTTCTAGACAACTGCTTAGAAGAACTCATGGTGCTGATTGTTGGGGCAAGGTCAGATGAGTCTGGGCATTTAAAACCTTTGAGATTGACATCACCTGGTCTTCCCAGACGATGATTGAGAACAATCCATGACACTGGCAGGTCTCAGCTTTGCAAAGGGGGCAGTGCATGCTATATATTCTGCAGGGTGCCCAAACTTTTGCAGACGCCATTTTTTTGTTTTCTGTAATTATGAAAGTGTAAATGATGGAAATAAAATATAACTTTTTTTTTTACATATAAGAATGTCTAATCTGCAATTTGATGCCTTTTGGGGATGTTTCCATCTTTTCTTGGTTTTGTTATGCACATTAATACAAATTTTTACCTGGGGTGCCCAAACTTTCGATCCCCACTGTAAGTGGGTTGATTCCTTATCTAAAATATATTGGGAATCAACCATGTATAATCTTAAACTAGCACTAGTGCCCATTTGTGTAGCCAGGAACCTGGGACATTGGTTAGGGCAGATCTCACATTGAAGCTGGGACTCCAAAAGAAGAAATTTGGGATTATTTTACTACTCTGAAGGCAGTTGGGCATATTGCAGACTAGTCAGTAGAGTTCATTCATATGTCTGCTAAATTTGGGACCTTAAAGCGGAGTTCCACCCAAAAGTAGAACTTCCACTTTAAGTACTCCTTGCCCCCTTACATGTCACATTTAGCATTTTTTTGGGGGGGAGGAGGAGCTTCGGTAGGAGTGGGACTTCCTGTCCCAATTCCTCCTTCCGCCCAGGGGCTGCCTCGGCGACTTCGCTTCTCTTCTCGTCTTAGGCGGCCCCTCCCTTTAGGCGATCTCCAGGGACACGTGACAGGTCCCAGGAGATTGCCTGTCCACTCACAGTGCAGCGCGACTCACGAATACACAGTGAGTGCCCAGCCGTGAAGCCGAAAATTGTCACAGCCGGGTGCCCACACTGTGAATGGAGGCGCCGGCCCGAGAGGAGCGGAACTCCGGTCGGCTTTGTTGCTGGACCGTGGAGCAGGCAAGTGTCTGTTTAGCTGCTGACTTTTAATAAACACTAAAAAGCTGCAACTCTGCTTTAACCAACTCTGTTTAGGGGGCCTTATGGTTGAAGACCTGGACAGGAACTGATGCAACAGAGAATAGTAGTTTCAGTGCCACAGAAGGAGGAGGAGCTGGGATTCTAGTCACCCATCTTTCTAGAAAGACAGCCTTCAGCAAATTTCCACTTGATTCTGAAAATAAAACCCCTAAACAGATCTATTCTGTACAGGAGGTTCTGCATTGATCTAATCTCAGTCAAACATATATTCTCTTACCAAATTGTTCCTTGTTTTTTTTTTTTTTTTACAAAAGGCAAATCCACTTTGCACTACAAGTGCACTTGTAAGTGCAGTTGCTGTAGATCTGATGAAAATATCTGAAATGAGGGGAAGCTCTGCGGATTTTATCATCCCATCATGTGCAAGCTAAAATTATGTTTTTTATTCCCCTTGCATGTCTCCCTCAGATTTACAGCGACTGCACTTCCAAGTTCACTTGTAGTGCAAAGTGGATTTGCCTTTCGTAAATAACCCCCATGGTGTCCATAGTTTTAAAGCATGCATATTCATATTCGGCAAGCAGAGATGAGGGGTGCACTATGTGCAGAGTTCAGCTCTCCTCCACAGTTCCTTACCTCAGCATCCCCCTTTCACATATCACTTCCAGCCCTCCTCAGCTCTGACCTCTGCACACACTCCCTTCCATTAAATACTCCACCATCTTCAATTTGTCCTAACTTTGCAAAAAAGCACCCTGCCCAGCTCTAGTCTAGTACCTCCCTGCACAATGTAGGCATAGGCAGCTCTGCCTCTCTCACAGTGAAATCATACATGAGCCAAGAAATAGAAGGGAATCACAAAGGGTGTGTTCTACCATGGAACATCCCCTTCCCACCCATGACCACACTGTACCCGAGGTACCTGCATCTCCGTTGTGGCATCTGTGGGAGCAAACTAGTAAATTGCACAATTTTATAGCTAAGGCATTTTAAAATACAACATATCAACCCAAATAAATTTGGCAAAAATAATTTATTTTTGCACACCGATTCAAACATTCAAATTGTCATTATCAACAGTTAGTAAATAGAGGCTTTCACCATAAAGCCTTATACACCAGTGCCTAAAAGGAGCAATCAGTCTGCAAGATTTAGTCAAGTAACTTAATTCTGATGTTAGCTACATATGTGGAAGTGTTTAAAAAGCCAGAACTCATTTCATGTGAATGGCTCCCCATATAGAAAAATATCAAAGCAGCATAAAGCAAGGTTACACAAAATATTGGGTGCACCTAGTGCTCAAGTGGCAGCCTAAGCTGGTGAGGCAAATATTACAGCTACTCGACAGCTATCAATACCAGCACCTAACAGACTTTATAAGTGCCCAGTTTCACACAGCCACAATTTTTGTCCATTAATGATATTCTTACAAAACATATACTTGTGCTTGAATGATTGTCTTGTATTCAGCAGTTTACTGTTCACAATTGTCATCATTCACTGAAAGTGACTGGATCCATTGACTTGTGGTTTCCTCAATGGTTAGTGCAGAATCTGAAGAGATAGCAATGGCCTGCTGTGTGTCTGCAAGAAAAAAATATACACCTTTATAAAAATCCGTCTATGAAGAGTTTGTAATCTCCCCCTGCTTTTAGAAAAGTTTGATGTCTGGCTATCATACTGATCCAACGTCTTCAATATTTTAAGCCAATATATACATACATACATACATGTATGCGTTTTATTAGTTATATCTGCACTGAATATTTTTCTATTGTCAAAATATGAAAAACGTTTATTTTTTCAAAATTTTCTTTTTTTTGTTTAGCAAAAAATAAAAAACCTAGTGGTGATTAAATACCATCAAAAGCTCTATTTGCGTGATTTTTTTTTATAAAAATGCCACATAGGCACAGTGTAGCATGACTGCGCAATTGTCACTCAAATTGTGACAGCGCTGAAAGCTGAAATTTGGCCTGGCCAGGAAGGGGGTACAAGTTGCCCAGTAAGCAAGTGGTTAAATACCACAAAAAAGAAAGCTCTATTTGTGTGAAAAAAATTGTAAAAAAGTTCCATGATTGCGCAATTGTCATTCAAAGTGCAAAACACTGAGGGCCAGATTCACAGAAGAGATACGACGGCGTATCTCCTGATACGCCGTCGTATCTCTGAGATACGATTGTCGTATCTATGCAGCTGATTCATAGAATCAGTTACGCATAGATAGCCCTAAGATCCGACAGGTGTAATTGACTTACACCGTCGGATCTTAGGATGCAATTCTAGGCATAGATAGCTGCGGCTACACAAAGAATACATTTTTGGTACAATGAAACCAAGAGGGTTTTTTTTTTTTTGTGTGAGGAAGGGGAGGGGAAGCCGATAGAGATCAGGTAAGACCCAACTCACAGGCCCTCAGTGCATAACTACACACACACACACACACACACACACACACATAGGGCAACATAGCCATACAATATTGTACTATATTATATCACAAAGCTGGAACTCCAGCTATAGCTAAAGCTATATGGTATGCACACAGTGGGTGGAACCTGAAGGAAGGAACATCCAGTATTGCCTAATATTCAATACATACAGATATAATATAATATAATATGATGGATTAATAAATTACAAAAAAATTCTATTATTAGATCTTTCTAGAATGTATAAAGAAATTGCTCAAAATTTGAATACACAACCCAACATTTGAAATTCCAAATTTTTAGAATTTCAACATTTACAATTAATAAAATTAGTATGATAATTCATAATACTAATGCCAGGTACATCAATAGATGGACTCATATACATCAAACGTCTAAGCAAGGGTCCAATCAACTATAGTTCATTAATGGAACCAGGGAGAGGGAGAGTACCCATACTCTCATATAGAATTAAATGGATATAGCTCTCTCCAAGTGAAAGACTTATACTAATAGTAAATGGATAAAATCACTAAAAACACTTAAATAAGATAAAAAGAGGTACCTAAATGCAGCTATTGATGCAACTTATATATTTCCAGGCAACACTACATCCACCCGCTATGCACACAACCCAGACCAACCTGAACATGTCATGGGTCTATGGAGAGGCCATATCATACCAATATTCTACCAAAAAAACAACCCAGTATATTCTAGAAAGGTTTATCTAATAATATATTTTTTTAGTAATTTATTAATCCATTATATTATATCTGTATGTATTGAATATTAGGCAATACTGGATGTTCCTTCCTTCAGGTTCCACCCACTGTGTGCATACCATATAGCTTTAGCTATAGCTGGAGTTCCAGCTTTGTGATATAATATAGTACAATATTGTATGGCTATGTTGCCCTATGCCTTTGTGTGTGTGTGTGTGTAGTTATGCACTGAGGGCCTGTGAGTTGGGTCTTACCTGATCTCTATCGGCTTCCCCTCCCCTTCCTCACACAAAAAAAAAAAAAAACCCTCTTGGTTTCATTGTACCAAAAATGTATTCTTTGTGTAGCCGAAGCTATCTATTTTATATATATATATATATATATATATATATATTAGGGTTGTCCAGATACCGATACCAGTATCGGTATCGGGACCGATACCGAGTATTTGCGGGAGTACTCGTACTCGCGCAAATACCCCCGATACCTAAATAGAATACTTCCCCCCCCTTTCCCCCCCCCGCCGCTGCCGCCACATCGCGCCGCCGCATCGAGGGACATGGCTAGAGGGACATTGCTGCATATGTGAGGGACATGGCTAGAGGGACATTGCTGCATATGTGAGGGACATGGCTGCATATGTGAGGGACATGGCTAGAGGGACATGGCTGCATATGTGAGGGACATGGCTAGAGGGACATTGCTGCATATGTGAGGGACATGGCTAGAGGGACATTGCTGCATATGTGAGGGACATGGCTAGAGGGACATTGCTGCCTATGTGAGGGACATGGCTAGAGGGACATGGCTGCATATGTGAGGGACATGGCTGCATATGTGAGGGACATGGCTGCATATGTGGGGGACATGGCTGCATATGGGGGGGACATGGCTGCATTTGGGGACACATTTAAAAAAAGTATCGGTATTCGGTATCGGCGACTACTTGGAAAAAAAGTATCGGTACTTGTACTCGGTCCTAAAAAAGTGGTATCGGGACAACCCTAATATATATATATATATATATATATATATATATTTCTCCCCATATCCGTTGTTTCCCCATTTTTCTATTTTTGGCCACTAAAGGGAGTATTGGTGACAGTGGTGAGCCTTGATCACTGATCCCATTGAGGAGGCAGCTCTTTGCTTCCCTTTAAGGGACTAATTTGGGGGCGGGATTTGCTAACTCTGTGCAGGTGCCTGTCTATACACACACACACACACACACATATATATATATATATATATACTGGAGGGCTTTCTGAAAAGAGCCATAACAGACCTCTCAGGCTCTGAGGAAAGGGGTGCGCCCCAGAAAAGTTAGCCGTTCCGCCGCTAAAGGGTACCATTAAATCCTCGGTATTATCAAGTCTTGCTGGCAGCGACCAAGAAGACTGGTCTGATTATTTGACAAAGCTGTATTCAAACTCTCGTTTGTGAATATAAATCACTTGTTTTTACTAAAATAAAAATCCCATATGATAATGCACTAGGTCGGTGCGCCCTCCATCTTTTGTTTTTTCTTTTCCTTCCAATAAGAGGACATATTGCTCTTACTAATAGAATGTTTACTACTGGTTTCATCCTTGCCCTGTGTGATAAGAATAGGAAGCAATCAATATTTCCCAAAGCTTTCATGTTCCTAATTCTACCAGAAATATTTGCTATATCTTTCTAACCTCATATTTGAGATATGTGGCTACTTTACCAAATAATATTCTGCATAAAAGGAGCTGATACACTACATTAAATTCATCCAGGGGTGGCCAACCTTTTGAAGAGTTAGGGCCCCTTAAGTGACTTGGTAACCAGTCACGAGCAATAATGAGCGGAGCTGGAGGATGACAGGTCCTTGACGACTTTGCATATGCAGAGCAGACATGGACACAACCCACTCTACTCTATGGGCCCTCTGATCCGTCCAGATGGAAGGGGACGTATCCCCTTCTGTTTTTAGCATATCGGTTTGGAGATAGGCGGGTGTAAACAGACTTCAGCCACTTCATAAAGGTGAATGGGGGGTCAGATTGGGTCAAAACGATTGTTTAAAAGGGGCCTAATGCAGCTTTCACACTGATGCTCTGTGCTTTTCCCAGATTGAGGGTGCAGCGCACTGCACCTATGGCTTTAATAACAGTCTTCCATTCAGGCTGTTGCTGTCCCAGGCAGAGAGCATTTGGTATCACTCTGCCTTAGACAGCAGTTGGTGCTATACAGGAAGCATTGGCTTATGTGGCTCTGCTTCGCACTCGCTTGCTTCCTCTACCCCTGGCTTCATTCACAACACTGATGCTATTGGATGTTGGGTCGGCAACCCACGATCTGGGCTTGCCAACCCACCATCCAAGAGCAGGAGGTCGTGGGCCACATTAGAGGGCTCTGTGGGCCACATGAATTAAACTATGTATTTACTTAGATTGGACAGACAGGAAATGTACCTTCTATGACTGATGTTTCTTCCATTCTAGAAATGTTATCTTCTATTCCAGCAATGCATGATTTACTTTTGGTTTCCCAATGGTTCATTTGTGATCTAATGGGAAATAAAAAAATAGAAATTGCACATATACAGTTTATGCAAATAAAATAAATTGTGTATGTATCCAATGCAGTGATTTTGGTTAACCAGTTCATTCCCAGGATAACTGTAAACACACAGTATTCGCTAGAAACTTGACTGACATGAAATCCTTACCCAAAAATAATAAAAGCTTTGGTTTTCTCTGTATTGAGTGCCCAATGGACATGCACTTAACATCATATATACAGTACATAACCTGCTGGACAAAGCAAGAAAAAGATCTGCAACATGTCTAGTACAGGAAAATATGTTTTAGTGTTTTGTGGCTACCAGTTGCAGATTATACAGAGCTCAATGCACTGATCTCTGGGTGCTACAGATCATTCTAAATTTATGTACATAGGGTTTTTCTGCAGGTGTGTTTTGGTGCTTGCTTTTCACCATTGCTGGTCTTCAGATACATAGTTTTCAGTTCAGATAAGGCAGTCACTAGCAATAACGCTGTAGTACAGTATACAGAACTCATATCTCAGATCTTTTGGTTTCAGCAAGAAAATAGTAAATCATTCAATTTTTTGAGTGTTTCAGACCAACAGGGTTTGCATACCGATTAGCTTCAGGGCTGCTGCAGTGCTTGGAGCTGATATATTATTTACAGCTGAATATGTCTTTAGCCTGCAATATCACTACCGCAGTGATGGTCACACCTTTCTTTCATGGTGCTACATTTTTTTAAATTAACTGTGTATTTCAAGTGATTATAAAACCTGTTACCTGTTCTGTGCAAAAGAATTGCACAGAGTGGCTCTAATCCTAAACTGGGGACCCCAACGCCACTCCTGGCTCCTCTTCTTTTAGGTGTGCCACCACAGGAAGCCGGGGCCAGATCCTCAAAAGAGATACGGCGGAGTAACTGCTGTTACTCCGTCATATCCCTGGTCCTAACTATGGAACTGATCCACAGACTCAGTTTCCCATAGTTAGGACGAAGATCCGACATGTGTAATTGAATTACACTGTCGGATCTTAAGGATGCAATTCTAGGCCGGCCGCTAGGTGGCGAGGCCATTGCGGCCGGCGTAGAATATGCAAATGACCAGTTACGGCGATCCACGAACGCTCCGACGGGCCCGTCGCTCTAAATCTACGTCGTTTACGTCGAGTTCCGCCGCGTAAAACTAGGGCTAAGCCCTAGTTGTCATAAGCCATGTTAAGTATGGCCGTCGTTCCCGCGTCGAATTTTAAATTCTACGTCGTTTGCGTAAGACGTCCGTGAATGGCGCTGGACGCCATTTACGTTAACGTCTAAGCAAATGACGTCGGAGCGACGTCAGTTAGCGCAATGCACGTCGGGTAAGTTACCCGACGGAGCATGCGCAGTACGTCCGGCGCGGGAGCGCGCCTAATTTAAATGGGACTCGCCCATTTGAATAGGAACGCCTTGCGCCGGACGGATTTAAGTTACAGCGCCGCAAAGTTCCAGGTAAGTGCTTTGTGGATCGGCACCTAACTCGGCGGAGTAACTTAAATCCGAAAAGTTACGTTGCGCCGCGGCTTTGTGGATTACCCCCCCGATTCCTATTGTGGCAAACCTATGGGCTCAATCCACATAGGTTTGTTCTGTCTAGGTTCATACACATAGACAGTGCCGCTCAGCCCCACCCTCGCTGTCTCGTCACAGGATTTGACTAACAGCAGCAGGAGCCAGGGCTGAGGTATGTATAAGGGGGGGGGGGGGTTGAGTGGGTGATACTAATACCTAAACATTTTTTACCTTAAAGGAGAAGTCCAGCCAAAGCATGTTTGGCTGGGCTTCTCCTATGGATCACAGGAGTGCAATTCGTTTTGCTCTCCTGTGACCCATTTTCAGAAGAGAGTGGGCTGAAGTCCGCTCTCTGCTGACATCACAGAAATCAGTCCAGGCACCGGGTCATCCCGACTTTAAAGTCTGGATCCGCCAGGTGCCTGAACTGACACCTGTCTCAGCAAGCCGCTGAGAGCTTGAGACGGCCCGCTCCACCCCTCCACAGCTCAGCGCTCCAATGAGCTGTGACTTACGGTCTACAGTTCTCTGCTCACATCTGCAAAGTTCTATTGCTCGGTTTTCAGTGCGTCGGACCGATACTGCAGGGAATGCATAAAGGTAAAAAATGCTTAGGCTTTAGAACCACTTTACCTCAAACTTAATATTTCAACCTCATATATTTCTGTACACATACTGTACCTTGTGCAATGATCCTTTGTTCCATCCTTTAATTTCCCTGAAGTTTTACGGTTCAAATGTGCTTTTCTTGAGCCTTAAATGAAATAATTTGGTAAGACATCAAGTTTTCCCCACTAACTTGACATACTACAGTCAGTCACAGAGAGAAATTCTTAAAGCGGTTGTATTGTACGCTTGGTGATTTTTACTTACAGGTAAGCTTATAATAAGGCTTACCTGTAGTTAAAAAGAATATCTTCTAAACCAGCGGTCTTTCAAACACATTTTTTTTAAAGAAAAAATACACTTTAATAAGTTAAAAAAAAAAAACAGTAAAGTTAGCCCAATTTTTTTGTATAATGTGAAAAGTGATCTTTTGCCAAGTAAATAAATACCTACTATGTCACGTTTCAAAATTGTACATGCACATAGAATGGCAACAAACTATGGTAATTTAAATTATCCATAGGTGATATTTAAAAAAACCCTTGCAGGTTACCAGTTTAGATTTACAGAGAAGGTCTGGTGCTAGAATTATTTCTCTCGATCTGACATTCGCGGTGATACCTCACATGTGTGGTACGATCACTGTTTACGTACGCATGCAGGACCGACGAGTACATTTGCCACTGCGTGTGAGCACGGGGTGAGGGGGGGCACTTTAAAAAAATATATATATTATTATTTATTTTATTTATTTTTAAAGTGTTTTAAAAAAATACAATTTTGATCACTTTTATTGCTGTCTATTGGAATGTAAACATCCCTTATAACAGCAATAGCAATGACAAGTACTCTTTAAAGAGAATTGGGGGGTTTATTAGTCTCTCATTTGGGCTTTAATGCAGCCGATCAGACACAGATCAGTCTGATTGGCTGCTTCACATAGCAACAAACAAAGAGCCAGAACCGGAAGTGATGACATGGTCAACGCTCACCGGTTTTGACATTCTTCAGTTCCTCTCACTGTGAGGCCGGACATGGATTCCGCCCCTTCCGCCACCTGTAAAAGTTTATCCAGTGGCTGCCCAGCTGCTCGGAAATACTTTTACATGAAAGAGAATTGCCGGCTGAAAAAAAAAAATTACACCAGAATCATGGTTGTAGCCTCAACCATGATCCCGGTACAACCACCTCCCTGCCAGGATGTATATATACAGTGGCCGGTAGGGAGGTGTTTAAAAAAATATTTACATGTCAGTGCCACTGTTTTACCTAGTTATACTGTACCTTGCATTCTATTGGCTGTTTTTTTTTATTTTGAAACAGCCATATTTGTGTGGCCTCAGATTGCATAGAGCAGCCTTTCTCAATCAGGGATCCTCTAGAGCTGGGGTCTCCAAACTATCTAAACAAAGGGTCAGTTTACTGTCCATCAGACTTTAGGGGGGGCCAGACCTTGGCTATTGGGAGTAAAAATGGTCCTACCGTCAGTGGGAAAATATAATGTCCCATTGTTTGTTTTAGTGGGAGTAATTGTGCCCCATCATTGATGTCATTGGGAAGGATTGTGCTCCATCTTTGGTGTCATTGGGCCTCATTGTTGGTGTTATTGGGAGAAATTGTGCACCATCATTGGTGTCACTGGGAGAAAGTGTGTCCCCTCATTGGTGTCAGTGGGGGATAATTGTGCCCCATTGTTGGTACCAATAGATGAACTAGTGCCCCATTGGCTGTATATAAGCAGGCAAGTGACTGCATCTGGCCCCCGGACCGCAGTTTGGAGACCTCTGCTCTAGAGGTTGCTAGGGGTTCCTATTCCTAGGAGTTGATCAATTTCTACCTGTTAAACAAGTAACCACTGACACCAATGATCTTTTGAGCTATCTATAAGAGGAAATTCTTCCCACTGACTACAAATTTAAGAAGCATTCACCCCTCAACCATCACACTAATATACCGTGAATTGTTAGAGACAGTAACTATTTGCAAAGGTTCCCTGTGAAAAGAAAGGTTCTCTAGAACAGAAAGTTATTTCAATGGTTCCTCCATGTTAAGAAGGTTGATAGAGGCTGGCATAGAGAGAGAGACTTGATTTTCTTTCCTACCTCTTCTACAAAGAATGAAATCTTGTGCGGCATCAGACATCATTGCACCCTACACCTAAGACACATAAAAACAACTAATAGGTGAGCGCTGTTCCAAAGGATGGTATGTAGTCAATGATGATAAATCCATAAAATTCAGGTAAACTTTATTGACAAAAAAACAGATAGTGTATATTGCTGCCAAAAAAATACATAATAGTCCAAAACAAGATGAAATTCAGCATATCAGTTAAAGTGAAAAGCCATGAGTGCACAGAAACTCACAATAGCCATCGTAGACACTGGGGAGCCAAGAGAGATGGATGGATGGTTGGTTGTCTTGGCTCCCCAGTGTCTACTATGGCTATACACACACTATCTGTTTCTTTGCCAATAAAGTTTACCTGAATTATATGAACTTTATCATCATTGACTACATACAATCCATTTGAACAGCGCTCCCCTATTAGTTGTTTTTATTTGTTCCCCCTCACTTGGTCTTCTGAGTTTTGGAGCAGTGGCCTCATTTTGGTATTACACATTTTTACAAGGTTTCCTTGGTCATCTAATTTTGTACCTGGCTTTTTGTTGATTTTTTTACACCTAATGCCACGTACATACGGTCGTTTTTCAGCACGAAAAAAAATGAAATTTTTAAAAACGTAATTTAAAATCATTGTGTGTGGGCTTCACATCGTTTTTCGGCTTCTGAAAAAATGTTGTTTTTCGGGTTGTAAAAAATTATCGCGTGTGGGCTAAAACAACGTTTTAAACCCGCGCATGCTCAGAAGCAAGTTATGAGACGGGAGCGCTCGTTTTGGTAAAAATACCATTCATAATGGAGTAAGCACATTCATCACGCTGTAACAGACAAAAAAGCGTGAATCGTCTTTTACTACCAAGGAATCAGCTAAAAGCAGCCCAAAGGTGAATAGAACTTCCCCTTCAGAGTGCCGTCGTACGTGTTGTACGTCACCGCGCTTTGTTCATAATTTTTCAAAAACGATGGTGTGTGGGCAACATCGTTTTTAATGATGAAGTTGGAAAAACTGTTTTTTGGACATGCTGAAAAATGTCTTTTTTTTTTTCATACCGAAAAACGACCGTGTGTACGTGGCATAAGACAGACAGACTAGGAGCTTGCTCTTTGTGAATCAACTACCTAGAGCTTTGCATAAAGCTGCATTCAGTAAAAGTGGACGGGACTAGATCCTCTATTCCAGATCATAAGACAGGTAAATTGTTTACATATGTTGCCTAAGACATAAGAAATAATTTATATCTTACAGCCAGGTTGCCACTTGCCAAGGTCTATTTTAAAATAAGAGCCCAGCGCAGTCCCAATGGACCTGGTGTGAATGGGCCCTAAAAGCTGCTTAGGGATACTTTTACACTGGGGCAGTGACAGCATTGGCGGTAAAGCGCCGCTAGTTTTACTTTGGCAGCACTGTCCATTCATTTCAATGGTGCTGCTTGCAGGACTTTTTCTAGTGTGCTGCAAGTGAACCGCTCCAGTGTGAAAGAACTCTGGCTTTCACACTGGTGTGACAGGAGAGGCACTTGACAGGCGCTTTGCAGGTGCTATTGTTAGCGCTTAAAACGGCTGTAAAGCGCCTTAGTGTGAAAGTGAAAGAGAGAAGAAGAGGGGGGCCGGTAAAGTGGATAAATAAAAGTACTTTTCGCAGCCACATAGACATAAATGAGCATTGAGCAGTGCAGGGGCAGCCCCATAAGGCTGCTTTCACCCTGATACACTGCAATAGCACTATTTTGTCACAATTTGTTGAAATTTTACTGCGTTTGCGGTGTGGTTTTTAAAGCAACATAAAACCTGCACCAAACAAAAGCATTTCGGGTGCGTTTTTGCTGCTTTTTCCATTGCTTTCAATGGGAAGGTGCGTTTGTTTTTATAATTCCCCATGCATATTTCAAAAATACTGTAAGCAGGATTTTTTTCACTGCAACGGAAGCACACCTCCCCAGTGTGAAAACATTAATTGGTTTTAAGGGGAAGCAATTTTCATGTGCTTTTTTTTTAACGCAAAAGCGCTTGAAAAACTCCTCAGTGAAAAAGCAGCCTATAGGAGAAATTTTTTTCTTCCCTGAAATATTCATTAAAACTTTTATTTAAAAATAAGCATTTTAGTAGTGAGAAATCTCATAAGTTTTAATAAAATATTTTTGGTGTTTTTGGCCCATTTACTTGTTACCCATTCCCTTTTCTCTGCTTCCATTATATAAACGCAACTTTCTGTGATATTCCATACCACATCTTATCTGTGACTGCAGCTGATTTTCAAGTATGGCTCTCATGTTGCTGGTGCTGTAGATTTTGGCAATGCTGCATAAGTACCGCTTCTGTCCCATAGTCAGATCTGGGTGCTAAAATAAAAATATACAAGTCAATTCATGTAAAGATATGTGTACACAGACATACTTTACTCTGACCCATTTTTAATACTTTATTTCCTTCAGATACCTTTCAAGCCGGCCTCAATGTTTACTGTAATTGGGTGACTATGTGGCAAATTAGGTCTCATGTTGATACATATAAACTTATGCACTTGGGGGCTAAGAATATGCATACTGGGGGAATCAGTGGCGGAGAAGGATCTGGGTGTTCTGGTAGATCATAAGCTTAATATTAGCATGCAATGCCAAGCAGCGGTTTCCAAAGAGAGCAAAGTTCTTTCTTGTGTTGAGAGAGACAGCGAGAGAGAGAGCGAGAGAGCGAGAGAGCGAGAGAGCGAGAGAGCGAGAGAGCGAGAGAGAGAGAGAGAGAGAGAGAGAGAGAGAGAGAGAGAGCGCGAGAGAGAGAGAGAGAGAGAGAGAGAGAGAGAGATCTTTCTGACCCTGTACAAACCATTAGTAGGACCTCATCTGGATATTTTTTCCCTTTTATTGGTGGAACTAGATGGACTAGTGTCTTTTTCAACCAGACTGACTATGTAAGATACAGAAGGAAACTACAGCAACATAAGGGGCCAAATTCTCAAAAACTCTGCGTAACTTAAATTTCAGCAGTTAAGTTACACTGACTTAAAATTTCTACCTAAGTACCTGATCGTCAAAGCACTTAGGTAGAAATTACACGCTGTGTAACTTAAGTGCCGCCGTCGTAAGGCGGTCCTCCTCTCCTGGGGGCGTTTAAAATTTAAATGAGGCGCGCTCCCGCGCCGGCCGTACTGCGCATGCGTGTGACGTCATTTTCCCGACGTGCAGCGCGCGAACGTAATTAACGCCGGTCGGCTTTGAGAATTTCGACGGGACACTAAAGTTGCGACGGGTGAAAAAAAAGACGCGCCGGGAAAACAAATAATTATAAAAAAAAATATGACAGCGTCGCTCAGCATGCATTCCTGAGAGGGAGAACTCCATGCCAATTTTCAAAGAAAAAACGGCATTGGGTTCCCCCCCCAGGAGCATACCAGGCCCTTAGGTCTGGTATGGGTTGTAAGGAGACCCCCCCACGCCGAAAAATTGACGTAGGGGGTCCCCCTACAATCCATACCAGACCCGTATCCAAAGCACGCTACCCGGCCGGCCAGGAATGGGAGTGGGGACGAGCGAGCGCCCCCCCCCTCCTGAGCCGTGCCAGGCCGCATGCCCTCAACATGGGGGGGTTGGGTGCTCTGGGGCAGGGGGGCGCACTGCGGGCCCCCCCACCCCAGAGCACCCTGTCCCCATGTCGATGAGGACAGGACCTCTTCCCGACAACCCTTGCCATTGGTTGTCGGGGTCTGCGGGCGGAGGCTTATCGGAATCTGGGAGTCCCCTCAAATAAGGGGGCCCCCAGATACCGGCCCCCCACCCTAAGTGAATGGATATGGGGTACATCGTACCCCTATCCATTCACCTGTAGGCAAAAAGTAAAATGTAGTAAACACACAACACAAGGCTTTTTAAAATATTTTATTATTCTGCTCCGGAGGCACCCCCCTGTCTTCGTTATTAGCTCAATTACCAGGGGGGGCTTCTTCTTCCGCTCTCCGGGGGTCTTCCACTCTCCGGGGGTCTTCCACTCTCCGGGGGTCTTCTCCGCTCTCCGGGGGGGCTTCTCCGGACTCCGGGGGGCTTCTTCCATCTTCTCCCCTCTTCCGCTCTTGACTCGGCGAACCCCGGTTCTTCTGCAGCTCTCCGGTGCCTTCTTCTTCAGCGCTGGCTGCCTGCTATGTTTGTGTGTTAGCTCGATTTCAAACAGGCAGCCGGCGCGGTCTTCTGTGACGCCAGGGTCTTCTGGTCTTCTGTTCTTCCGATGTTGACTCGTCGCCTGTTGTCGCTGTAATGATGGAAGCGCGCCTTGCATCCCATTTATATAGGCATCACCGTCCCATCATGCTCCGGTAGGTACCCACGTGGTGGGTGCACGTGGGTAGGCACCCACCACGTGGGTACCTACCGGAGCATGATGGGACGGTGATGCCTATATAAATGGGATGCAAGGCGCGCTTCCATCATTACAGCGACAACAGGCGACGAGTCAACATCGGAAGAACAGAAGACCAGAAGACCCTGGCGTCACAGAAGACCGCGCCGGCTGCCTGTTTGAAATCGAGCTAACACACAAACATAGCAGGCAGCCAGCGCTGAAGAAGAAGGCACCGGAGAGCTGCAGAAGAACCGGGGTTCGCCGAGTCAAGAGCGGAAGAGGGGAGAAGATGGAAGAAGCCCCCCGGAGTCCGGAGAAGCCCCCCCGGAGAGCGGAGAAGACCCCCGGAGAGCGGAGAAGACCCCCGGAGAGCGGAAGAAGAAGCCCCCCCTGGTAATTGAGCTAATAACGAAGACAGGGGGGTGCCTCCGGAGCAGAATAATAAAATATTTTAAAAAGCCTTGTGTTGTGTGTTTACTACATTTTACTTTTTGCCTACAGGTGAATGGATAGGGGTACGATGTACCCCATATCCATTCACTTAGGGTGGGGGGCCGGTATCTGGGGGCCCCCTTATTTGAGTGGACTCCCAGATTCCGATAAGCCTCCGCCCGCAGACCCCGACAACCAATGGTAAGGGTTGTCGGGAAGAGGTCCTGTCCTCATCGACATGGGGACAGGGTGCTCTGGGGTGGGGGGGCCCGCAGTGCGCCCCCCTGCCCCAGAGCACCCAACCCCCCCATGTTGAGGGCATGCGGCCTGGCACGGCTCAGGAGGGGGGGGGGGCGCTCGCTCGTCCCCACTCCCATTCCTGGCCGGCCGGGGTAGCGTGCTTTGGATACGGGTCTGGTATGGATTGTAGGGGGACCCCCTACGTCAATTTTTCGGCGTGGGGGGGTCTCCTTACAACCCATACCAGACCTAAGGGCCTGGTATGCTCCTGGGGGGGAACCCATGCCGGTTTTGAATTTAAAAATTGCCGTGGAGTTCTCCCTCAGGAATGCATACCAAATGCCGTCGCTGGAATGGGCCTTTACAAGGTTTGGCTAACTTTCCACATTGTAAAACCAGCCCTAATTTTGCGCCGGCAAATTCGGAACTTAGGCAGAAATCAAAGTGCTGAAATGCTTTGAAAATCTGCTTAAGTCCTCATTTGCATACGCAAAGCTGGATTTCAATGAGAAATGCCCCCAGTGGCGGATGCGGTACTGCATCCTAAAATCTGACCGTGTAAGTGTCTTACACATGTCAGATTTTCTGCCTAACTTTGGAAAAAGCCTTTTGAGAATCGTCTCCAAAGTTAGGCACAGAGATACGCAGGCTGAACAGCAGTTAAGTCTGCATATCTCTTTTGAGAATTTGGCCCAAGGTTTCTTGGATTAAAAAATACATACTTCAATAGATTTTTTTAAACCAGAATTTAGTGTCACTTTAAAAAATAAGTATAGGGGATTAACAAAAAAAAACAAAAAAAACTTATGCTTACCTAGGTGGATGCTGCATCTGTCTCCCGCTGTCTCTGCAATGAGAACTGCGCGTTCAAATGCAGATGATTGCTTAGTTCTCCCCTCCGCTCTGAGAAGAGAGTGGTGACTGTCAGCCACTGGCTCTCTGCTCTGCCCCTTTTAGGAGTGCTGGTCTGCGGAGGGAGCAACTGTCTCAGTCTCCCAGCGGCGCAGCTGAGAGTCTGAGACAGCTGCCCGTCTAGGCATTTGGGTGGATTTCAACTGTGGATTCAGGATCTTTCCCCAGCTTGGACTGACTGAGTGATGTCAGCCAAAAGGCTGTCAGGTGAAAATGGAAAGAACTGCACTCCTGTGATCCATAAGGGAAGTAGGGCCAAAAAAGCTTTGGCCATACTCATTAAAGCAGACCTTCACCCTCTTCCACTACTTCCCTCCACTCCACCCTTCTTCCATCATCTATACGTATCGGGCAGATTTTTTATTTTTTTTACCTTTTTTTTTTTTAAACAAAAATGTCCAGCTTTGCCTCTCCATGCACGTCATTCACCTAGACGTGCACACTGTTCACTGTGCCTCCGAGGATATGCACGTCACATATCCCAGGAGGCATATCCCTTCATTCAGGAAAGGAGGAGAGGGCGGGCCTGTCGGCGCATCATTGGGAGGCCCACCCGCTGAACCAGGAAGAGCTTGTGGGCCTCTCGATGATGTCAGATAGGACATGGCGGCATGGGGCAGAGCTGTGGATGGGCAAGAGAGAATTTCAGCAGGAAAACACTGTATTCGCTGGATGCGTGAGTATCTGAAATGTCATGATACAACCTTAAGGTAAGTGGGGGTGAAAAAAAAAGGGGGGGGCGTAAATCCGCTTTAAGCAAATCTTTCAATAATCAGTTCATTCTCCTTCTTTTAAATGGCAGTTCCCTGTAGCTTCCTTCTAACCCTTCTTGTTTAAGTTGTTGTCTTTGCACAAAATCAGAAAAAGACTGTAAAGGCAATGAAAACAAACTACTTTTTTCAGGAGCTTCCCTTTAGATGGAAAGCAGGAAGATGAAAATTACAAGATCTTATTTTTTTAAAAGGAAAGAGAAAACACCAAAAAAATAAATTAAGTTAACATTCATGTGGATAAATTGGTTAAAAATTCCTGTTGCTCTCAGATGCCGCCAAAACTCTGAATTCTTTTTTTTTTTTTTGCTGCTGTGAGCTGACTTCCTGTTAGAGGATGGCTACGTTCCATCTAAATGGTCCCACTGAACAGTTTGTGGGAATGTAACCACCCTCTCTTGCTTGTTCCCAAGATGGGCTAGGGATTATGGGATGCATAGGGAAGTGCACATGACTGCAACTAATGTGCGCTGCTCATTCCAAACAAATGGAAGTGAAAAGGAAAAGGAGAAGTCCTGTAGCTCAAGTAGGATGTTACAAGGAGGCAGAAAAACACATGGAGTACAGCTGGGGATTGAGCCTTCACGAGTTTCCCCATAGCAAGTGGCTTACTATGGGGTGACTCTCAAGGGGAAAAAGCCAGGAGTGCTGGCGGGGAACCCAAAAAGCGGAGAACAGGGCTGCTCTTTGCAAAACCATTACACGGAGCAGGTAAGTATAACATTTGATATAGAAAAAAATAATTCAGGTTTACATATAAAAACATATACCTTAAGAAAGGATGCATCCTTCATAGACTTGGGGATTTGTATTTTTCGGACTTGTGAAATGACAGGAGCACTCTCTGATGTTCCACAATTTCTTCCCAAAGTCTTTTGTCCACAAACACTATTATTATGTAGCCCTGAAAAGACCAGAAATATTATACTTATTGTGGATATGATTCAAAATTAAAAAACATTTTTTTTATAAATTCCTTTACTGGATACCCACTTTGTGGAGGTTTCTTCTGACTGAAGTCCAAAGTCCTATAGAAACAGAAAGCATGATTTACTGGCGCCAGAACCGTGGTAAGTAATTGTACTTACATAGAAACCTGGAGCTAACAAATTATTACAATATTATATTATTACAATACCCAGAAGACCGGCCTCTTGCACACTGTACTGATGTATGAACATTAGACATTCCTGGCAGAAAAAAATGCGAGGGTGGGCTGTATAAGACAATGCGTATGTGTGCATTAAAGTGGTTGTATACCCTATTTTTGCCGGACAGAAGACTCCTGTGCACGCTTGACAGTGACGTCAACCCAGAAGACACGTCGAGGGGAAAATGTCAGCTCCCCCAGCGGTGACCGGGATCTGATGCCGACACCTCGATCGAAGGTAAGTAATTAATAATGACCTAGTATGCAGTGCATACTAGGTCATTATGCCTTTGCTTACAGGTTTTTATTTTATTTATTTATTATGTGCGGGTATACAACCACTTTAAAGGAATTGTGGCATATGTGCGTACTTGCACGCGTACACACAAAAATCAGGCATGCAAACATCGAACATTTGTGTGCCCGTGTGTACAGGCACATCAAAAACAATGGTCTGCATTTACATCAGTAAAAAAAAATGCCTGTATGTCTAAAAAGTTGCATTGTTAGTGTGCAGGAAGCCTAATGCCGCGTACAGACGATCGGACATTCTGACAACAAAACCGCAGATTTTTCTCCGACGGATGTTGGCTCAGACTTGTCTTACATACACACGGTCAAACAAATGTTGTTGGAAATTGCGAACGGCAATAGGGCTGGACTTAATTTACGTCCACGTCGAAACCAATACGTCCGTGCGGCGTACTTAGCCGCAATGCACACTGGCATATGTACACGGACAGCACATGCGCCGTTCTTAAAAAACGTCAATCACGTCAGGTCACACTTCATATACATAAAACACGCCCCCCACATACTCATTTGAATTAGGCGCGCTTACGCCGGCCCCATTTACGCTACGCCGCCATAACTTAGCAGGCAAGTACTTTATGAAAACAGTACTTGCCTTGCAAACTTACGGTGGCGTAGTGTAAATACGATACGCTACGCCGCCGCAACGATGCGCTGCTGTACCTGAATCCAGCTATATAACTTTTCTGGCATGCTTTAGAACCAAAAAGCTCCTCTTGTCATCTCCAACAAAGTATTTGCTTCACACCACTATTTCTTTACTACGATTATAAAATTAAGATTTCTCCCCTGATATGTACCATACCTTTCATTCCCTTGCACCTTACCTTACAGTCAGTGTTGATGGGGAAATCAAGCAATTTTTTTCCTGCAACTCCATATTTGGCAGGCTTAACACCTCAAGCTCTCTCCCTCCAATAGCACTTTAGATATTTTTTTTTCTCAACTTCAGCTTTAATATATAAATGTATATAAAGTAATTATGCTACTGTATTTAGGTGATCTACATCTATATTAGCAAATATGAAGTTGCCTTACTATGTTGGTGCCCAATTGAGGCATGGTGGGAGATTTTGTTATGTAGTTTATTCATATATTTAATTTGTGCAATACTTGTTTTGTACATCATCATCCAACAGTTGAGCTCAGGATCGAACAATAGATTGAACTGTTGAGCGCAGAATCTAAAAACAGATCAAACTGTTAAACCCATAATCAAAAAATAGATTGACCTGTTTGAGTCCAAGATCTAAAAAAAGATCAAACTGTTGAGCCCAGGATCTAAAAATAGATCGAATGGTTGAGCCCTGGATCTTAAAATGGATCGAATGGTTGAGCCCTGGATCTTAAAATGGATCGAATGGTTGAGCCCTGGATCTTAAAATGGATCGAATGGTTGAGGCTGCATTCACACCTGAGCATCAGTCATCGGTCGTTCAGTAGCTAGTTGCTTGAATTGAGCGTTTCCATTACTTTCTATGGGAAATGGAAACGCTCAAATACGCCCAAACCGCCCGATACGCACGACAAAAAGGGGGCCGGAACTTGTTTGAGCTTCAGGCGTTCGGCGTCAGGCGTATTGGCGTGCAGATGTGAACCATCTTCATAGGGAATAATGTATTTTTTCCCCTCTAGCGTATTTGAGCGTCGCACTTCAGGCGACAAAACGCTCAGGTGTGGATGCAGCCTGAGCCCAGAATGTAAAAATATTTTGAACAGTTGAGACCATGAACTAAAAATAGATCGAACTGTTATGCCCATAAACTAAAAATAAATTGGACAGTTGTACCCAGGATGTAAACAATAACTGAACAGTTGAGCCCAGGATCTAAAAAAAGATTGAACAGTTGAGCCTTGTTCAATCAAAAATAAAGGGAACAGTTGAGCCCAAGGTCTAAAAAATAGATCGAATAGTTGTACCCAGAATGTAAAAAATACATTGAACAACTGAGCCCAGGATCTAAAAATAGATGGAACTGTTGAACACACAATCTATTAGAAGTGCATCCTGTTATACTATTTTCTTCATTCTTAAGGCCCCTTTCAGACGTGCGGACCGTATGTCCGCTTTTTCATCCATCCGTTTGCGGATGAAAAAGGGACATACATTGGTCCCTATGTGATTTCGGGTGTCAGCGGATAAACATCCGCTGACACCTGTAATCACCCGCCTCCGCAAAAGATCCGATTTTGCAGGCGGAAGTAAACCCTATTTTTTTTTCTTCCGTCTACGGATCGGATCGGATGAACACGGACACACGATCCGTGTTCATCTGATCCCCCATAGGGTAGAGCGGAGAAAAGACAGGGCGGTCCCTGCACATTGTGCGGAGACCGCCCTGTCAGCCGATGGCTCAGCGGGGATATACGGAGCGATATACGGAGCTGAGCTTACGGACACACGGAGGCTGATCATTACTGATCCGCCCCGTGTTAAAGGGCCCTAAAGGGGTTGTAAACCCTCGCAGTTTTTCACCTTAATGCATTCTATGCATTAAGGTGAAAAAAATCCTGTGCTGCAGCAGCCCCCCCTATACTTACCTAAGCCCCGTAATTCGCACGATGGGAACGAGCACACCAGCTCCGGCCGGTGTCTTGTGTCCTGATCAGATAGATTGATCCGTTTATTCCCGCTGCTATCAATCAAATCCAATGATGTGACCTTATCCTTGGTGAGAGAGAGAGCATAGCAACCATATTGGAAAAGGGCAAACAAACACTGCATAACAAGAGTATACACTTGGTAAATGGGCAAAGAAATGAGCACATCACTACAAAGAGAATACATACAAAACGATTTAACACATTACGTCACTTCTGACGTTGTATTCGTACAGTGAGTAACCTCTTCACTTTCGACATGAGACAAGCATGTGCTCACAATCTGCGTTTGGGGTGTCATTATGAATACATTGACACCCGCAGCTGATCGCACACCTGTTGCGTTTTGAACATGGTGCGGGAAACACAGACGGAACGCGGGTTTCCTGTACTACGTTCTGTTGTGACCTAAGAACAAGCACTACACACTGGGCTTTTATTTTATTTATATTATACTAAATATGTCTGCTAGTCCATTGTGAAACCAAATACAAACAGAAATATCCCATCGCCTGATGAGATGATGGAACAATACAAGTAAGTGTCCTCACCTTCCTGGCTTCTCCTTGCATGACCTGACATTAGAGGAGTGAGATGTAGATGTGGAATTGTGTCCCTCCATCCTCAGAGCTCAGACCGCTCTCCAGGAATATACATCTCCATGGTTATATGCACACTGGGGATGTGACAGCGGCATCCTCACACCATCCGCGCATGCGTACTACATTATTCGGCGGCTAAGGGTTTTCTTAGCGCTAACATCAGCCGTACTGTTAATAATAATAATTAGAGGCGTAGTAATATTAGTCATGACCTAAACTGCTATAAGAATATCGTTGTTGTGCGTGTGTACAGTTTGTGGTACCCGGTATGGGCGGGCTGGGATGACGTAGAGTTGTTTGGCCCATGGCAGCCTCCGTCCGGATCCCGGAAGTAGATCACGTGGGATGTAGTGGTGGTGCGGATCGGGTGAGCGGGAGGTGATCATGCCTCGCTACGCGCAGCTGGTGATGGGGCCGGCGGGCAGCGGGAAGGTGAGAGGGATCTGTGATATTAAATGGAAAGGAGCCTTACACATCCTATGTAGTGATCAGGGAAGAGCGCCGACACGATCCGGGGACTTTACTGTCATCTGAAAGTTGTAGAACATTCTACAGATGGCAGTATCTGATGTATGTACAGTATTCATCTCCCTTCTATATGCCAAACAATCTACCCCTGCGGTGCCCCCCCCACACACTACAATATATAGGGCCCTTTCACACTGGAGCGACAAAATACGTTGGATGTGTTTTTTAATAATGCGCTTGCAATGCGTTTTTTTTTTGTTTGTGCACTTTCTGGTTTCCTGACTCCCAGCATGCACCTGTGAAACGTGGACTCAAAGGACGCACACAAAAAACAGATGTGGTGCGTTTTTGATGCGTTCCCATTGACTTAGGCCCCTTTCAGATGTCCGCTCCGCCTGTTCGTTATTACAAGTCCGTTAACTGACTTGTAATACATCCCTATGGGATCGCGTCCGTTAGCGGATGAAGCATCCGCTAGCGTGCGTCGGGATCCGGTTTTCGGACGGAAGAAAACCCTATTTTTCTTCCGTCCGGCGGAACGGAACTGATGCAGACGGACAGACGGTCCGTCTGCATCCGGTTCCCCATAGGGCAGAGCGGAGCTGAGACAGGGCGGTCTCTGCACTGTGTGCGGGGACCGCCCTATCCGCCGACAGCTCAGCGGGGATCCCCGCTGAGCCGACGGAGACACACGGAGCGGACCCAGAAACGGTCCGCTCCGTGTGAAAGAGCCCTTACAATGGCAGGGGCACTTTTGAAAATGTGCAGCATGCAGGTCTTTTTTTTAAAATGCAGCACAGTAATGTGAACAGTTACATGGGATTTAAAGGTTGTGCTTTTGTCATCCTGGAAAGGTGCGTTTTAGCACGAAAGAAGCACGCTTGTGTGAAATTGGCCTATGTCTAGGGCAGTGTTTCTCAACTCCAGTCCTCAAGGGGCCCCAGCAGGTCATGTTTTCAGGATTTCTCTCAGATGAAACGGCTGTGGTATTTACTAAGATCAAATCACCTGTGAAAAATAATGGTAAACCTGGAAAACATGACGTGTTTGAATCGATGTGATTCCCGCAGCCATGCGCAAAGATGTTAACCGAACCTAAGGAGTAATTACCTTTTTCCTTGCTCTGATGCATCTCAAAAAGTCTCTGTTTTAACCTGTTCTTTCTGGCTGTATGCATATATGGCTTTAATGGCGAGAGGCGGCCTAAATATAAACAATTTTGTTCTGAGAGTGTGCGCCATCCGTGCTCCCAGCACAATTACCCGCAGGAATCGGAAAGCTCCCGATGCCTATTTAGAATCGGGAGCCCTTCCGATCATTTAACCGCTGTGACAGCCTCTGCCTCCCAGCATTTAGAACCTATAGGGCTCATTTACACTTGCTTCAACAAGGTTTTGGACAGGTTTTGTTAAAGCTCTCTGAACGCTAGTCAAAGCCCCTGTCACTAAATAAAATTGTTAGTTTACAGTCCTGTTTACACCTGCTTTTGCTTCGTTTCAAAAGTGATACCCCATGTAGCTTCAGTGGTGCTTCAAAGCGTCTTCATAGAAGTCTATGGCTAAGCTCGCTTGAAGCTCCACCGAAGCCTTGTTACATTGGTGGTACGTAGGGATGAGCTCTGGCGTGTTCGCACACTCACAAGTTGGCACAGCACTGTGCTAATCACAGGCAGGGAGACATTGTCCTGATGCGCGGCTGCAGAGATCGGGAAATGTCTCACTCCCTGTGATTAGCGCAGTGCAGACTTCCTGGTGGGCTCTGCACATGGAGTGTGCGAACACGCCGGAGCTCATCCCTAGTGGTACGTAAAAGAGCCCCTTACATTGATGGTCTATGAGGTAGTAATAATTCGAGATTTTCCTAGCTTGTGACGGAAAATATTAATTATATGAAGACAGGAGGCGAGTATCTTATGCATTATCTTTCTTTAATAATGCCCATAGCAGAAATACAGTAAACATTTATTGTAACTTAAAAAATTCAAAGAACTACCCTTCCCAGCAGTCCCTGGGCCAGTGTAGCCCCTCCCAGACCGTAGCCTATATAAGGGACTGTCTGAGGTAACCTATTCCTCTTTCTTAATGCGAATTAGTGTAAACAGGAACCGAAAGTCCAATTAGACATCTCTGCGGCTGCCGGGAACCTTCCGACCGGAACACAACATCCGAATCTGGAGGAAACGAAAGGACAAGGCCAACACGGACCAACTTCATCCGGACCAACTTCATCCCAACGGGGACTATAGGAAACCCAAACCATTCGGAGCCGACCGGTCAGTTGTCCTCAGGAACATGGACCAACAGATTCAGTCAACGGCCTCCCGACTCCGGATCTGGAACGCAGTAGGAACCTACATCTGCGGTGAACTAAACCCATGGATCGAAACGGACAGCAATCCCAACAGGGATAGTGAAAACGAACTCCCGAGGCGTACCAGCCTTCGACTTGCAGGGTGCGTGGTTCATCAGTCTAGAACGAGAGAGAGACAACCTCGTGACAGGGTTGGGTTGGGAGGGAAGATACTCGCCTCCTGTCTTCATATAATTAATATTTTCCGTCACAAGCTAGGAAAATCTCGAATTATACATCAGACAGGAGGCTCATATCTTATGCAAGTTCAAAGCTATAACAATGCATATGACCAATAACAATCAAAATAATCCACAACACTGACATAGATATGTGTACCTCCTGTTCAAAGCGGGATTGGCGGAAAAGCGGTCGCTGACAATAGTCCGCCACTATAGTAAGTCACAGAGGAAACCGGGAAGAGAGGATTAACGTAGGAAACGAGGAGTTGAAAGACTTGCGAAGATCGCAGCGAGGCTGTCAAGGACATATAAGTCTGTAGACAGCGGACCACATACAGTTGTGGATGTGCGGGGAAGAACGGGTAGAAAACCGATCGAAGTACCGTCTGGTCCAACGCACAACGGAAAAAGACTTGAGTCTCTGAGGCGAGGAATGACGCCTGGATATGTCCAAAGCCTTGACGTCTGACCCACGATGATGGAAATCAGACACAAGAAGACAGTAAGCTCGAAAGACAGTAACCTCAAGACAGAGTGTCAACGTCCCCCAGCCCGAGAACATGATCATGACCTTGGAAAAATCCCAAGTGTGCTGGTACATTGGGCGATTTAAACTTAACGCCTTCAAAATTGACACACCAACGGATCCAAAGAGTCCGCCAGATAATTGGCTATTACAGACCCTGGCGCTTGAACGGGGTCGACCCGTCGTTGATCACACCAAGTAACCCAGAGTCCCCAGGTAGATCGAGATGCCGATCTAGTCCCGGGGCCCAGTCCAAGGCAGGGAATCCCTAGCTGTTCCCGAAAGGTCATAGTCTGCGACCGGAACCCCGATACTAACCATGTGAGGAGAGGTAGGATGTGCTTCGTGAGTAGAGGGTGCAGATCCCCGTTCGGACCAGCGAGGAGGTGGGGGGAATGAGGAAACAACCTGGGGAGTTCCACCGTCATCCTCAGAAGGAGGGGAAACCATGGCTGCGTCGGCCACCACGGAGTGAACCGCACGACTGATGCCCTCCGGCTCGCTAAGTGAAGGAGGACCCCGAGGGTCACCGGGAACAGGGGAACGTGTAATGTGTCCCCTGTGACCAGGTTTGGTGGAGGGCATCCACATGGTGCGCCTCCGGATCCGGCCTCCGGTTGTAAGAGCGCGGAAACTGGTGGTTGATACGGGGAACGAACAGGTCCATAAAGAAGGATCCGCGAAGTGAGCGAGGATCAGGGACCCTGACCGGTGCGGTCGCCAATCGTTGGAATCGGTCAGGTAACGAGAATCCAATCTGCCACCCTATAGGGATAGTCTGTGGCATATCCCGCAATCGGGACGATGTTGCATTCCAGGCAGAAGTGCATGAAGTCTTACTAGATCCGCTAGGATTCTGGATCAGGGGCCCACCAAGCGATCGACGTACCGGACTGCGGGTACGTTGTCCGAACGCAATAGCACACAGCAGATGGACGTGCGTGGCAACAGACTTCCGATGGCAAAAAAGTCTGTCAGGGGTGTACGTGTTGATGTGCAGCCGAGGGTTCTCTGCGGACCACGTCCTACCGGAGGACGAGGGACTGCACCGAGCACCCCAGCCGAGGCGGCTGGTATCCGACCCTATGACGAAATCCGGTGAGGAGTTGAAAATGTCTCGCCGTTCCGTTTGACGGCATGACGTAACCACTACCGTAGGTCCACCATGGCTTCACTTAGTTTGTATAGCGAAGCCCCTAGCGAAGATGTAGAGTCTCGAGTCTCTGGAGGGTTCGACAGTGAAGAGGGGCTGGAGAGTGGCCTGGATTGACACCGGGAACAGGCCGACTAAGCGAGTCAGTCCGCGTAAGGACACCCGCTGCTGCCCAGCATGATACTGATGTCTTTGCGGATGGCGGCTAATTGGGTATGGGTAGCCGAAGGATCGCTCGGTTGGTGTCCACCAAGAACCCCAAAAAACTCTATCTCCTGAAATGGGGAGATAATAGGTGTTTGTGATCCATGAGGAGTCCCAGATCGCGAAGCGATCCGACCATCCAGGAGGCGTGTTCGCTCGCTAGGCGAGGGGAACCAGCCATTAGAAGTAGGTCGTTCAAGTAGATGTTCAACCTCACCCTTGTTCCACAGGGCAGTAAGTTGGTGAGATTTCTCAAGCTCCCACCGGACGAAAAACCGCCTTTCTTCTTCCTGATCGGGAAGATGTTGTTGAAGTTCAAAGAGAGCGGGTCCATCTCTACTATCGGCTGTTTGGTCCAAGGTCTAGCAACCTGTTGTCCATTAGGACGGTGTTTAGGTTTGAAAAACCGATTGGGATGGTGAACCAGGTATACGCCTGGTAATATAACTCCATTTGTCCTACCGTCTTAAAGATATCATCAATTAGCGTGATCCCATTGTGCTAGGTCAACCGGCTTACAGAGGCGGTAGCCTGCTCACTAAGGCGTAGGGTTAGGTGATAGGTCCAGAGATCTAAAACCCAGTACTGTGAGGTCCCAAAGGCCCTCTCTATTCCCTTCCTGGAATACTGAATGATTATGGGATCCACCTCTGGAGTGAGCACCACCGTATTTGGTAATGGAAGGGTGAGTATTCCACCCTCAACTTGTCCGGTTAGCGTACCGATCGATCTCCGGGTCCAGCATTCGATCTATTGGATCACCTCAGGTAGAGGTGCCCAGTCACCGGAGTGTGTGTGGCCAATCACCTCCTGATCGAAAAATGGTACTCCACAAGAGTCCAATAAGGTTTTACCCTGGGACCTAGGGTTGGCGTCGTCATGGAGCGCCATGTGCCCACTGCTCACATAATCATTATCATCATCATTTTCATCCTCAGACTCAAAGGTGTTAGCCGCCTCGTACTCCGCGGACGACTCTGGAAGAGTCCACGAGGAGTCTGGCTCAGTCCGTCTAGCGGATCGCTGCCTCTGCATGTGCATCTCCCCGAGGCTCGGGGGTCGATTGGAGTCTGGGAAGGCAGGCCCGCGAGGGTACTGCCTGGGGCATGTTATTTACTTCCCCTGCCGGGGAGTCCGTGGGTCGGCAGTCCTGGGAAGGTACTGCCTGGGGCATGTTATGTACTTCCCCTGCCGGGGAGTCAATGGGTCGGCAGTCCTGGGAGGGTACTGCCTGGGGCATGTTAATTACTTCCCCTGCCGGGGAGACGGAGGCCACATTAATGTGACGGCGCATACGGGACACCATGCCCTACTCAGGGGCGTTATATCCTTGCCGGGAGATCCGGACATAGGGGTGCATGTGGGTTGGAACAACCAATGCCCTGGTAGTCTGGACGGACCTACCGACCAGCTCAGGAACCAGTGCAGCACTGAGGTAGGTAGGGCCTTCCAGGGCTGCGTCCACCACTTCAGTGGCACCAGTAGGGAGTAAAGGATCTGTCGCCAGCCACAGGAGAGGAGTCAGCTGTCTGCGGACAGCACGGCCGTGCAGCACAGGAAGATACGGAAGTTATGTTATTGTATAGTAATTTCTATAATTCATTCAATTATTGTTATAATTTGTTTATTTATATATATATATGTATTTATTCAATTATATATAAAGTATAGTTTAATAGTTTATATTTTAAAATTTGTTTATTATATATATTTATTCAATCATATAGATTGTATAAATTTATTTATTTATAGACATTTATGTTCATTGATTTATTTATATTTATTTAATAAGTCAAAAATGTATTCATTCGTATAATTATTTAAATTTATTATTTATTTACATGTATTAATATATTCATTATATGTAGAATAGACTACAGGGGAATAAATTCCAAGAACAAGAACTGATGTTTAATGTGACTGAAGGTGAAGGAGTGACAGAAGCAGGGGAGGGGAGGAATTCCCCACCAGCTAGGTGTGAGTGACAGAAGTTAGATGAGGGGAGATATTCCCCACCACAAGGGGAGCTAGACGTGAGGCCGTAGTCTCGCGAGACTACGGCCTAACGTGATTCGCATAGATCAGTGAGATCTACACAGAGTTCCAACCATACAGCCGCCCGCACCCTGGCGTGGCGGCGATGGGGAGAGACGGCCTAGCACACGGAGGATGGGGTCCCCAGGACAGGTCCGCAGCAATGGCGCCGTCGATTCGCGACAATAGCGCGATTGGTGCAGGGAGATCCTCACCGCCACGCCCCCCTCAGAGATGAGACGCTCTGAGGAGAAGGAGAAGAAGGGAGGTAGGAAAAAAGGCACCGAGATGTTAAAATGGCGCCGTCCTACCTCCAGTCAGAAAACGAGCAGTGTGCAGAGCGCACCGGGGGGAAACAAAAGAAGCAAAGCAGCGGTATATTGTAAAATAAACAAATAAAGAAGCCCAATGACTGTAAGATGTACACATCAGAGGAAACCGCGTTCTCTACAAAACGGGTGGCACAGATAGCAAAGTGGGAAAAGCATACAGCAAAAACTAAACGTTTATCATTTTTAGAAATATCAGTTGTGCTTCATAAGACAGAAGGTTGATAGAACAACACACAGATGAAGGTCTGAGGGGATCAGAGGGTATATACAGATACAGGTGGAAGTTGAAGGGAATAGCGGAGGAGGGAAAAAAAAACCTCCGTAGCTGTAATAAAAGCCGGGGTGGGAGGGGGGGGGATCCCCAGCACCCTGTGGAAAGACGATGTGACATTAGGATCTACACAAATTGAAAAGGCTGCTGATAACCAAATAACAAGCAAGCCTACATAAAAATTATAAACATAGAGTAATGTACTTATCTGAGTTCTGGCTATGAGCAGAAAGAAAGAGGAATAGGTTACCTCAGACAGTCCCTTATATAGGCTACGGTCTGGGAGGGGCTACACTGGCCCAGGGACTGCTGGGAAGGGTAGTTCTTTGAATTTTTTAAGTTACAATAAATGTTTACTGTATTTCTGCTATGGGCATTATTAAAGAAAGATAATGCATAAGATATGAGCCTCCTGTCTGATGTATAATTCAAAATAATTGTGGTCAGTGTAGTGCCCCCTTGCATTGGCAGACACTATTGTATTGAAGAAAAGATGATCCACACTCCGGTGGTTGCTCTTAAAAATTAGTAGTGTTTATTAACAAGCCACAGTGGGCAAATAGGAATGGTTGACGCGTTTCAGCCTATAAGGCTTATGACTAGCCAATCTTCGGAATGACTGTCTGGTGCAGCCGCCATTCGGCTTCATGCCCGATTCCCTACTGCACATGCACGAAGCGCGCTGAGCTTTCTAAATGGCAGGAAGGAGGAAGGGGACAAATTTCCGGGAGACTGGGTCACGTCTCTGTCTCCCAGAAGTGGGGAAGGGGACCAGTCAAGCACAGGTCCCCATTCCCCCCTCCATCCTAAAAGGTGCCAAAAGTGATGCCGGAGGTGGGGAGGAAGCAATTAAGGGAAAGTTCCACTTTTGGGTGGAACTCCGCTTTCAGCAGCTTATCTAGTTAAAGCGGGATTTCACCCCCAAATCAACTTTCTGACATTAGTTCCAGCATACTGCTAACATCTGCAGTATGCTGTTTTTTTTTTCCGCTACTTATTGTTTTATGAACCCTTGTTATCCGGCTCCGAGCGGGGATCTCTTCTGGGTATAGGCGTTCCTAAGCGAAGAGGAGTTGATTGACGGTCGGCTAAAGCGCGTCACGGCTTCCGAAAATACCCGAGTGTCATTTCGGGTGTTTTCGGAAGCCGTGACGCGCTTTAGCAGCCCGTCAATCAACTCCTCTTCGCTTAGGGACGCCTACTCCCCGCAGGATTCCCCGCTCGGAGCCGGATAACAAGGGCTCATAAAACAATAAGTAGCGAAAAAAAAACCCAGCATACTGCAGATGTTGGCAGTATGCTGGAACTAATGTCAGAAAGTTGATTTGGGGGTGGGCTCCCTGCTTTAAGGATGCAATAATGGTAACTATTTTGGATTTGTGCCATAGTACACATTATAAAATACTAATCGTATCTGCAATATCTATTTGCAAAGTTTCATCTTTGTTTTTACTCATATAATACTGTATACTCTACTTTGTTTTTTGTAATCACCTGGCTGTGATGTATGTTTCATTCTAGAGCACCTACTGTTCTACGATGGTTCAGCACTGTGAGGCCCTGAATCGCTCTGTTCAAGTGGTAAATCTGGATCCTGCAGCAGAACACTTTGACTATCCTGTTATGGCAGGTAAATGGATACTTCATTGTTTTTAGGTAGCTTAAGGCCTCATTCACACTTAGGGCCATTCGGGTCCGTCTGTCACGGACCTGAACGGCCGCTCCATGCATCGCTATGGAGCGTCGGATGTCAGCGGAGACATGTCCGCTGACATCCGATGAAAACAGACGTATGGGGGCCACGTCCCCATCCGTCCGATCGGGTAAAATCTGATGAAAACGGACATGCTGTCCGTTTTCATCAGATCGCTCCATAGGACACAGCGGTGCCCGACAAGCCCCTCCCCGCTCAGTGAGCAGAGAGGAGCCTGTCATCTGTCGGCTCAGCGGAGATCTGCGGACTGATCTCCCGCTGTGCCGACAGGAGCAGGCGGACTCCGTAGCGACGGAGTTCGCCAAGTGTGAATGAGGCCTATAGCAGGATAAAACTAAAAATGTAATATATTGCAGCTTACATTAGAGGTGATGGATGCATTCATTTTCTTTCTTTTTTTTTTTAGTTTTTTTCCATCTGTTTTCACCTGGTAAATTTGGTTAGTAACACACCTCCTGTGTTAGAGTGCACCGACTCTGGATGAAGAAGCACAGGGGGCACCTTTTGGACAGCAGCATTGTCAGTCTGGGGGGGGTTAAGATGTACTAACAAATTGAAGCCAAACTCCAGATAACGCTTTATAAGCAGTTTTAATAACCGTTTTCCTTTTGGAATAAAGGTTTTCAATAAGAAAAGAAAATTAATGCAGCCATCACATCTAAGAATTTGTAAACTGCATCATAGTAAATGTTTGCATTTTTTTTTTTTTTATAGTTCTACAACTTTTTTTCTGTGTGTTAAAATGCTGTATTCCTGGTTGTCGTACTGATCCACTTTTAGTACTTTGAGTCACTAACCAAGACAACTGCATCTTCTACAATTCCCAACCTGCATATTTGCCCTAGGTCAGTGACTTCAAAGGCACTAAAGCCAGTGCATCAACCGAACATCCAGGCGGCTAGCATTTTCAAATAAGGTCAACAGCACAAATTACCCCTAAAGTCTAGTTAAGAAGATCTGCTGATTTGTAGCGGCCCTCCTAATATCATAGGTTGTACAATGAGATCTGAACAGCTGTGCCATTAGATTAGAAAAGCTGGGCGTGGGTTTAGTCGATAAAACTTCACTCAGCCGAATCCTGTGTTTCCTGGCTTCTGAAGTCTGCATTTTTGTCAATGTTCAGCCAGGGTGCATTTTGGGTACTTCAGGGTGTCCTGGCAAAATGTTTACAAATGAACAAAAATTGTCAACAAGCCAGCAAGTGGCTCAAGCCTGCCTTTTTGTTACCCTTGGACACTGTGTGGACCAGCCACTGGCATCCTAACAACCAGTGATGTCATTGATTGATAAGGAGGGTATTGCGCTCCTGTACAGCAGCCTTGTTTTCCCGCCCCAGTTAGCACTGGGGTTCCATTGGCAGAGAAAAGAAAGATAAATTGAGGCAGACGATAAATACTAGAAGACTAGTTGGTACCAGTGTGCAAAGGTGGAGGAATAAATAACCTCTAATGTTGGGTGGCCCACATGTGTAATTTTGTAAAACTATTTGTTTTTTAATTTTAGAATGAGGTGCCTCAAGATTGTGCACACTTTTAAGGGTATCTATGCTGAATAGAGGTTGGGAAACACTGGTGTTAACTGTTTAAAAGAAACATTTCTTTTAAGCACTAGTTTATCAAAAGTATGCAGAATCATTCATGGGGTTATTATTGCTTTGTAATATTTTCTTATACTGTACCTATAAATCTACATGTATTATAACAGCACTGGCTAACAACGTTTTTGTACTTGCCTTCCGAAAGGCTTGATGTTGCTAAACATGCTTTTAAAACTTTATTTTTTTGTTTTTTTGACTGTGTAAGGAGGAGGTATAATTACTCTTAAAATAGCGCCTGCAAACCGTCCCTAAACAGCGGCTGCTGTTTCTCTAGTGTGAAAGCCTGAGGGCTTTTACACTGGAGCGGTGCGCTAGCAGCACCGCTCCAAGTCCTGCTAGCAGCATCATTGGAGCAGCAGTGAGAGGAGCAGTGTGTTTACCGCTCCTTCCTATTGAAAGCAATGGGACACCGCGGCTATACTGTCGGCAATGTGCCTCTGCAGAGGAGGCGCATTGCGGGCAGTATTAACCCCTTTTCGGCCGCTAGCGGGGGTTAAAACCGCACCGCTAGCGGCCGAATACCTCCACAATTCCGACAGTATAGCAGCGCTATACCGCCACCGCACCTCCTGCCCCAGCGTGAAAGGGGCCTAACAGTTTCTTACCCTTCTCCACTCTACTTGGTTACTATCATTGTGTCCCTGTTTGAGAGATTTACTATCACTTCCTTTCTTGGTGAAACTGTTATTGGGACAGGCAATGAAGTCAGTTCCCTTCTTACTTTATTCAAACTAAAAGATAAAAATGTTTGGCTGGTGATTTATTTCATGCGTATGCTATGAATTACTGATTGCTTGGATGAAAAATGTTTTTAATCCCTAATATATTGGTTTTTAGACTGTTGGTTCTCTCTTTGTTACAGATATCCGGGAACTGATAGAAGTAGATGATGTGATGGAAGACAGCTCTCTCAGATTTGGTCCTAATGGGGGACTTGTATATTGTATGGAATATTTTGCCAATAACTTTGACTGGCTGGAGAGTTGTTTGGGGCACACTGAAGATGACTATATACTTTTTGACTGCCCAGGTAAGCATCAAAAGTTGTGATTGACGTCCCCTTTATAAAAAAATACATTTCTGCTGTCTGCTGTGGTCCATCAAATCGGCCCTTGGGTCATCCTTGCTTATAACTGCAATGGCATGTCGTACCTACTTGTAAATACAGTTTGAATTAAAAAATGTATGGAAGTTTTTTTTTTTTTACGCCATATGACTGTTTTTAAAGTAACATTGCTTTGCAGAATTTAAAGTGTACCTAAAGCCAAAACTTCTGTCCTGCAGACGCAAAAGGAAATCTCGCCAAAATGAGAGAACTGCCCCCCTAGACAATTTTCACCTGAACATATGCCATTGGAAAATTGCTGTTCTGGTGACAACTCAAAGTTGTTTATTTTCCACAATATCAGTCCCGGTGACATTAGTTCCCAGGACAAATAGGCTACACCTGTGAACACAAACCGTAAAATAATGTGACGGAGGTTCTGTCTCCTAACCACCCGATCCAAAACTAAGAAAAAGGTTTTGGCTTTAGCTACTATATATGGTTATATTTTTGAGACGTTCATATGTGCTCCTTGTTATTGGAGTTGCATTAAATGCCATCATAATAGAATAAAAGGATCTTTTTCGTTCTCCACCACTACCATATAATATAGTTCATGTTTGCTTTACAGTTGACTTGTTTTCCTAGGTCAGATTGAGCTGTACACTCACTTGCCGGTTATGAAGTACCTGGTAGAACAGCTCCAGCAGTGGGAGTTTAGAGTCTGTGGCGTCTTCCTTGTTGATTCTCAGTTCATGGTGGAATCTTTCAAGGTAAGGCTTCCAATCGGAGATAAATACAGTATATAAATTGTGAACAAATTCATGGAAGGTTCTAGAACTGTACTGTGCAGTTCAGGAGCCAGTGGAATGGAATTTAAGCAAGTTCACTTAGGTAGAAGGGAGGCAGTGAGCAGTGCCCCTTAATTTAGCCCATTCTCAGTCCTTCGTAAGCATGTCCAAATAGAAAAATGTAATCATTGTTCTCGGTACAAGTTACACCAGTAGCAAGTAGCAGGTAAAAAAAAATGTGCATTACATTTTTTTTTTTTTTATAAAAAAAATAAAGCCTGTAAAGCATTGGATGCAAGGTCAGGTTCCAGCAGATTGTCTGTGTTGCTGTCTCTTCCTGTACCTCTGATGCAGACAGGCAGTTACTGAATGACAGGAATATTAACAAACTACCTAAAGCACTCCTCAGCACCCTGGTAGTTCATTGAGAACTCTGTGAATGAATAAATGACGCTGGACTCTTTGAATTTTATCAGCGGATTTGGGGAGAAGATCTCCCAACCTGCTGTCATGAGGGGGTGGGGTGGTGTTTTTTGGGGGGAGCAGACATTTCTTTCCAGGGTATTGACCACTAAGCAACTTTTACTATTACAATTAAGCCCCTTTGACAACTGCATGACTTTTTTGTTGTTCGACCGCATAGGTCAGCCTGATCATTTGAATAGGCAGCCCTACATGTGGCAAACATGGCAAAGTAGCTTCTGCTCCATTTTTTTATTATTTTTTTTTACAGAGAGGTAAGCCTGGTGTGTTTTTTATAATGTGTGTTTCTTTATCGTACATCACGGGACACAGAGCAGCATAGCCATTACATATGGGTTATATAGTGCACCTTCAGGTGATGGACACTGGCACTCTCCGACAGGAAGTTCCCTCCCTATATAACCCCCACCCATAGTGGGAGTACCTCAGTTTTTTCGCCAGTGTCTTAGGTGTTGGTGCACATTGAAGAGCTCTGCCTATAGTTGTCCTCTGGACCAGGGCAAGCTGACCGGATCCGTCCAAGGTGCTTCATAGCCAAAGTGGACGGTACCCGGGCCCCCAGGTCCTGGAGGGGGTTTTGCCTATAACGCTTCTCCTTTGCGAGAGCTGGACTCTGGGTTCCAGGACTGGTTTCCTGCAACCAAGTAATTCCTGTTGCCAGCAGTGCTATATAGGTCCAGGAGTGTGGTGTTCCTAAATCTGGACCCCGGTACCTGAAGGTCTATGACGTTACCCACGTTTTAGGGGGAAGATTGGGCCTCTTGCATTGGCAATACCCTGCGGCGTGGAGAAGGTAAGAGGGGGCCTGCGGAACTTGGTTTGTCAGCAGGCCCCCACAGGGGACTCTGGGTTTAGCCCGCTTTATGCCTCTGTGCATGGGCGCCTCATTCCACAAAGTCTGAATGACAGGATGGTTTCTATGTACCCATTAATGCTTCCCCTGGCTGGTTCTGGTAGACGGCTGCATGACCATAAGGTTTACAAAAAGAGCTGCTATTGCGCTAGGGGGGGTCACTTGTGTAGCATGGAGGTCTTACCATCCGCGCAGCTACATGGCTTCCCCCGTAAGCCTGTTCGGGCGTCTCACTCCCCTGCAGCTCCACGTGTGTCTCCGCTCCTCCAGCAGCGTCCGGAACGGGCGCGCGCACGGTGTAAATAGACGCGGCGACGCTGCGTGAGGAGGCGGAGTTTTCGGGGCGGTCCCTCTTCCTGCTCTGAGAGCCTATATTAGGCTGGCAGTCGATCTGGGTCGCCGTGGGACACGGAGCAGCGGCATGTTAACTGCGTGAGAGCAGTACCTTGCGAAGGGAGAGTGACACCCGGTGGTGATTTGGTGAAGTACACTTTTTCTATAAGAGCCTGCGGCTCGTTTCTTGTTTAAAAGGCCGGTGTACTTGCAGCAGTCTGAGCCTTGCTACCCACGGCTCTATCCCAGATCAGCATAAAAGGTGGCTTTACTTAGCTCATTTAGTGTGAGTTACAAGCCCTTGGGGCATTGTATTGTCCATCTTTATTAGGTTATGGGAAGTTTAATAATTTAACAGCACCCTAACCTATTATTTTTTTTACACTTTTTCAAGAGGTGTTTTTTTTGTCTCTGCTGATTAAAACAGTCAGTTGTGTTTAGCGGAGTACCTTGGGTTTGTATAGATGGCTCCTAAGGGCGCGGGAAGCACCAAAAATGCTAAAGCTACAAAAAAGCAGAAGGGTTCCCCATCGGGTTCGGAGGATCTTGGCCAGGCCTCTGCAGTGCCTTCCTCCCCGGACAGACCAGAGGTCGTTAGCCCAGTTGAGCCATTGGGGTTGCTAGGTGCTACGGCTGGCCCTACCCAACCAACTCCCTCCTTTGTTACGGAGGAGATGTTAGCCGCCACCTTAGGTGGATTTGAGCGAAGGATGACTGCTTTATTAACCGCATCATTTCCCGGGAAGAAACGGACTAGGTCCCCTTCCCCTAGGGTTGACTCTCCAGATGAGGAGGTCCTTTCCCAAGAAGAAATTGATTTCTTGGCGGAGCAGGAGGATGACCCCCTGGAACAGGGTTCGGAGGAATCCACAATAGAGGAACCGTTCTCAGCCTCTCAGGCAGAGAGACTATGGATCCAGTCCCTAGCGGACATGGTACGGACGGCATTTAAATTACCCCTGCCTGAACCTCAGGCTACCGTATCCTCCCTTGGTTCCTTAAAAGCTCCCCAATCCAGTGCGGTTTTTCCGGTCCATCCCTTACTGAGGGACCTAATCTTTCAGGATTGGGCCAAACCAGATAGGATTTTTCTTCCTCCTAAGAGGTTTTCAGTTTTATATCCTTTAGAAGAAGGTTTTTCTAAAAAATGGACTGTCCCTACTGTGGACGCAGCCATTTCATGTGTCAATAAGTCCTTGACGTGTCCGGTAGACAACATTCACATGTTTAAGGATCCTGTCGATAAAAGGCTTGAAACTCTGCTAAAATCTTCCTTTGCCACCGCAGGGGCTGTAGTGCAACCAGCGGTAGCCGCCATTGGAGTATGCCAGGCATTGAAGGACCAGGCCAAACAGGTTCTAAGAGACCTTCCGGCACAACAGGCACAGGACTTGGCTGATCTGCCTAGGGCATTATGCTTTGCCGTAGATGCCATTAAGGATTCCATCCAGCAAGCTTCTCGGTTATCCTTATTTCTGGTTCACATGAGAAGACTTTTATGGCTAAAAAATTGGTCGGCAGAGACTCCCTGTAAGAAACTCTTAACTGGGTTTTCGTTCCAGGGGGAGAGGTTGTTTGGAGATGATCTGGATAAGTATATCCAGAAGATTTCCAGTGGCAAGAGCACTCTCTTGCCTGTTAAAAAGAGGTTTCGAGGGCCAACCTTTAAGCGCCCAAACTCTCCAGGTCCAGGTCCCTCACCCTCCAGGCAGTATCGACGGCCTGCTGGCTGTTCACCCGCAAACAGACCGCAAGGGCAAGCTTCAGGTATCAAAAAAACGTGGTTTCGCAAACCAGTTAAAGCTGCCCCTAAAGCGAATCTGTGAAGGGACGCCCCCACTCTCTCGGGTGGGGGGAAGACTCCGCTTTTTCTCGGAGCTTTGGGAGGCCAGAATCTCCGACGAATGGGTTCTGTCCTCAGTGGCTCAGGGGTACAAGCTGGAGTTTTTGGGGTTTCCCCCTCCTCACTTCCAGGAGTCCAGGCTCCCAAGCGATCCAAAGAAAAGGGTCTCGCTTCTAGCAGCCCTAGATCGCCTCTTAGATCAACAAGTGATTATGGAAGTACCATCTCAGGAGCGCGGACAAGGATTTTATTCAAATCTATTTATAGTCCCAAAGCCCAACGGCGATGTAAGACCAATATTGGATCTAAAAACCCTGAACCGTTATTTAAGGGTTCGCTCCTTCCGTATGGAGTCCAGTCGTTCAGTGATGGCTGCCCTACAGGGAAAAGAATTTCTCGCATCCATCGACATCAAGGATGCATACCTGCACGTGCCAATCTACCCCGGCCATTTCAGGTTCCTCCGGTTTGCCTTAGGCCATCGGCATTTTCAGTTCACGGCCTTGCCCTTCGGGCTAGCCACGGCTCCCCGGGTCTTCACCAAAATTTTGGCCCCGGTGTTGGCCAACCTAAGATCCCAGGGGATCCTGGTTATGGCTTATCTAGACGATCTACTAGTCGTCGATCTTTCAGTAGCCAGCCTAAAACAGGCAGTTTGCTTAGTGGTAAATTATCTAGAATCCCTGGGTTGGGTTCTAAATCAGGACAAGTCGGCCTTGCAGCCCACAAGAAGGTTGGAGTATCTTGGGTTAATTCTAGATACTATGCAGCAGAAGGTCTTTCTTCCCCAGTCCAAGGTGGATTCTATAAAGGAATTGATCCAGGTGGTTCTAAGCAGCGCAAGGCCAACAGTTCGCCTGTGTATGCGCCTCTTGGGCAAGCTAGTGGCCACCTTCGAGGCAGTGCCCTACGCCCAGATCCACTCCCGAAAATTGCAGAAAGCAATTCTCGCAGCTTGGGACAAGAGAATCCAGGCCCTGGATCTTCCCATATCCCTGTCCCAGGCAGCCCGTCAGAGTCTGTGCTGGTGGCTGGTCCCACAAAACCTTTTGAAGGGAAGGTCGTTCTGTCCAGTTTCATGGAGGATTGTGACTACAGACGCGAGTCTTTTGGGGTGGGGCGCAGTCCTGGACGGATTGACCCAGCAAGGGAAGTGGTCAAGAGCAGAATCGATCCTGTCGATAAATGTTCTGGAGATACGAGCAATCCGGTTGGCTCTAGTTGCATGGACAGATGTATTACAGGACTCCCCTGTGAGGATACAGTCCGACAACGCCACGGCTGTGGCCTACATAAACCACCAGGGCGGCACCAGGAGTCAAGCAGCCCAGAAGGAGGTGGACCGGATCTTTGCTTGGGCAGAGTCCCATGTTCCCTGCATTTCAGCAGTGTTTATCCCCGGGGTGGACAATTGGCAGGCGGATTTCCTCAGCCGCCATCAGATGTCTCCGGGAGAATGGTCCCTCCATCCCGAGGTATTTCAGGCCATCTGCCAAAGATGGGGAGTCCCGGAGGTGGACATAATGGCCTCCAGATTCAATACGAAGTTGACCAAGTTCGTGTCACGGACAAGGGATCCATTGGCCTACGGGACGGACGCCCTGGTATGTCCTTGGCATCAGTTTGCACTGATCTACGCCTTCCCTCCGTTACGGATGCTACCCCGTCTTCTTCTCAGAATTCAGGTGGAGCACAAACCAACGATTCTTGTAGCCCCCGCGTGGCCCCGGAGGCCTTGGTACTCCTTAATAATAAGGATGGCAGTGGAAGAACCTTGGGTCCTCCCGTTAAGGCCGGACCTCCTCTCACAAGGACCGTTCTTCCATCCTGCCTTACAGGCCCTAAATTTGACGGCCTGGCGGCTGAATCCCTAATTCTTAGCAACAGGGGCCTCTCTGGCCGGGTCATTCCCACCCTGATTAATGCAAGAAAGCCAGTCTCTAGGCTTATATACTATAGGGTGTGGAAGGCTTACATTACATGGTGCGAGGCTAAGAGATGGCATCCCCGCAAGTATGTCATTGGGAGAATCTTGGAATTCCTACAATTAGGAGTAGAAAAGGGGCTGGCTATTAGCACAGTCAAAGGACAGGTCTCGGCCCTATCCATTTTCTTTCAGAGACCTCTGGCCTCTCACTCCTTGATGAAATCTTTTTTGCAGGGGGTCATTCGGATTAACCCTCCGATTAAAGCTCCCCTATATCCTTGGGATCTAAACTTGGTTCTGTCGGCTTTGCAAAGCCAGCCCTTTGAACCGCTGTCTGAAATCCCGCTGGTCTTGTTGACTAGGAAACTAGTTTTTTTGGTTGCTATGGCTTCCGCCAGAAGGGTATCAGAACTGGCAGCCTTGTCATGCAAGACACCTTACTTGATTGTACATAAGGACAGGGTCGTTCTTCGGCCACATCCGTCCTTCCTACCGAAGGTGGTATCTAGCTTTCATTTGAATCAGGACTTAATTCTTCCGTCCTTTTTTCCTAAACCTTCTTCTAAGAAGGAGAGACTCCTGCATTCCTTAGATGTGGTTAGGGCTGTTAAGATTTATCTAAAAGCCACAGCCCAGATTCGCAAGACTGAAGTCTTATTTATTCTGCCGGAAGGACCTAAAAAAGGTCAGGCAGCGTCTAAAGCCACCATTTCCAAGTGGATTAGACAAGTGATTGTACAGGCCTACGGCCTGAAAGGTAAGAGCCCGCCCTTGTCGATCAAGGCTCATTCCACAAGAGCCGTGAGCGCCTCTTGGGCAGCGTATCACCAGGTCTCCATGGCCCAAGTCTGCAAGGCAGCGACCTGGTCGTCGGTTCATACGTTTGCTAAATTTTATCAAATGGACGTTAGGAGGAACGCTGATTCAGCCTTCGGGCAGGCGGTTCTGCAGGCCGCAGTATAAGATCCTCTTGTCCTATGGCACCCGCTGTTTTTTTCTGTGCATGGTTGTTTTCCCTCCCCTCATTTGCATTGCTTGGGGACATCCCATATGTAATGGCTATGCTGCTCTGTGTCCCGTGATGTACGATAAAGAAAAAGGGATTTTTAATAACGGCTTACCTGTAAAATCCTTTTCTTGTAGTACATCACGGGACACAGAGCTCCCACCCCTCTTTTGGGGAATTTTGGGATGCATATTGCTTGCTACAAAACTGAGGTACTCCCACTATGGGTGGGGGTTATATAGGGAGGGAACTTCCTGTCGGAGAGTGCCAGTGTCCATCACCTGAAGGTGCACTATATAACCCATATGTAATGGCTATGCTGCTCTGTGTCCCGTGATGTACTACAAGAAAAGGATTTTACAGGTAAGCTGTTATTAAATCCCTTT
Source organism: Rana temporaria (assembly GCF_905171775.1). Taxonomy (NCBI): domain Eukaryota; kingdom Metazoa; phylum Chordata; class Amphibia; order Anura; family Ranidae; genus Rana; species Rana temporaria. The sequence goes on from NC_053489.1 coordinate 178,493,762, forward strand.
TTTTCGCACAATAAAGCACCTGTCTGCTAGCCGCGTGTTCTTTGTTATGCGTGCAGAAATGCATGTTTATGCACACGTTCCCTGTAATGCAAAGGTGTGAGTGGGGCCTTATTATAGACCATATTGCCAATAATGGGTTTATGCAGGCCTCTTTCTAACAACTTTACCTCCAGAAGGCTTCTAGTTTTTGGGTTTGTGTGTTTTACTATTCCACTTTAAAATGCATTGTAAAGAGTCAAGGTAGAAGAGAACCTGATCTGCAGCAGTACACGGTGCCTGGACCTCAATACTGTTGATAACAGGCACTTTTTAGATTAGGTCAGATCCATTTTAAGTATCCTGGATTTCCTGTGATGTTGTATTGCTGTATTGTTACTGTGCATGTTTTTTTTAACATATGAACATACATATAAATACACGCATGCAATCAATCCCAGGTAGAAGATAATTGAGGTAAAGGAATTGCATGTGCCACATTTCAATATTGAGTGCAAAACTTTATATTTGTCAAGTGATCCATGTCAAACTTCTGTCTGAATTGCAATTTTCATTACCCATGACTTTCTTTTCAGATTTTATACTTACTGCTTACTCTTTAGTTTTCCAATATACCTGTATATCAACATGAAAATGTTCATTAGTATGGACAGAACTTGTGTTGAGGTTTTGCAGTAAACATCTAAGGACTGCTCCTGTATTTTTATTTTATTTTTTTCAGTTTATTTCTGGAGTAATGGCCGCTTTAAGTGCTATGGTATCTTTGGAAATTCCACAGTGCAACCTCATGACTAAGATGGATTTACTGAACAAAAAAGCTAAAAAGGAGATTGAGAAGTGAGTTTACCACATGTTCAAACATATAATTGAAAAACAGGATTTTTAAAAACTGTGTAAACTATTAGGCTGCTTACACACTGGGGCGGGCGTTGACAGTAAAACGCTGCTAGTTTACCGACGTTATTTGGACTCTAGAGGGGTTGAATGCGCCCGTGTAGCGCCGCTGTCGAAACGATTTGCAGGTGCTTCAGCAGCGTTGCCTATTCATTTCAATGGGCAGGAGCGGTGGTGTATATACCACTCCTCCACCGCCCCAAAGATGCTGCTTGCAGGACTTTTTTTTTTTTTTAACGTCCTGCCAGCGCAGTGCTCCAGTGTGAGTAGTTTTTCAGGCGCTATTTTTAGCCCAAAAGCGCCTGAAAAAAGCCTCAGTGTGAAAGGGGTTTTAATGTCTAAATTACCTTGCAGTGGAGCAGCTAATGTGCTTTCCAGGATCTGAGACCCTAAAATGTTTTTATTTGTGGCTTACTCTTTAAAGAAACAATGTCATCTTGCCCATGCAGGGTGAGGCGACATTGTCTCCAGAAAGGGCTCTCCCCCTCTGACCACTTTAACTTTTGGAAAAATTTGTTACATCCTATTTTTAATTCTGCTTTTTATTCACATAAGATTTTTAGACCCTGATATGTATTCTATGATTGAAGATTCAACCAACAGACTAAGAAGTGAAAAATTCAAGAAGCTGACAGAGGCAATTTGTGGATTGGTGAGTTATTAGCCAAAAAGTACTATATTGATTTGGGGGGGGACATTTTCTTACACTTTTTTTTTTTTTTTTACATAATAAAAGTATGCTGAAAGTGTTACTAAACCCACAACAGTAAAATCATTCTGTATATGCAGTAAAGCATGCTTGTTTTACGCACTGTGGAGCCTAATGGGTTAATCCTCTGCAATGTGTAAAAAGGCTGTTTGATCTTGTATGCACAGATCCTACTCTTCTTCCACTGACTTCAAAACATCTCCAGATAAGACAGTTACTGGAGTCAGGCTGCTCATGCTCAGTTTAGTGTGTATTGCGAGAGTTTTTTTCCTTGGGAGTGTGGCCCTGTGCTGATCACATGCGCTCAGCACTGTCCAGACAGGGTCAGGGGTCCTGGATTCTCATAGGACAGCCAGTGCAGTATGTAAACTCCTCCAAGCTTTAACCAGGCACTGATGGAAGTCACAAGACTGCTGATGAGAAAAGGTATTTAGGAGTTTATTTTTACTAAAATAATTTATTTCCATCTTCTGTGTACTGGGGGAGACCAGATATAGTGAATGCAAGGTCCTGGGTTTAGTAACATTTTAAGAGGAATCTTTTTACCAGGCACACCACAATAGTAGTTACTGCTCTTACACAAACACTGACAGGGTGATCAGCTCTGACACCTGTACACCCCTTAGCAATTTTTACCCTCTAGCTATGGGTCTGTGGATTCAGCAATATCTTTGTCTTTACCTAAAGTGATACTAAACGTTATTCTCCAAAACATAATCCATACACACCCACTACTTATGGCCGCCTTACCCTTTTTTTTATTAAATTGTTTCTTACTGTGTTTGTCTGCCTCTTTGTAACATCCCCTGTGAGCTCCTGCTCTATGCAGACTATAAATCCCATGGTCCACAGCCCCTAATCCATCTCGAGAGCATGCAAGAGAGGGTGTCTATGTACCTACATGCCATGGAGAACAAATGTACCTACCCTCTAACAGGAGGTGTTTGCTTTTAGATGGAATTTATTCGTTTTATACTTTTATGAAAATATAACATTTATGTGGCAACCTTGGTTTACGGAAGAAACCTAGTTAGCAAAGCATCCTGTGGTTATGTCTGAAATTAGAGAGGGTTGTATACCTTCCAGTTTCACAATCTAACCAATGCTGTACATTGCTAAATAATGGCATGGCTGTGGTAAAACATTTTGATTGGCTGAAAGTAGGGCCGAAACAACTAATCGATTATGAAATTAATCGATTACAATTTTCATTATCGATTAATCGCCCAGTAACATAATGGGGTTAAAACAACTAAAATTGGCCCTTTTATAGTACAAAAAAGCAAATCGCTACTGTAAATATTACTTTCACTGTCCCACAGTAAAAACATGAACCCCTTACAATAGCGATTATTTGCTCTTATTTTTGTTTTTTTAACCCCATTATGTTACTAAACATCTCAGGCCTGGGTTCACACCTCTGTTTTTTGGTGATTTTTGCAGAAACACACTACAGTTCATTTACATGTTTTCCTATGGGACACGTTCACATCCATGATTTTTTTTCAGCTGCTGCGTATTTGGAAAGGGCAAGGACTTAACGCAAAACAGTGCTATTTTTTTTTTTTTTTTGGTTCAATATACTTCAATGGAGAAGCTGCAGAAAAGCATGTAATGTGTTTTTGCCGCAATTTGTGTTTTGTAATCTGCCCAACAACAAATTGGCCCGTAAAAATGTAAACATTTTTTTTTTTTTTTAGGCAATTATCCGATTAATCTCAAACAATCGGCCAACTAATCGATTATGAAAATATTCGTTAGTTGCAGCTCTAGTTAAAAGTTTGTCAGTCTGAATTTACAGTGTAGAAAGCTGTGTATTGCACATCAATCATGTCTCTGTTTGGTTTGTTAGATCGACGATTACAGCATGGTTCGATTTTTACCATTTGATCGCTCAGATGAAGAATGCATAAATATTGTGCTCCAACATATAGACTTTTCCATCCAGTATGGGGAAGACCTGGAGTTCAAAGAGCCAAGGGTAAGTAAATTTCATTGAAAAATAAAATCTGTATTTTGATTTCATATATGGATGTCACCTTACAGCCTGACCATACAAGCTTTTTTACAACCAACTTTAGATTTAACAAAACTATAAAATGTGAGGGCCTATCTTATCTATCCAATTGATTTGTATCCAGTCAGGCAGGCCCTTGCCATACATAGTTATGTAAAAGTGGTTGTACAATCAGATTTAGGCCTGGTTCACACTTGTGCGATGCCAGACATCGCATGTAATTTGCAGCGCACTGCTGTTCACATTAAATGCGATGTCTGTGCGGTGCGATATCGGCCATACAGATAGTATGGCTGATATCGCACCACATTCGGTCCAAACACGCACATGGCCCCTTTTTCTATTCGGACCAGAATCGTATCGCATGCATGTTCACACATTTGCGATCCGATTCATGTTCCGAACTGTCAGTTCGCAGTGCAATACGCAAGCTGAAATGGGGGTGTCGTTCACATATAATGATACTTCCCAGCAGTTCGCATATCGCAGTGTATTTGAAGTGTTCCTGCATCGCACCAGTGTGATCCGGGCCTAAATGGACTCTTAGGGCCAGATTCACCAAAGAGATACGACGGCGTATCTCCTGATACGCCGTCGTATCTCTGTGACTGATTCATAGAATCAGTTACTCATAGATATCCATAAGATCCGACAGGTGTAATTGTTTTACACTGTCGGATCTTAGGATGCAGTACCGCGGCCGCCGCTGGGGGAAGTTTGCGTCGTAAACCAGCGTCGGGTATGCAAATTAGCAGTTACGGCGGATCCACGACGGATTTTCGCGTTCGCTACGTCGTCCGTAGTCAAGTTTCCCATCGCAAAGTTAGTCATTATTTGACCTGCCCTAACTTTACACAGCAATCGTATTGCTGTACAAAGTATGGCCGTCGTTCCCGCGTTGAAATTTTAAATTTAACGTCGTTTGCGTAACACGTCCGGGAATACGGAAGTACGCTACGTGCGTCGCCGTTCGAAAAAATTACATCACGGCGCGCAAAGCACGACGGGAATTGCGAAACTGAGCATGCGCAGTAGGTCCGGTGCGGGAGCGCGCCTAATTTAAATGGCACACGCCCATTTGAATTGGCCCGCCTTGCGCCGGAGGCCGCCGGCGTAGTTTTCATCGCAAGTGCTTTGTGAATCAGGCACTTGCGATGAAAACTTGCGGCGGTGTAACGTATCTACGTTACGCCGCCGAGATTCTACGTGAATCTGGCCCTTAATGACTAAAATGTATTAACCAAACGGTGCAAGTGTAAGCAATAAAACCACCTGCTACAATACACTTCAGTGTATATATGTTTTTAAAAATATATAAAAAAAAAATATTTTCAGTGCTCCATAATTCAAACAATAAGTGAAAAAGTTTTGCTCAATCCATACACACTGCTTGGTCAATACACGGTGCTTTTAAATTGACAGATGTGTTGACTACAAAACCTTTTTGAAAAATCAATATCCCAAAGTGCCAGTGCTACAGTACACCTCCTAACTGGGGCTGATTTGCCCTCTATTCTATTCTACTACTTCGCTCCAAACCTGTGTGTGTGTGTGTGTGTGTGTGTGTGTATAAAATTTACATTTCCACACAGTATCTCACAAAAGTGAGTACACATTTTTTTTTTTTAAATATTTTATTATATCTTTTCATGTGGCAACTCTGAAGAAATTACACTTTGCTACAATGTAAAGCACTGAGTGTATAACAGTGTAAATTTACGGTCCCCTCAAAATAACTCAATATAGCGAAGGCTGTGACTATCCAGAGTCAGAGGTTCTAACGTCAAAACATTTTTTTTTTACCCTACTGCATTCCCTGCATTAGGGTGAAAAATATTGCAGTTAAAGTATCGCCCCTCACCCTTTTTTTTTTTTTTTTTCTGCCTTTTTGGAAGAAGTAGCAAAGAAAGCAAACAGCCTGTATGTTGCACTTTTCTCACCACAATTTTTTTTCTTTAACTTCATTGTCTTCTTCTATCCTTGACATTTTATAATCTTCTTTTTTTTTATTTTTTATTAGGAACTTGAGGAGGATAAATCGGAGGACGTTGATGAATTCTTCCAGGACCAGGCAGATGAGGATTAACAGCTTCAATGACATACTGGGAATGGTGTGCTGGGAAGGATATAGCTTTCATGACTTCCAAGATATATTTTGGTGAATAGTGGAAGTGGGATTCTCAGTACGCATACAGGGACTGCAGTGCCGAAACTTGCATGTGATGGACTTTACTAGCTGTGTGCGGATACATTGGCAATGTGTCCTAGATAACCAGAGCCTGCACTGCATGTTTTCGCATGCATACAGAATAGGTTTTTCTATCCTGTGCAGAAGAAGAAAAAACTTTATTTTGAAGTAACTGACACCTAAGTTTCAGTTGATTTGCATAAGCAATTTTTTTTCAGACTTTTTTTAGTAAACAAAATCAAAGTCCGTTTTATTTTGTATAAATGTAAGTTTATTTTTTATTTAAAAGTTTGTCTATTTTCACATTCTGTAAATAGAATGGCGGTCTCTGTACACTGTGTAGCAGAGCAGCATGTTTGCCGACGCTTCCCCTCCCTCGTTGGTTGTCGAGGACAATGTTGGGTTCACAGCCGGCAGGCTCCTAGAAACCAGTGCTGTTGACATTGAGCGAAGCTTTATGGGGAAGCTGAGTGACTGGTTCCTCATCGGGTCTGCTCTCTTGTAATTGACAGCAAGGAGTTGGTGGATTCCATAAACGGCATCGGTCTGTCAATTGGCTATACAAGCTGCCCACTGCCTGCGGTCAAGCACTAAAAGAGTAGACCTGATGGGAAACTATAAGATCTCTTTGGCTCTGCCCATCCAGCTACAAAAATCCTCGGCCACTGCGTTGGTTTTGTAACTGCTGCAGGGATGGAGAAGGGAGTTTAGCTGCACTGAAGACGGAGTGTCATGCATTTGGCATCGGGATGACTGCCCTTCCCCCAAATACATGTACCTGAATCCACCAGGTACATGAATTTGGGGCAAGCACTGACATTGGGCATGCAGAGACAAAGGATTTCTAAAGCGTGTCATAAACACTCTTTGTGAATTTCGCAGATTGTCTTCTGTTCTATAGAACAGTTGAGACTCTCAGAAAACAATGTATAAGAGGAGGTTCAGGCCCCCCCCCCCCCCACTAAAAAAATTACTAATATTTTAATATTAGGACAATTGCCTGTCCAGTGATCCCATGGTGTCACCCCAGTCGATTTTTCAGATTGGCTCTTCATGGTAAAGGAAACCAGCAGTGAAGCCTTTTTACTTCAAAGCCGGTTCCGTACTGCGCAGCCGCAAAGCATGCTGCGATTTCTAACTGGCCCAGGCGGCGGAGGAGGGGGGCCAAATTTCTGGCGGACCTTGCTGCAGCCAGGTCTCCCAGAAGTGGGGAGGGGTACCTGTCACCTGGAGGGCAGTAAGAAAACAGGCTGGGCTTTCAGTTTTTACTGGAACTCCGCTTTAACTTGACTAAGATCTAATATTTGCTGGCGTTTCTCAGACATTAAACATGTGACCTTATTTTATTACTGTTTCAGGTTAAAACCAGTGGGCCAGATTCACAGAAGAGAAACGCCGTCGTATCTCTGAGTATCTATGCGACTGATTCATAGAATCAGTTACGCATAGATAGCCCTTAGATCCGACAGGTGTAATTGTCTTGCATCGTCGGATCTTAGGATGCAGTACCTCGGCCGCCGCTGGGTGGAGTTTGCGTCGGGTATGCAAATGAGGTTTTACGGCGATCCACGACGGTTTTCCGCGTTCGTTACGTCGTTGCTAGTCTAGTTTCCCGTCGCAAAGTTAGTCGTCGTTTTACCTGCCCATGTTAAAGTATGGCCGTCATTCCCGCGTCGAATTTCAATTTTTTTTTCTTGTGTTAGACGCAAGACGGAATACGAAAGTACGCTACGCACGTCGCCGTTCGAAAAAATGACGTCACTTCGCGCAAAGCACGGCGGGAATTTCAAAACGGAGCATGCGCAGTAGGTCCGGCGCGGGAGCGCGCCTAATTTAAATGGCACACGTCCCTTTGAATTAAGCGGGCTTACGCCGGAGGCCGCCGGCGTAAGTTTTCACGCAAGTGCTTGGTGAATCAGGCACTTGCGATAACTTGCGGCGGTGTAACGTATATACGATACGCCGCCGCGATTCTACGTGAATCTGGCCCAGTGATCGTAATGATCTTTCAGTTGAAATTCAAATCCATTTTGCCCTTTTGGGTCTCATTCACATGGGCAAAAAGTACCCTCCTAAGCATTCCTTTTGCAAGTATACTGTGGATTTGTGTGGCCAGGATCCCAGGGGTTTGATCAGTGGTGGCTGCTTAGCCTGTACAATTGAATTTGGCATCCTGCAGTTAGGGACAGATATGCATCCCACGGCAACAGCAGTTGTACAGGCTGCGGTCAGAACCCCTGGGATTCTGGCGGCAAGCATTCACGGTATACTTGCTGAAGGAATTTGCCCGGTTTGCCCATCTGAATGAGACTTTAGAGCAACTTTAACTGTAGTAGCTTCTGTTGTCAGATGGAAGGATAAGGATTTTTATTGTTAAGCCTAGTACATACTGGTTATGGAAAAGTGAAGGGTGATCTCTGCAATGGGGTTCAGACGGCAAAAAAAAAAAAAAATCTGACAGGTTATAACCCTTCCTTACTCTATCCAAAATGAAAGGAAACGTTTTGCCCATAGTTCTACTTTAAATACTTAAATAAGGCAGTCCAATACTCATAATAAATGGATGCAATGTACATGCCTGAATTTTACCTGGTATATGCCTCTTGTGATTCGCTGTACAGCAGAGCTCAGATTGGGAGAGGGAGAAGCAGCACAAGGAGTGTTTGAGTTTTTCTGCAGTGCTCATGTGCTAACAAGGAACATGCTATCAGGAAATGGAGCAGAATGGAAGTAAGATGAGCTTATTAGTGTGCTGCTTCACATTTACTGTCTGATCATAGGCTGGGGAGGGGTAAAACCTGTGTTTATCTGCAGTAGAGAAAAAACAGGCCATGCTGTGTGGCTGAGATGTATAAATCTCAGAACTGGGCGGACACATTTAGAAAGTAATGCAGCTCCCAAATATGTATTTCATCTGTGTATTTAGCGGTTTGTCCTGACTTCAGCTTAAATGCTGATTTGATTATTTTTATATTAAACAAATATGAATAAGTGTTTTAACCACTTGCCTACTGGGCCTATTCTGACACTTCTCTTATATGGAAAATAATTGTTTTTCAAAACAGTATTTTTGGAAAGAATACCCTTTACTGAGTTAAAAAAAAAAAGATATAAACAAACACACACACACACTCCAGAGAATAAAATGATACCCAACATGTCACGCTTCAAAATTGCGCCTGCTCGTGGAATGGCTACAGGTTGCGTGTTTTGAGTTACAGAGGAGGTCTAGGGCTAGAATTATTGCTCTCACTCTACCGATCGCAGGGACACCTCATGTGTGGTTTGAACACCGTTTTCATATGCGTTCGCTTCTGCACGTGAGCTCGGCGGGATGGGGGTATGTTTACGTTTTTTTTATTTTTTTTCCTTTTACACTGTTTGTTATACTGTTCTTTAAAACCTCCCCCCCACTCACTTATTTTCATACCAAGCCAGGAAGAGGACCCGATCGCCTCCGCTGCTACCTACAGCTCTGGTAAGAGGCGGAGGGCGCCCCTCTCCCGCCGCCGATAAGTGATCTTGGAGCAAATCTGCCGCAGAGACCACTTTCATCTGAAAGCGGACCACCTGATGAAGAAGAGGATACCGGGGCTATGGTAGTTAGCTGCTGCCATAACAACGGTATTCCTCTTCAAAGTACTGACATATAACGACGGCAGGCGGTCCAGAAATAGTTAAGGAATGTAAACATCCCTTGCTATAGCAATATAGCATGACGGGTCCTCTGTATAGAGAGATCTGTGGTCTAGAAGACACAAAAATCTCTCCTACCTTTTTTTTTTAAAGCAAAATATCCCCCCAATTTTTTTTATCTTTTTTTTTTTTTTTTTGGGGGGTTAAAGCAAAAAGCCTGGTTTACATGCTGGAGGAACCAGGAGTGATGTTATGTTCTGGTCCTCCAAGGCCATAGAGATGGACAAAGGCTAAACCTGCCTTCACTCATCTCTATTGCAAGCCACTGGCGGCGCCAAATGGGTCCCGGGCTTCACCGATCGATCGCCAGGTAAGCCTGAAAAGCGTCGGGAGGGGAGGTGGCACTCCTCCCGCCACTTGTCAAAGTGACCCAGTGGCAAATTCCCCACTTGGACCACTTTTAGCTTGTAGCAGATCGCCGGCTCAAAAAAAGAATACCGGGGTTATGGCATATTGCTGCAGTCATAACCCCGGTATTCCACTTGCCGTCCGGGACATTGTTTGTGGCCCGGGCAGCAAGTGGTTAAAGCCAGATCTGTATCCATTGTAGACAGACATTGGATTTTACATGGGTAATATGTGGACATGGAGGGTTGAAACTGTTGATACCAAGGTTTTTAAATTGTCAGTGTAATGGCATCTCTGCTGTGTGCTGGGTTGCTGTGATATATAACTGATCGTTTAAAAAAGTCCTGAGTTACTTCCATATCTGCAATAAATTTATTTTTGTACCAAACTAAAGTGATCTTATTGATTTTTGTTTCTGCTTTTGTAATTATGATAATAGAAGTATTACACAAAGAGGTAAGTCATCACTGATTACAGAATGTAATTTGGGTAGAAGACCTCTGAGAGACCATGAATATACAAAGGTGTGTGAACCCCAAAAGTATTTTGCAGTATGTTTGGAATTGTGTATACCAATTTTTTTTTTTTTATTTATAACTGAAGTGTTGTTATTAAACCCCACAATGGTAAAATCATCAGTCTGTATATGCAGTAAAGTATGCTCGTTATCCTCACTGTGGAACCGAAGGGCTTAATCCTCTGCATTGTGTAAAAAGGCTTTTTGATCTTGTATGCAGTTTGGTGTGTATTGCTAGAGTGTTTTTCTTGGGAGGGTGCATGTGATCAGCACATGGCCAATCAGCACTGTCCAGACAGAGGGTCAGGGGTCCTACAGGATGCCAGTGCAGTATGAAACGCCTCCTGCAAGCTTGAAGCAGATGCTGATAGAAGTCCCAAGACTGCTGATGATAAAAGGTATTAAGAATAGGGCCGAAACAACTAATCTCTTAATCGACAATTAATCAATTACCATTTTCATTATCGATTAATCGGCCGGTAACAATGGGGTTACAAAAAAAACTAAAATTAGCCTTTTATAGTACAAAAAAGCAAATCGCTACTGTAAATATTACTTTTACTGTCCCACGGTAAAAAATGAACCCCTTACAGTGGCGATTATTTTCTCTTTTTGTACTAATTTTATTTTATTTATTTTTGTATCCCCATTATGTTACGAAACATCTCAGACCTGGGTTCACACCTCCCTGTTGTTTTTTTTGGTGCTTTTTGCAGAAACACTCTACAGTTAATTTACATGGTTTCCTATGGGACACGTTCACATCCATGATTTTGTGTATTTGGAAATGGCAAGGACTTTTTTAATGCAAAACGGTGCTATTTTTTTTTTTTGGTTCAATATACTTCAATGGAGAATCTGCAGAAAAGCATGTAATGTGTTTTTGTGGTGTTTAATCTGCCCAACAACAAATTGGCCCCAAAAATATGTAAAAATGCAAATCGCCACAAAATGACCACTTCTTCTTTGTTTCGATTAATCTGTTAAAAAAAAAAAAAAAAAAATCGGTCAAATAATCAATTATAAAAATAATTGTTAGTTGCAGCCCTAATTAAGTTTAAATTTACTAAAATAATTGCATTTCCATGTACTGTGAGAGACCAGATATAGTGAATGCACAGAGTCCTGGGTTTAGTAACACTTGAAGCAAATTTTTTATTTTTTTTTGTGAATTCCTTTGCTATGGTTTTTCTCTGGTGACCCTGCCAGTAATGGCACTTTTTCAATTCTAAAGACCCTTTCACACGGGCGGACAAACGGTCCGTTTTTTACAAGTCCTAGAAAGACAGGGCGGTCTCTGCACAGTGTGCGGGGACCGCCCTGTCCGCCGACAGCTCAGCAGGGATTTACGGATGATCCCCGCTGAGCAGACGGACACACACGGGGTGGATCAATACGGATCCGCTCTGTGTGAAAGAGCCCTAAGCCACTTCCTCTCTAATTAGCAGCTGCTATGTCAGCCTACCGTACATAGTCCTACAGTTATCTAAAAGGCAGTCTAACCGACAATTGAAGCATGCTATAGGCTCAACTACAAGGGCCATAGAGATTGGGATCCCAAATTGACTTTTTCATTTGTTTAAAAAGGTACACCTGTGCTTGAATGCCTGCCCCACCAGCAGAATATGCGTACCTTTCCATTTGCTCTACTACATTTCAACTGCTGGAAATGAAGAATTTGTGGACCATCTCTGGGTATAGAGCTGCATGTGATTTGCATCTCTTACTCCCACGTCATAGCTGCTGGTACTTGGCAAGTGGCCACTCTGCCACCCAGTGCAAGGACAGAATGGGATGCTGTCCAAGATCCCAGATTACTTGGGGACCCATAGGGATGCTAAAAACGGGTTTTGCACTTAATTGCCATCTCAGCTTTCTAAGTTAGAAGGGGCCTATTCACTCTTGTCCATTTTTGACAGATTATTTTTCCATTTGGATTAAAATGCATGACAATGCTGTAAGTATTTGGCTGGGACATTTTTTACCTTTTAAAGTGATTGTAAACCCTTCTATATACCCAGTAAAGTGCCCGATCTCAAATGATAAAACAAATCCTCCTACATAAGTTGTACCTGTTTAAGCCATTCAAAGTGCTGAAATTCAAGCTTTCTGAGAGTTCATAAAAAGGGGATGGAAAGCTGAAGTTGCACTCTGCTGCTCAGTGAGGAGAGCTCTGACATCTTATCGAGTGAAGGGAAACACCCCCCCCCCCTTTTGCACAGGAATGGAGCTGAGGCTGTCAATCTGCTAAAGAAATATATATATATATATTGCACCCCTGGGTGCAATATAGGAAAACGCAGATATAAAAATAAAATAATCTAGCAGAAATGCCAGACACAAAAGAGAAGGATAGTACCCAAAGGGAGGAGAGTCGTCCTCTTTGGGTACTTACATATAAACTGAATATGAAGCGGTAAAGTTGCAAAAAGAAAGTCGCTCAAGGCGTCTGTCACGGGAGCCGAGGTACAGGGACCCAAGGAACGGAGCGGGAGCATAACTCGAACCTCCAAGGAAAAAGAATGTCCAAAAGTCATGTGTGTGGGTTCCAATTATATGATTTGAAAAAAAAAAAAAATAAGATAATGTGTAACTAACTTTAACAATGTTGTGAGTAAAGCCCTGTACTCAGGAAACGAAAATCGTAAGTAAAATTTTATCTGACGAACGATCTGGCGATTGTTAGTACGGTGCTTTTGACAGCCGATTCCGATTTTTTGGATGACAAAAACTGGAGGTGGAGACTATAACATTTTCGTTGGATGTGAACTCAACGTCTGATTTTCATTTCATTAGTACGGTTTTCGTCCCAAAAAATAGAAAGAGCAAGACTAGGCATGCTCAGAATGAAACAAAAGAATACATACAAAACTATTCAACACATTAAATCACTTCTGACGTATTCTGTCATATGAGAATTTTCATATTGTGAGCAAACGCTTCACTTTTGACATGAGACTAGCATGCCACAAAAAAAAAAAAACACGGATGAATGTTTGTCCGAAAATCTGATCGTGTACGAAGGGTTTAGGATGAATACAACTCAAGACCAAAAAGAAAAGATATGAGGAAAGGAAGATCCAAAGGAGCATGGCCCATAGTGTAAGACCCCTTTTACACTGAGGTGCCCATAGCGTCGGCGGTAAAAAGCCGATATTTTTACCGCCGACGCTATGGACAGATTTGCGGCGCATTTTGGCCGCTAGCGGGGGTGGATTTACCCGCCCGCTAGCGGCCAATAAAGGGTTATAACCGCCCGCAATGCACTGCTGAAGCAGCGCATTGCTGGCGGTATAGCCGCGCTGTCTCATTGATTTCAATGGGCAGCAGCGGTGGAGGAACGGTAAACACACCGCTCCTTCTCCGCTCCAAAGATGTGGCTAGCAGGAAATTTTTTACTGTCCTGCTAGCGCAACGCTCCAGTGTGAAAGTCTGAGGGCTTTCACACTGGAGTGAATGTAACAGCTTTTTAAAGGGCGGATTGCAGTTGCTATTTTTATTGCTATAGCGCCTGCAATACGCTCCAGTGTGAAAGGGGTCTTAAAGCGGAGCTCTACCCAAAAATGGAGCTTCTGCTTTTTGGAACCCTCCCCCCTCCGGTGTCACATTTAGCACCTTTCAGGGGGGAGGGGGGTGCAGATACAGGTATTTGCACCCACTTCCGGGAATACGGATCTGCGGCAGCCACGCCCCTACCCGCAGCCCCCGCTGTCTTTTGGGAAACACACTTTTCCCAGGAGAGAGCGGGGACCAGTGACAGCGCGGGCTCGCTACTCGCGCATGCACAGTAGGGAACCGGGCAGTGAAGCCGCAACGCTTCACTTCCCGATTCCCTAACCGAGGATGGCGGCGGGCGCAGCTGAGGGACGAGCGATTGCTCGTCCTCGGCTGACGACATTGCGGGCGCACTGGACAAGTAAGTCCATAATTTCAAAAGTCAGCAGCTGCAGTATTTGTAGCTGCTGGCTTTAAAAAAAAAAAAACGGCGGAACCTCCGCTTTAAAGTTAGGAAAGTAATACTAGGACAATATGTTATGCATTTTTTTTTTTTTTTTTAACAAGAGAATAAACATTATGTTCTCACATTGACTACTTTTCTGATATCTTATTTAAAGCGGATGTTCCACCCCAAAAATATATTAAAAGCCAGCAGCTACAAATACTGCAGCTGCTGACTTTTAATATTAGGACACTTACCTGTCCTGGAGTCCAGCGCCGTCCGCAGCAGAGCACGAGCGATCGCTCGTCACCCTGCTGCTCCCCCCTCCATCCACGGTGAGGGAACCAGGAAGTGAAGCGCTGCGGCTTCACTGCCCGGTTCCCTACGGCGCATGCGCCAGTCGCGCCGCGCCCGCCGATTGTCTCCCGCTGTGTGCTGGGAGCCGAGTGTTCCCAGCACACAACCCGAGGGGGGGGGGGTGACGGGATGTGACGCAATGCCCATCTTTTGCCCGTGAATGCCGGGCCGGAAGTGGGTGCAAATACCTGTCTTTAGACAGGTATCTGCACCCCCCTCCCCCCTGAAAGGTGTCAAATGTGACACCGGAGGGGGGGAGGGTTCCGATCAGCGGGACTTCACTTTAGGGTGGAGAACCGCTTTAAAGGCCCCAAATTCTCCCCCTTTTTTGATAGCAGACTTCAGAAATCAGGAAATATAGACTTTGCTCAGGGCAGAAGGCAGCATGTTTCCTTCTTTCTCACAGTTCTGTACAACTATAGTTGTGTATCCATGCGCCACCCAGTGGACACAGGAGAGCATCGTTCTCTTCTCCTCCCTACATGTCAGCGGTCTCTGCCCCTAGTGGTTGCCGGCGGTATTGTGTCGTATCCGGTCACTTCCTGCTTCTGAGGCTCAGGGTGGGACAGCGGAAGTGTCTGAAGAGCATCGTCTACCTGGGAGCTTCTCCTCACCTCACCTACATACCGTCATCATGCCGGTAAGTGACCGGAGGGGAGCAATGATCGGTGCCCGCCTCTGCTATGTCAGTGGCGGCTGGAGGGAGCACGGTACTCCCGGAGATAGATCGTCCAACCAGGAAGTGCCGGGCGAGGCCCATCGGTATTACTAGGGACACTCTATGGGTGTCGGGCCACGTCCTCTCGTGTAATAGATATGTCTCTAATGGTTTCTATTGAGGTGATCTCTGAGGATCTGCTTCCAGAGCAGCCATTGGCTGGTATCAGATGAGTGGCAATGTGATGAAATCTCCAGCACAGGAATCCATCACTGTGTAGATGACATGTCACTTCTAACAATGGTCATAGAGATACAGCAGCATTCAGGCCAGTGACAGAGTGACATCTCCCTGGGTCTGCCTACAGAGGGCGCCGTTTCATAGGGATGCACTGGAATGCTCTCGGGGCTCATTCACAAGTGCGACAAGCCTCTTAAATGTGATCCATGCTCAGATTGCTTTTCAAAGGTGTATCCGATAGGCAGTGTTTTTCAGTTGACAATTTTCCACCCAGCTGCTTTCATAAGCCAGTTGAAAAAATTAACTTTTGTTGAACCGGGTTGGTGCCAACAGGGCCACCCATGGAGCAAATTTTTGGGCAATTTAGCAAAAATCTACCAAAATTGAATGTGTATATGGACTGTCTGCTTTTGTGATCGCACAGAGCTGGCAGAAAGGGGAACCTGATGTTTCAGGCAGGAAATGATTCTCACTGTGTCAGCCTTCTGCTTTCTCTTCATCTTCTCCATATATAGTATTCAGTCCTTAAGGCCCGGTTCACACCAGAATCGCATCGCATGTGTGTTCACACCTATGCGATCCGATTCCTGTCCGAACTGTCAGTTTGCACTGCGGTACGCGAGCTGAAATGGGGGTGTCGTTAAGATATAATGACACTCCCCAGCAGTTCGCATATGGCAGTGTGAGTGTCGGGTGCGATGCGGGAACCCGCAGTGGATTTGTGGCGTTTACATTTTTAACGTAACACAATGTATGTGATTCACAAAGAATGCTTTTACTACATTTTTTGGAGTCCTTTTGAGTGATAAAAGTGCTTTGAGTGAAGAAGATACAGAGCTCTGTAGTGTAAGTTGCCCAATGCTCAGTGCTGCTTCTTTAGCTACCACATGGTGCCATGGGAATTCTTTTGTAATATTAAACAAAGATTATGTACACAAAGTAGATTCAAAAAATGTAAAACATCAGTTTTAAAACATAAAAAGAAACAAAATAAAATTTCAAAGTAAACTGCCTACACAATCTAATTGTACAATCCTCTATAGCTCTACAAACAACTATGTAAATCTAGGGGTAGATCCACGTACCTCCGCTGCGCCCGGCGCAGATGTGAGATACGCTACGCCGCTGTAACTTACCTGGCTTTGGTTTGAATCCTCAATGAATTTGCGCCGAAAGTTACGGCGGCGTAGTGTATCTCTCGCAGCGGATTTCAAATTGGGCGGGTAGGGGGCGTGTTTCATTTAAATGAAGCGCGTCCCCGCACCGAACGAACTGCACATGCGCCGTCCCTAGAATTTCCCGCCGTGCACTGCGCTAAATGACGTAATTGTTTTCTACGTGAACGTAAATGGCGTCCAGCCCCATTCACGGACGGCTTACATATAACATTTTCAAAATTAGACGCGGGAACGACAGCCATACTTAACATTGAGTACACCACCAGATAGCAGCTTTAACTATACGCCAAAAAAAAGCCGAACGGAAACGACGTAAAAAAATGCGACGGCCGCTCGTACGTTCGTGGATCGTCGGAAATAGCTAATTTGCATACTCGACGCGGATTACGACGTGAACGCCACCTAGCGGACGCCGAAAAATTGCATCTAAGATCCGATGGCGTACTAAGGCGTACGCCTGTCGGATCTAACACAGATGCCGTCGTATCTTGTTTTTGGGATACCAAAACAAAGATACGACGCGCAAAATTTGAAATTACGTGGCGTATCAAGAGATACGCCGCGTAATTTTCTTTGAGGATCTGCCCCCTAGTGTCTAGATAATTTAGGTGTCTTTCATGTGGTACTGATATTTGAACATCTGCATTTTTAGACATCATTTCAGATGTTTATGTTGGACGTATTTGCATGTAATCGCATGCGCAAATGTGCACATTTGCACATAATTGTAATCTCCCGTTCTAGCGCCAATGTTGTATTTATACTTGTACTCAAATATGTGTGTATTTATGCATATCTGGGTGTACTGGCACACATTACTGACTGGGAGCGCAGAATATATATATATATATATATATATATATATATCTCTGCGCTCCCACAAATGTACCCGTGAATACACAGCGCTTGTGTACGCTCTCGTGTGTATAGGCACATTGTAATCAATGGGTTGCATTTTAGATTAGTAACAAAGAATGCTATACTGAGCTTTTTCAAGCTGCAGTGTGCAATAGGCCTTAAAACAGAAGTATGGGCTTTTCAAAAACAAACATATTATACTCACCTAGGTGGAGGCAGCGTCAATCTGATGCTGCATCTTTTCCATTCCGTCTCTGCAGTGAGAATTGAGCTATCAAACACTGCCGATCGCTCAGTTCTCCCCTTTGCTCTGATCAGACTGTCAGTCACTGGCTCTATGTGCTATACCCCTCCAGCGCTCACTGGAGAGGGACGGGAGGAGGGGCTGGCTCAGGCTCTTGGTGGATTCTGACCATGCGGTCGGTATCTTTACGCAGCCTGGACTGGCTCTTTGATGACTGCCGAAAGTGGGCTGTAGCTTGCTGATGGCTGAAAACAGGTCACAGGAGTGCAGAACGAATTGCACTTTTGTGAATGTGGAGATTGTGACGTCACTCCACCTCATCTAATCAGAGAAAGTCTTGTGCCCCCCATCTCTCCCTGGTTAGTACGAGATATGCATACCTACATTGGTCTTGTTTGCAGTAAAAAAAAATCATACCTAAACTTAACCTTTAACATAAATTGAACGGATTATTTAAAGCGGAGGTTCTGCCAATTTTTTTTTTTTTTTAAAAAGCCATCGGCTACAAATACTGCAGCTGCTTACTTTAAAAAAATGGACACTTACCTCTCCAACGCGCCCGCAATGTCGTCAGCCGAGGACGAGGAACCGGGAAGTGAAGCGTTGCGGCTTCACTGCCTGGCTCCCTACTGCGCATGCGTGAGTAGCGCGTCGCGCTGTGACTGGTCCCCGCTCTCTCCTGGGAACAGTGTATTTCCCAGGAGACAGCGGGGGGGGGGGGGGGGGCGGTGCGGTGAGGGTAGGGTCGTGTCTGCCGCACTAGTTGTTCCCGGAAGTGGGTGCAGACAGGTATCTGCATCCCCCATGAAAGTTGCCAAATGTGACACCAGAGGGGGGGAGCGTTCCGAAAAGCGGAAGCTCCATTTTTGGGTGGAGCTTCGCTTTTTAGTCGGTGTTCACATGTATAGTTGTTGGCAAATGTAAAATTAGTTTGCACATGCTAGATTGTAAGCTGCATGGCCAACTTTGGGGGCATTGTTCTTCTATGTAAACGTGTTTTTGTTTCTGAAAGCTCTGCGCTGCAAACTACTGCACCAGAAAAAGCTGGACGCCTTGGAAACATCCATACCTGTTCATAGCCTGTACATGCTTACATAAAAAAAAAAAAAAAATAGAAATATATATACATAGATGGAGATATATATATATATATATATATATATATATATATATATATATATATATATATATATATATATATATATATATATATATAATGTGTGTGTGTGTGTATATATATATATATATATATATATATATATATACACACACACAGTGCCTTGCGAAAGTATTCGGCCCCCTTGAACTTTGCGACCTTTTGCCACATTTCAGGCTTCAAACATAAAGATATAAAACTGTAATTTTTTTGGAAGAATCAACAACAAGTGGGACACAATCATGAAGTGGAACGAAATTTATTGGATATTTCAAACTTTTTTTAAAAACTGAAAAATTGGGCGTGCAATATTATTCAGCCCCTTTACTTTCAGTGCAGCAAACTCTCTCCAGAAGTTCAGTGAGGATCTCTGAATGATCCAATGTTGACCTAAATGACTAATGATGATAAATAGAATCCACCTGTGTGTAATCAAGTCTCTGTATAAATGCACCTGCACTGTGATAGTCTCAGAGGTCCGTTTAAAACGCAGAGAGCATCATGAAGAACAAGGAACACACCAGGCAGGTCCGAGATACTGTTGTGTAGAAGTTTAAAGCCGGATTTGGATACAAAAAGATTTCCAGAGCTTTAAACATCCCAAGGAGCACTGTGCAAGCGATAATATTGAAATTGAAGGAGTATCAGACCACTGCAAATCTACGAAGACCTGGCTGTCCATCTAAACTTTCAGCTCATACAAGGAGAAGACTGATCAGAGATGCAGCCAAGAGGCCCATGATCACTCTGGATGAACTGCAGAGATCTACAGCTGAGGTGGGAGACTCTGTCCATAGGACAACAATCGGTTGTATACTGCACAAATCTGGCATTATTGGAAGAGTGGCAAGAAGAAAGCCATTTGCTAAAGATATCCATAAAAAGTGTTGTTTAAAGTTTGCCACAAGCCACCTGGGAGACACACCAAACATGTGGAAGAAGGTGCTCTGGTCAGATGAAACCAAAATCGAACTTTTCGGCAACAATGCAAAACGTTATGTTTGGCGTAAAAGCAACACAGCTCATCACCCTGAACACACCATCCCCACTGTGAAACATGGTGGTGGCAGCATCATGGTTTGGGCCTGCTTTTCTTCAGCAGGGACAGGGAAGATGGTTAAAATTGATGGGAAGATGGATGGAGCCAAATACAGGACCATTCTGGAAGAAAACCTGATGGTGTCTGCAAAAGACCTGAGACTGGGACGGAGATTTGTCTTCCAACAAGACAATGATCCAAAACATAAAGCAAAATCTACAATGGAAGGGTTCACAAATAAACATATCCAGGTGTTAGAATGGCCAAGTCAAAGTCCAGACCTGAATCCAATCGAGAATCTGTGGAAAGAACTGAAAACTGCTGTTCATAAACGCTCTCCATCCAACCTCGCTGAGCGCGAGCTGTTTTGCAAGGAGGAATGGGCAAAAATGTCAGTCTCTCGATGTGCAAAACTGATAGAGACATACCCCAAGCGACTTACAGCTGTAATCGCAGCAAAAGGTGGCGCTACAAAGTATTCACTTAAGGGGGCTAAATAATTTTGCACGCCCAATTTTTCAGTTTTTTATTTGTTAAAAAAGTTTTAAATATTCAATAAATTTCGTTCCACTTCATGATTGTGTCCCACTTGTTGATTCTTCAAAAAAATTACAGTTTTATATCTTTATGTTTTGAAGCCTGAAATGTGGCAAAAGGTCGCAAAGTTCAAGGGGGTCGAATATTTTCGCAAGGCACTGTGTGTATGTGTGTGTGTGTGTGTGTGTGTGTGTGTGTCTGTATATGTGTATGTATATGTGTATATATATATATATATATATATATATATATATATATATATATATATATATATATATATATATATATATATGCACTAGTGGACAGGGACTTCTTAAATGTTTTATGTCATTTCTATTTGTTACAGGCTTATCATTCCACATTAATGGATTCTGACATCAAGCTAACAGGAAACATGGCATTACTGCCAATTAGGAGCCAGTTTAAAGGACCCGCCCCTAGAGAAAGTAAGTACTGTATTTTTGAGCATTTCAAATATTTCCTTCACATTCCTGCTCCACTACTGTTTCAAGTCTCAGCTTGCTTACTATGTAGTTTTTTTTCCCTCTTTAACCAGTTCCCGACCACCGCATGTACATATACGTCCACAATATGGCACGTACAGGCACATGGGCGTATAGGTACGTCCCCGCCTTACCTCGGTTCGGGGGTCCGATCGGGACCCCCTCCGGTACATGCGGCGGCCGGGAACGGTGTACGGGAGGTCCGGGAGGAGGGGGCGGCTATTGGTTTCCAGCCGTCCCCTCTCGATCTCCCTCGGCGAATCGGATTGCAGCAGAGCCCTCCCTGCCTGTGTAACTGTAAACACAGGCAGGGAGGAAGTGACGTTTTCTCCCCTCTGGCGGTCTTTTCGTTTGATTCCAGAGGAGAGAAGACGTCAGTACTGTGAGTTGCACCAACAGCACACTGACACAGCACACATAGGCACATAACCCCCCCCGATCACCCCCCCAGCACCCCCAGATCACCCCCTGTCACAGTGTCACTGATTGCAGTGATCATTTATTTTCTGATCACTGCTTTTAGTGTCAGTGTGACAGAAAAAAGTGTCAGGGCAGTTAGGTTTAGGCCCCTTTAGGTCCAGGGTAGCCCCCTACCCCCCCCCCAATAAAGGTTTAACCCCTGATTGCCCCTAAAGTTAACCCTTTCACCCCTATTGCCAGTGTCACTAAGCGATCGGTTTCTGATCGCTGTATTAGTGTCACTGTTGCCGCTAGGCAGTTAGTTTTTTTTGAGGTTCGCCGCCAGGTTTATATAGCGTTAGGTACCCCCATAAATAAAGGTTTTAACCCCTGATTGCCCCTAGAGTTAACCCTTTCACCCCTATTGCCAGTGTCACTAAGCGATCGGTTTCTGATCGCTGTATTAGTGTCACTGTTGCCGCTAGGCAGTTAGTTTTTTTTGAGGTTCGCCGCCAGGTTTATATAGCGTTAGGTACCCCCATAAATAAAGGTTTTAACCCCTGATTGCCCCTAGAGTTAACCCTTTCACCCCTATTGCCAGTGTCACTAAGCGATCGGTTTCTGATCGCTGTATTAGTGTCACTGTTGCCGCTAGGCAGTTAGTTTTTTTTTGAGGTTCGCCGCCAGGTTTATATAGCGTTAGGTACCCCCATAAATAAAGGTTTTAACCCCTGATTGCCCCTAGAGTTAACCCTTTCACCACTGATCACTGTATAAGTGTCACTGGTGACGTGGTTAGCCAGTTAGTTATTTAGTTATTTTAGGTTCGCCACCAGGTTTTTAGAAAGCGTTAGGTACCCCCATATATTACCGAATAAAGGTTTTAACCCCCTGATTGCCCCCTAGTTAACCCTTTCACCAGTGATCACCGTATAAGTGTTACGGTTGACGCTGGTTGGTTAGTTTGCTGTTTATAGCATCAGAGCACCCGCCGTATATAACCCAATAGGTTTAACCCCCTGATCACCCGGCGGGTGATATAAATTTAATTTTAGCGCCAGTCAGGGTCTGCGTCACCCCAGGCAGCGTTAGGTTAGAGCCAGTACCGCTTACACCCACTCGCTAAGCATACACCCCCCTTAGTGGTATAGGATCTGAACGGATCGATACCTGATCTGATCAGATCTATACTAGCGTACCCAGCAGTTTAGGGTACCCAAAAACGCATTGTTAGCGGAATCAGCCCAGATACCCGCTAGCACCTGCGTTTTCCCCCTCTGCCCAGCCCAACCCACCCAAGTGCAGTATCGATCGATCACTGTCACTTACAAAACACAAGACACATAACTGCAGCGTTCGCAGAGACAGGCCTGATCCCTGCGATCGCTTACAGTTTTTTTTGAAGCGTTTTCTACATTTGCTTTTCTATAGTCAGGTGCTTTTTTTACCTGTGAATCCTTACCATTGTACCACTAAATTTAGAGTCCAAAATGGCAAACCGAAGGTACAATGATAAGCAGGCCTTGGAGTTCATGTGCATGTCAGATAGTGAAGAGGAGGAGGTCACGCATCTGACAGATTCTGGCTCAGAATATGAACCCATTTACGACAGCGGCTCCATGTCAGATAGCTCGCACGACGAAGTTGAGGTCCCTGCTAAGGCCAGGCGTACCCGATCCCATTCTGATGTTGTTGAGCAGCAAGAACCGCAGGACCCTCGTATGGAGCAGAGATCCAGTACTAGCGCCGCTATTCCTTCTGGTGAATTGGCAAGCACCAGCGGCCTAGTACACCCTGGTCGTTTATCCAGCACTGCAGTAACACTTGGTGACGTGGCGAGTCCCATAAGTGCAGTTGAAGCTGGCGATGTGGCAAGCACAAGTAGTGTCCCGCTGCCACCAAGAAAAAGACAGAGACAGGCCCGTCGTGCCCATAGTGCCCTTCCTGTAGAATTTGCCTATCCTGATTGGGTCCCCACCACTTCTACAGCACCTGTACTTCCCCCATTCACTGGCCAACCCGGTATTCAGGTGGATACAGCGAACTTTATGTCACTTGATTTTTATTCGCTGTATTTCACGGAAGATCTCTATAGATCTATTGTGGACCAGACTAATTTATATGCTGGTACTTACATCGCCGCTAACCCCCAGTCTCGCCTTGCCAAAGAATGGAAACCTCTCGAGGTTTCCGAATTTAAGACCTTTCTGGGCCTTACCCTCAACATGGGCATACACAAATTTCCGTCATTGCGGATGTATTGGTCCACACATCCCATTGACCATATGTACATTTTCTCTGCTCACATGGCCAGGAGACGATACGAGGCGATCCTGCGGTTCCTGCATTTCAGTGACAATGCACTTTGTCGTCCACGTGGAGACCCTGAATTTGACCGGCTCTACAAAATTCGGCCCCTCGTAAACCATTTCAACGAACGTTTTGCAGCCTTGTTTAATCCCCAGCAGGTTGTATGCGTTGATGAGTCCCTGATTAAATTTGCTGGCCGCTTGTCTTTCAAACAGTTCCTTCCCAGCAAGCGTGCCAGATACGGGGTCAAGCTCTATAAGCTCTGTGACAGGGCCACAGGCTACACATGGAGCTTTAGGGTTTACGAGGGAAAAGATAGTCAGGTAGAGCCGGAAGGATGCCCAGATTACATGGGGAGTGCTGGCAAGATTGTTTGGGACTTGGTGTCACCCTTATTCGGAAAGGGGTACCATTTGTATGTGGACAATTTTTACAGCAGCGTGCCACTTTTTAGCCACTTATTTGATCAACAGATTGGAGCATGTGGCACCGTGCGACCTAATCGCCGGGGCTTCCCCCAGCGGCTTGTAGATGCCCGTGTTAGGCCGGGGGCGAGAGCCTGCTGCAGATGTAAAAATTTGCTAGCTGTGAAGTGGCGGGACAATAGGAATGTTTTCGTTCTTACCACCCTTCACGCAGACACGACAGTCCAAATTCGTACGGCGACTGGTGTTGTGGAGAAACCCCTCTGTGTCCACGAATATAACCTTAATATGGGAGGGGTGGACCTCAACGACCAGTTGATGGCGCCGTATCATATTGCCCGTAAGACGAGACGCTGGTACAAAAAAGTGTCTCTACATTTATTTCAATTGGCTCTACTGAATGCTCATGTCGTATACAGAGCTTCAGGACGGAATGAATCCTTCCTTCAATTCCAGAGGGATATCATCACAGAACTCCTGTATCCAGGCGGTATTGTACCTCACCATCTCCTACCAAATGCAGTAAGCCGACTGCATGAGAGGCATTTTTCTTATGTCCTCCCGAGTACCCCTACCCAACGAGCCCCCCAAAGAAAATGTCGTGTCTGTACCAAGCGCGGATTTAGGCGTGACACCCGTTATTTTTGTCCCAAATGTCCTGGCAATCCTGGTCTTTGTATTGGTGAATGTTTTGAACGCTTCCACACACACGTTAATTATTAGTGTAGGGTGAAACATTTCACAGGCTAGGCACACTCACACAGGGTCTCCCAAGATGCCATCGCATTTTGAGAGACCCAAACCTGGAACCGAAAAGTTGAAGTTACAGTTCACAGTTACAAAAAAAAGTGTTAAAAAAAAAAAAAAAAAAAGTAAAAAATAAAAACACACAAAAAAATATAAAATAAAAAAACCAAAAATAGTTGTCGTTTTATTGTTCTCTCCCTCTCTATTCTCTCTCTATTGTTCTGCTCTTTTTTACTGTATTCTATTCTGCAAAGTTTTATTGTTGTTATGTTTTTTCATGCTTGCTTTTCAGGTATGTAATTTATTTTACTGTTTTCAGGTACGCCATTCAGCTGTTGCGCGGACTTATTTATCTTGACAGCAACAGCGTTTGCTCCCACGATATATAAAGCCGCGACTCCAGTGCTGTAGGAGGTGATTTCACCACCACAGTTAAAAAAAAGAGCATATATGCCGAAGCATGCGGGCAGCAGGGGCGGAGGAGCGATTTTGCTCCTAATGCCGCGTACATACGGTTGACATTCCTACGGAGGCTTTCCCGTGGAAAAGTCTGACCATGTGTACACGGCATAGAAAAGTCCGACCGTGTGTACGCGGCATAGAAAAGTCCGACCGTACGCGGCATAACTTTTTTGCGGGAGGATGCCCCCATGCTTTGGCATATATATATATTTTAGGCACAGGTTGCGTTAAAAAATGTTTTATTTTTTACTATGTTTTTTTATAGGTATTTGCTTTGCAGGTATGGTATGATCTTACTGTTATACTGGAATGTTACTTTGTTTTAATGTTAACCATCATTTGCTTAGCAGGTACGCCATTCAGTTGCAGTGCGGATTTATTTAGCGTGACAGCAACAGCGTTTGCTCCCACGATATATAAAGCCGCGACTCCAATGCTGTAGGAGGTGATTTCACCACTACAGTTCAAAAAAGAGCATATATGCCGGAGCATGGGGGCATTAGGGGCGGAGGAGCGATTTTGCTCCTAATGCCGCGTACATACGGTTGACATTCCTACGGAGGCTTTCCTGTGGAAAAGTCTGACCATGTGTACACGGCATAGAAAAGTCCGACCGTGTGTACGCGGCATAGAAAAGTCCGACCGTACGCGGCATAACTTTTTTGCGGGAGGATGCCCCCATGCTTCGGCATATATAAATGGTGCATGTATGCCCATCATTAGAAGTGGGTGGATGAAGGGAGGTATTCTAATGGTGGGCATACCCACCGATCAATCTTTTTTTTGTTCAGCCAACAGACTGCATGAAAAAAAAAAAGATTACAATACATGTCCAACAAGAACCATCAACGTACTGGTATGTTGCAGGACTTTGAATGGTTATACCAGAATGATGCCTGCGGGTTTAGGCATCATCTTGGTATCATTCTTTTCAGCCAGCGGTCGGCTTTCATGTAAAAGCAGTCCTAGCGGCTAATTAGCCTCTAGACTGCTTTTACATTCAGTGGGAGGGAATGTCCCCCCCCCCAGATATAAACGGCGCCATTGAGAATATGGGAAAGCATTTTATCATACCGATCTTGGTGTGGTCAGATGCTTTGAGGGCAGAGGAAAGATCTAGGGTCTAATAGACCCCATTTAAAAAAAAAAAAGAGTACCTGTCACTAACTATTGCTATCATAAGGGATATTTACATTCCCTGAGATAACAATAAAAATGGTAAAAAAATAAATAAATGGAAGGAACAGTTAACAAATAAAATAAAAAAAGCGAAATAAATATATAAAAAAATAAAAAAATAAAAAAAAGCATCCCTGTCCCCCCCTGCTCTTGCGCAAAGACGAACGCAAGCGTCGGTCTGGAGTCATATGTAAACAGCAATTGCACCATGCATGTGAGGTATCACCGCGAAGGGCAGATCGAGGGCAGTCATTTAGCATAGCAGTAGACCTACTCTGTAAATCTAATGTGGTAACCTGTAAAGGCTTTTAAAGGCTTTTAAAAATGTATGTAGTTTGTCGCCACTGCGCGTTTGTGCGCAATTTTAAAGTATGTCGTGTTTGGTATCCATGTACTCGGCCTAAGATCATAATTTTTATTTCATCAATAATTTGGGCAATATAGTGTGTTTTAGTGCTTTAAAATAAAAAAAAGTGTATTTTTTCCCCAAAAAATGCGTTTGAAAAAACGCTGCGCAAATACTGTGTGGAAATTTTTTTTGCAACACCTACCATTTTAATCTGTAGGGCCTTTGCTTTAAAAAAATATATAATGTTTGGGGGTTCAACTTTACTTTCTTGCAAAAAAATAATATGTTTTTATGTAAACAAACAGTGTCAGAAAGGGCTTTTTCTTCAAGTGGTTAGAAGAGTGGGTGATGTGTGACATAAGCTTCTAATTGTTGTGCATAAAATGCCAGGACAATTGAAAACCCCCCCAAATGACCCCATTTTGGAAAGTAGACACCCCAAGCTATTTGCTGAGAGGCATCTTAAGTCCATGGAATATTTTAGATTTTGACCCAAGTTGCGGGAAATATAAATATATATATATATATATATTTTTTTTTGCGCAAAGTTGTCACTAAATGATATATTGCTCAAACATGCCATGGGCATATGTGGAATTACACCCCAAAATGCATTCTGCTGCTTCTCCTGAGTACGGGGATACCACATGTGTGAGACTTTTTGGGAGCCTAGCCGCGTACGGGACCCCAAAAACCAATCACCGCCTTCAGGCTTTCTAAGGGTGTAAATTTTTGATTTCACTCCTCACTACCTATCACAGTTTCGAAGGCCATAAAATGCCAAAATAGCACAAAAAAACCCCAAATGACCCCATTTTGGAAAGAAGACACCCCAAGGAAACTGCTGAGAGGCATGTTGAGTCCATTGATTTTTTTTTTTTTTTGTCCAAAGTGATTGAATAATGAGAAAAAAAAAAAAAAAAAAGAAAAATGTGTCACTAAATGATATATTGCTCACACATGCCATGGTTATATGTGGAGTTGCACCCTAAAATACATTCTGCTGCTTCTCCTGAGTACGGGGATACCACATGTTTGGGACTTTTTGGGAGCCTAGCCGCGTACGGGACCCCGAAAACCAAGCACCGCCTTCAGCATTTCTAAGGGCGCAAATTTTTGATTTCACTCCTCACTACCTATCACAGTTTCGAAGGCCATAAAATGCCAAAATAGCACAAAAAACCCCCAAATGACCCCATTTTGGAAAGTAGACACCCCAAGCTATTTGCTGAGAGGCATGTTGAGTCCATGGAATATTTAATTTTTTTGCCCCAAGTGATTGAATCATGACCAAAAAAAATTAAAATAAAAAAATGTACAAAACATTGTCACTAAATGATATATTTCTCACACATGCCATGGTTATATGTGGAATTGCACCCCAAAATACATTCTGCTACTTCTCCTGAGTACGGGGATACCACATGTGTGGGACTTTTTGGGAGCCTAGCCGCGTATGAGACCCCGAAAACCAAGCACCGCCTTCAAGATTTCTAAGGACATAAATTTTTGATTTCACTCACACAAATCTTGAAGGCAGTGCTTGGTTTTCGGGGCCCCGTACGCGGCTAGGCTCCCAAAAAGTCCCACACATGTGGTATCCCCGTACTCAGGAGAAGCAGCAGAATGTATTTTGGGGTGCAATTCCACATATAACCGTGGCATGTGTGAGAAATATATCATTTAGTGACAACGTTTTGTATTTTTTTTTTTTTGGTCATTATTCAGTGACTTGGGGCAAAAAAATTAAATATTCCATGGACTCAACATGCCTCTCAGCAAATAGCTTGGGGTGTCTACTTTCCAAAATGGGGTCATTTGGGGGGGTTTTGTGCTGTTTTGGCATTTTATTGCCTTCGAAACTGTGATAGGTAGTGAGGAGTGAAATCAAAAATTTATGCCCTTAGAAATCCTGAAGGCGGTGATTGGTTTTCGGGGTCCCGTACGCGGCTAGGCTCCCAAAAAGTCCCACACATGTGGTATCCCCGTACTCAGGAGAAGCAGCAGAATGTATTTTGGGGTGCAATTCCACATATAACCGTGGCATGTGTGAGAAATATATCATTTAGTGACAACGTTTTGTATTTTTTTTTTTTTGGTCATTATTCAGTGACTTGGGGCAAAAAAATTAAATATTCCATGGACTCAACATGCCTCTCAGCAAATAGCTTGGGGTGTCTACTTTCCAAAATGGGGTCATTTGGGGGGGTTTTGTGCTGTTTTGGCATTTTATTGCCTTCGAAACTGTGATAGGTAGTGAGGAGTGAAATCAAAAATTTATGCCCTTAGAAATCCTGAAGGCGGTGATTGGTTTTCGGGGTCCCGTACGCGGCTAGGCTCCCAAAAAGTCCCACACATGTGGTATCCCCGTACTCAGGAGAAGCAGCAGAATGTATTTTGGGGTGCAATTCCACATATGCCCATGGCATATGTGAGAAATATATCATTTAGTGACAACTTTGTGCAAAAAAAAATCAGTTTGTCATATTCCCGCAACTTGTGTCAAAATATAAAATATTCCATGGACTCGACATGCCTCTCAGCAAATAGCTTAGGGTGTCTACTTTCCAAAATGGGGTCATTTGGTTTTTTTTTTTTGCTATTTTGGCATTTTATGGCCTTCGAAACCTTGATAGGTAGTGAGGAGTGAAATCAAAAATTTGTGCCCTTAGAAATGCTGAAGGCGGTGCTTGGGTTTTGGGGCCCCGTATGCGGCTAGGCTCCCAAAAAGTCCCACACATGTGGTATCCCCGTACTCAGGAGAAGCAGCAGAATGTATTTTGGGGTGCAATTCCACATATAACCATGGCATGTGTGAGAAATATATCATTTAGTGACAACTTTTTGTAAACATTTTTTTTTTTTTTTTTTTTCGTCATTATTCAATCACTTGGGACAAAAAAATTAAATATTCAATGGACTCAACATGCCTCTCAGCAGTTTCCTTGGGGTGTCTACTTTCCAAAATGGGGTCATTTGGGGGGGTTTTGTACTGCCTTGCCATTTTAGCACCTCAAGAAATGAGATAGGCAGTCATAAAATAAAAGCTGTGTAAATTCCAGAAAATGTACCCTAGTTTGTAGACGCTATAACTTTTGCGAAAACCAATAAATATACGCTTATTGCGATTTTTTTTACTAAAGACATGTGGCTGAATACATTTTGGCCTAAATGTTTGACTAAAATTTAGTTTATTCGATTTTTTTTACTTTTTGTTATAAGAAAAATCATTTTTTTTCAAAATTTACGGTCTTTTTGCGTTTATATCGCAAAAAATAAAAATCGCAGAGGCGATCAAATACCATCAAAATAAAGCTCTATTTGTGGGAAGAAAAGGACGCAAGTTTCGTTTCGGTACAACATTGCATGACCGCGCAATTACCAGTTAAAGCAGCGCATTGCCAAATTGTAAAAACACCTCTGGTCTTTAGACAGCGTATTGGTCCGGAGCTTAAGTGGTTAAATAGGAGGAATAGACTGTGGTTCCTTTCCATGCATGTGTTTTGCTCTTACCAATGTTATCAGCAGTGTGACTATTATTTCAGCTCCTTATTGCAGAAATTATGAATCAAATCTTGTCTATCATAATGAATATTATATTTCACAGAAGGGTGTGGATATTGGCTACATAGAAAGTTCTGTATGATATATCTCGGAATCCTACTAGATGCATAGATTATACTGTATAATATATTCCTTAATCCTGCTGGCTACATATAATATATGCTATATTGTCAAATGTATTGGGACGCCTGACTTTACACACACACACATGAATTTTAAAGCTTTTTTTTTTGTGTGTGTTTTAAATAACAAACATGTCATACTTTCCTGCTCTGTGCATGGGTTTTGCAAAGAGTGACCCCAAGCCTCCTTTTCTGGGGTCCCCCTGTGGTGTTCCTGGCTCCTCCTCTTTTCAAGTGCCCCCACTGAGAGCTGCTTTCCATGCGGGCGCGCTCGCGAGTCCTGCTGCTGCGTCCATTGACACAGACAGTAGGACTCTGCCTCGCTCTCGCCAATGGCTCCTGCTGCTATCAATTTATCCATTGAAGACCCGAGACCTCGGCTGGAGCTGCCGTGCTCGTCCCTGTTTTTGGAACGATCAGGCTCGGGTAAGAAAAAGGGGAGGTTTGGGGGTGGGGGGGGTTCTGCAGCACAAAAGGTTTTTCACCTTAATGCATAGAATCCAGTAAGGTTAAAAACCGTGAGGGTTTACAACCCCTTTAATGACATCCCAGTCTTAGTCCGTAGGGTTCAATATTGAGTTGGCCCACCCTTTGCAGATATAACAGCTTCAACTCTTCTAGGGAGGCTGTCCACATGTTTAGGAGACTATGGGAATGTTTGACCATCCTTCCAGAAGTGCCTGTGTGAGAGGTCAGGCACTGATGCTGGATGAGGCGGCCTGGCTTTCAGTCTTATTCATCCCAAAGATGTTCTATCGGGTTGAGGTCAGGACTCTGTGCAGGCCATTCAAGTCCCTCCATCCCAAACGTGCTCATCTATGTCTTTATGGACCTTGCTTTGTGCGCTGGTGTTCAGTCATGTTGGAAGAGGAAGGGGCCATCTCCAAACTGCACCCACAAAGTTGGGTGCATGAAATTGTTCAAAATGTTTTGGTATGCTGATGCCTTAAGAGTTCCCTTCAATGGAACTAAGGGGCCAAGCCCAACCCCTGAGAAGGACCACACATCGTAACACCCCCTCCACCAAATTATTTGGATCAGTGCACAAAGCAAGGTCCATAAAGACACATAGATGAGCGAGTTTGGGGTGGAGGAACTTGACTGGCCTACACAGAGTCCTGACCTAGAGCTGCACGATTCTGGCCAAAATGAGAATCACTATTTATTTATTTTTTTGCTTAGAATAAAGATCACGATTCTCTCGGTGTAAAATCTTTCACATTATACAAAAAAAAATTTGGGCTAACTTTACTGGTTAGTTTTTTTTTTTTTTTTTATTCATTAAAGTAATTTTTTCCTAAAAGAATGGCATTTGACAGACCGCTGCGCAAATGCAGTGTGACATAAAATATTGTAACAACCACCATTTTATTCTCTAGGGTCTCTACTAAAAAAAAATATTTAAATAATGTTTGGGGGTTCTAAGTAATTTTCTAGCAAAAAAAAATTGAAACCAACAAATGTCAGAAAAAGGTTTAGGCCCAGATTCTCAAAGGAGATACGATGGTGTATCTCCAGATACGCCGTCGTATCTCTGAGTCTGGCCTGTCGTATCTATGCGCCTGATTCTTAGAATCAGTTACGCATAGATTTGTATTAGATCCGACCGGCGTAAGTCTCTTACGCCGTCGGATCTTAACTGCATATTTACGCTGGCCGCTAGGAGCGTGTACGCTGATTTACGCCTTGAAATATGTAAATCGGCTAGATATACGCAAATTCACGAACGTACGCCCGGCCGACGCAGTACAGATACGCCATTTACGTTGGGCTTTTCCCGGCGTAAAGTTACCCCTGCTATATGAGGCGTACATACGGCGTGCAATGTTAAGTATGGCCGTCGTTCCCGCGTCAAAATTTTAATTTGCACGTAATTTACGTTCACGTCGAAACCAATACGTCCTTGCGGCATACTTTGGAGCAATGCACACTGGGATATGTCCACGGACGGCACATGTTATTTACATAAAACATGCCCCCCTGTTCCACATTTGAATTAGGCGGGCTTACGCCGGCCGATTTACGGTACGCCGCCGCAACTTACGGAGCAAGTGCTTTGACAATACTGCACTTGCCCGTCTAAGTTGCGAAGGGGTAGTGCAAATAGGATACGTTACGCCCGACTCTAGATACGCCGCTGTACGAGAATCTGGGCCTTAGTGTTTAAGACCCCTTTCACACTGGTGATGCCCATAGCGTCTGCTGTAAAAAGCTGCCATTTTGGCTGCTAGTGGGGCGCCTTTAACCCCTGCTAGCGACCGAGAAAGGGTTAAAACCTCGGGCTTTCACACTGGAGACAATAGAGCAGCAGTTTAAGGGTGGATTGCAGGCTCTATTTTTAAGGCTATATCGCCTGCAAAACGCCCTCAGCGTGAAAGGGGTCTTCGTGGTTAAACTTTCCTCATTTACACAGAAGTGTATTCCTTTGATATAAAGGACAAATTGTTACAATGTTTAGATTTGGTTCCACTGCTAAAGAATGTTGTGATACTTGGCAGACTGCCCGGATTTTTTATTTCTTTCATTTTGGCTTCAGCAGAGCAGAGAGAATTCTCTGCATAGAAAGATTGGGAAATACTTTGTCAAGATCGCAACAGGGAAAAAAATCGCAATAACGATTCTTGACGATTGAGCTCTATCCTGACCTCAACCTGATGGAACACCTTTGGGAATGAATTAGAGTGGAGACTGCGAGCCAGGCCTTCTCGTCCAATATCAGTGCCTGACCTCAGAAATGCTCTTCTGGAAGAATAGTCAAACATTCCTATAGACACACTCCTAAACCTTGTGGACAGTTTTTCCAGAGGAGTTGAAGCTGTTATAGCTGTGAAGGGTGGTGAACTCAATATTGAACCTTACGGACCATGGGCCAGATTCACAGCTGAAATACGCCGGCGTATCTACAAATTTGCCGCGTCGTATCTTTAGTTTGAATCCTCAAACCAAGATACGACTGCTTCTGGCTTCGATCCGACAGGCGTACGGCTTCGTACGCCTTCGGATCGTAGGTGTAATACTTTGGCGCACGCTGGGTGGAGTTTGCGTCGTTTTCCGCGTCGGGTATGCTAATTAGCTGTTTACGGCGATCCACGAAGGTACGCGCGTTCGTCGCATTCTCTTACGTCGTCGCTAGTCGGCTTTTCCCGGCGTATAGTTACGGCTGCTATTTCTTGGCTTATATCTAGACTTGCCATGTTAAAGTATGGCCGTCGTTCCCGCGTCGAATTTACATATTTTTTTTTGCGTAAGTCGTCCGTGAATAGGAAAGGACGTAACGCACGTCGCCGTTCAAAAAATTACGTCGGTGCGACGTCATTTCGCGCAAAGCACAGCGGGAAATTTCAAAACGGAGCATGCGCAGTACGTTCAGCATGGGAACGCGCCTAATTTAAGTGATACACGCCCCATTTGAATTAGGCGGGCTTGCGCCGGACGGATTTACACTACGCCGCCGCAAGTTTACAGGCAAGTGCTTTGTGAATCAAGCACTTGCATGTAAAACTTGCGGCGGTGTAACGTAAATGTGATACGTTACGCCGCCGCGGATTTACGCAATTCTACCTGAATCTGGCCCTAAGACGTCATTAAAGTTCACATTGGCGTCCCAATACTTTTGACAATTTAGTGTATCTGATTCCTGCTAGCTCTATAGACAGTTCTTTACGATAGATCTCTGAATCCTGCTAGTGGCATAGAAATCTCTGTATAACATATTCCTGAGTCCTGTTAGCTACATGACAAGTTCTATATCGCATAAGTATGAACCATGATAGCAGATGTTATCTATGTATCAATGTTTGATTTAGCAACATAAAAAGTATTTTTAATACCCATCAGTGAAAATGGATATATATTATTTTTCTTTTGTTGTATGACCATTTATTTTATTTATTTTTTAATTAAAGATTACATTTTATTAATACTCTGTTTTCTGTTTTTAGCCAAGGACAATGATATAATTGACGAAGCTATTTATTATTTCAAGGCAAATGTTTTCTTCAAAAATTATGAAATAAAGGTAAGGTATTTGAAGGATTGACATAACATTTTAAGAAATGTCTTGGGTTATCTTTTAATTATCTGTGGGTCAGTTCACCAACTTCCTGGATCTTTGGCTACCCATTTTTCACACCATAAAAAGAGTGCTTTCTTTTATTTCTTCTAATCCCCTTGTAGTCTATATAATTATTCGGAGACAGTGGGATCTATTTGTAGTTGTATGGCTCTTGTGCAGGTCTGAAAACTTGAGCAAGGGATGAAGTGGTCAACCATTTGTCAAAATTCTTACCATAGCTCTTCTCTGAACTTCTAGTCTTCACAGGAAAGTGTTAACAGTGGACAGTGAACTAGGGCTGCAACTAACGATTATTTTCATAATCGATTAGTTGGCCGATTATTGTTTCGATTAATCGGATAATGGCCCTAAAAATAAAATAAATAGCAGTTTTACATTTTTTTTAGGCAATTTGTTGGGCAGATTACAAAACACAAATTACCGCAAAAAAACATCACATGCTTTTCTGCAGCTTCTCCATTGAAGTATATTGAAAAAAAAATAGCATCGTTTTGCATTAAAAAGTCCTTGCCCTTTCCAAATACGCAGCAGCTGAAAAAAAATCATGGATGTGAACGTGTCCCATAGGAAAACATGTAAATGAACTGTATTGTGTTTCTGCAAAAAGCACCAAAAAAACAGAGGTGTGACCCCGGCCTGAGATGTTTAGTAACATAATGGGGTTAAAAAAACAAGAGCAAAAAATCGCTACTGTAAGGGGTTAATTTTTTACTGTGGGACGGTGAAAGTAATATTTACAGTAGCGATTTGCTTTTTTGTACTATAAAGGGATAATTTTAGTTTTTTTTAACCCCATTATGTTACTGGCCGATTAATCGATTATGAAAATTTTAATCGATTAATTTCATAATCGATTCGTTTTCTATTAATCGATTTGTTGTTTCGGCCCTACAGTGAACTCTCCAGCTAACCTATTAGTTTGCAGAAGGGAGAAGTAGGGCTGTGTTTTTATTGATGCACACAGTATAGGGAGACAACTCCAGTCCATGCATACAAGGGTGACTCCATATAATGCTGCTATTAAAAATATATATATATATTAACTTTTTTGCTATAATAAATATCCCTAATTTTTTTTTTTTTTTTTTTTAAACAAATGTATTTTCCTTAAATTTATCCCGATATGTATTCTTCTACATGTTTTTGTTAAAAAAAAAAAAATCGTAATAAGCGTATATTGATTGTTTTTTTTTTTTTTTTTATTAGTAGTGGCGGTGATCTGCCATTTTTATCGGAACTGCGACATTGGGGCGGATGGATCAGACAATTTTGACACTATTTTGGGTCCATTGACACTTATACAGTGATCAGAGCTAAAAATAGCCACTGATTACTGTATAAAGGTCATTGGCAGGTTAGGGGTAAATGCTAGGGGGCCATCAAGGGGATAAATGTGTGTCCTAGGGAGTGATTCTAACTGGGGGGATGGGACTGACCGGTGGAGGAGACCGATTGTTGTTCCTAAGCATTAGGAACCACAGATCAGTCTCCTCACCCCTGACAGAACGGAGATCTGTCTGTTTACATTGACAGACCTATGTTCTGTCTGTCTCGGGAGCGATCACGGCTGCCAGGCGCCTGCCACAGTATAACTGCGGTGGCTGGTTCTCAAGTGATTAAGGGGAGTTGACTCAGCTCTCCACTTCAGTACACTGAATTTTACATTTTTGGTGGACTGATCCTTTAATAAAAATACTAGGACACTAGTTCCTGCTTCTGTCCCATATTGATCTTAGGAATTTGGGGAGGGACTTTGAGAGTTGGGCTTCTTAGTGTTATATGATTGGCAGATGTATGAGCCAGGTGACATATACAGCCTGCAGAGCATTGCCGACACTGGCCAGCACACACCAGTCTTCTCAGATCTAGCACTTTGCATGACATGTTCCGTGTTCTCACAAAATATCTCATGTGTTTTATCTCAAAGTCACAGATATGCTTTTTAAATCCATGTTATGACTTTTTTTTTTTTTCAGAATGAAGCTGACCGAACATTAATATATATCACTCTGTACATTTCTGAATGCTTAAAAAAGTTACAAAAGGTGAGGAGTATATATAGACACAAAACACCTACTAACTAGCATAATCCTAATAAATTTAATATAAGCTAAGACAGCCCTCAAATTTTCCATTCGCCGTCTCGCATTTTGCGAGTGGAAAATGGTTTCTGGCGAGCGTGGGGTGGGCCCAAGCACTGCCAGTAGGCGGGGTTGAATGGGAGCTGTTCTCCCAGCGATTGCCCCCGGGGGAAGAGAGAGTGGAGGAAGAGGCCAGCTGGCCGGATCGCAGAGCGGGGATTGCCCTCTGTAACAGCTTGCATTAGAATTGCCCTGCCTGAGGACCCGGCGCTTGTGACAGACAGAACACATCCCAGCATTGGACCGGCGTTCTGTCTGTCACAGGCGCCGGGTCAGGAGACAAGGCTGTGTGTGACCTTGAGCGGGAGGTAATTCTAATGCAAGCTGTTACACTAGCGGGCAATCCCAGCTCTGTGATTCGCCACCCTCTCTCTCTTTCTCTGCACAGGTGAGGCTGCAATGATTGGCACAGGTGAGGCTGCATGGGTGGGGCAACTGGTGGCAAGTAACCCTTAGGCTGCATTCACACCTAGGCGTATTGTCACCTGTAGCGCGACGCTATTGCAGCCTGCAATACGCTGGAGGGGTGATTTTACATTGTCGGCTATGAAGATGGTTCACATCTCCACGCCGAAACGCCTGAAGCTCAAAACAAGTCCCGGACCTTTTTTTCAGGCGGCTTTCGGCCAAAGCCGACTATGTTGATCACCCCTCCTGTGTATGTTACCGCAGCGTATTTTACCGCGTTTTGTTGCGGCAAATCGTGGGACAAAATGCCGCAATTTGTTGCGGCAAATCGCGGTAAAATACGCCGCGTTCAGGTGTGACGCAGCCTTAAGGCTGGGCTAGTAGCTCAGGACTTGAAATTTTGAGCCCTGCCCTAAGACATTAATTAGAAGATTCCGTTCGATAACGAGTACAGACTGAAACTCACTAGCCATTTGTTTTTTTTGTTGTTTTATTCTTTTGGAATCAGTGCACTTCTAAAGGCCAAGGAGAAAAGGAAATGTACACCCTGGGAATTACAAATTTCCCTATCCCAGGAGAACCAGGGTTCCCTCTTAATGCCATGTACATAAAGCCTTCCAACAAGCAGGAGGATGGTAAGTCTGTGCTCATGGTGATATGTTTAGTATCAGATCTTGTAGAATGAAACTGACTGATGAGTAATAAAGCTGAAGTTCAGGATATAAAAAAAAAAAAACCTTTGCAGCAGGACCCCCTGTATCAAAAAGGTTCAATGTTTATTAAAGGGGGTTGTAAAGGTACAATTTTATTTTATTTTTTCCCTAAATATCTTCCTTTACCTTAGTGCAGTCCTCCTTCACTTACCTCATCCTTTCATTTTGCTTTTAAATGTCCTTATTTCTTCTGAGAAATCCTCACTTCCTGTTCTTCTGTAACTCCACACAGTAATGCGAGGCTTTCTTCCTGGTGTGGAGTGTCATGCTCGCCCCCTCCCTTGGACTACAGGAGAGTCAGGACACTCTCTACGTTGCAGATAGAGAAAGGAGCTGTAGTCCAAGGGAGGGGGCGAGCACGACACTCCACAGCTATTTAGGAAAAAAAATTGTAGCTTTACAACCCCTTTAAGTTTAGAAGTGGAGAAATAAAATATAGTAGGTACCTTATTCCTAGCTCTGGCAGGCTTCCGATGCTTTCTTCTACTTTCCAATATGGTGGTGGTGGCCAGTCCCACAGTGTGGAGGGAGGAGTAAGGTAAGTGGGGCTTTAAAGGAAGAATATACCAATTCTCATAATCAATTCTGAAAATGATAATTTTCTGTCTGGCATTCTGACCCAATGGCTTTAATACTTTGAGCCACTGATCTGGAACAAGTGTGCACATCATCATGCTGACTTCATGTGCACAATGCTTGCCGTAGCTCAGTGACTGACAAGGTCATCTAGCCAGAGGCAGGCAGCTATTTTATTAAAAGAAATTTAAGATTTGTCAGCAATGGCAACTTGTGAATTTCTCAGCATTGAAATGCGACAGTGTGAGCCACACAGATTATGCAGTACAACAAGAGTTATCACAATGCAGATTATCTGGCAGCATCAGTATTTATAAGGAATGATCCTTATTTATCAGCATGTTGGAACACAAAAAGTCATCCTCCAACTGAATAATAAGAGAATGTGGCTGCTGTGGGGCAGCACAGGCAGCTCTTCTTGTAGATTGGTGATAAGTAAGGAATTTATTCTAATATCTAAAATCCCAAAACTCTAATCGGGTCAATCTCTAATGCCCTGTACACACGATTGGTTTGTCTGATGAAAAAGGACTGATGGACCGTTTTCATCGGACGAACCAATAGTGTGTGGGCCCCATCAGTTTTTTTCCCATCGCTGAAAAAAAATAGAACCTGTTTTAAAATTTTCGTATGGTTAAAAAACCGATGGGAAAAAAAAAACGATCGTCTGTGGGGAAATCCATAGGTCAAAAATACACGCATGCTCAGAATCAAGTCGACGCATGCTCGGAAGCATTGAACTTAATTTTTCTCAGCACGTCGTTGTGTTTTACGTCACCGCGTTGGACAGGATCTGATTTTTAACCGATGGTGTGTAGGCAAGACTGATGAAAGTCAGCTTCATCGGATATCTGATGAAAAAAATCCATCGGTCCGTATTCATCAGACAAACCGATCGTGTGTACAGGGCATAAGGGGTCCAT
The DNA here is from genome assembly GCF_905171775.1 of Rana temporaria. Taxonomy (NCBI): domain Eukaryota; kingdom Metazoa; phylum Chordata; class Amphibia; order Anura; family Ranidae; genus Rana; species Rana temporaria. The sequence goes on from NC_053489.1 coordinate 178,533,231, forward strand.
TTTTAAAGGATTTGCTATACGATTTTCACAGTGAACGTTTGGTGCACATCTGTATTGTATAGCATTTCGCTATAAATTTCAAAGAAGGTTCGCCCTATGACAGCTGATGGGCCAGTCTTGTTTGATTTTTAACGTCATGGGCGACTCTTGTTTGTAAATAAAATCTCTGTTATGCGGTTTAGAGCCGGTTCACACAGGGGCGGCACGACTTCGGGGGTGACTCGGCCAGGCGACATGAAGACGACATCTAAGGCGACTTGCAAAATGACTTCTGTATAGAAGTCAATGCAGGTCGCCCCCAAAGTCGTACAAGAACCTTTTTCTAAGTCGGAACGACTTGCGTCGCTCCTATTAGAACGGTTCTATTCACTAGAATGGGACGCGACTTGTCAGGCGGCTGCGTCGCCTGACTAGTCGCCCCAGTGTGAACCGGGTCTTACTGATTTTGTTTGACTTTAAGTGTGACAAGTTATTCTTTTTTGAAATCTCTCAATTATTGTTGTATGCTGATGGGCAGATGTTGTGTGTTTGTTTTTTGTTTTTGTTTTTTTTAATTGGAGTGCCTTTTGTTGCATGTAAGGGCTCATGGGGCCGTACATAATAACGTTCAGGGTATATATCCATGCAAAAATTCCACACATGCGTAAGGCTAAAAAACCTTGTCTGCAAATGTGTTTTTATGCCTGCACGCATGCATACGTTTATGCAAGTACTGGCTCATACCTGCATACAGATGTGTACAGCTTGGGGAAGTGCTCCTGAACATTACTTTGCACTGCCCCTACGAGGCCATGTGCATTGAAAAGTTGTATGTTTATGCTCTGTATAATAAGCCAATTGGGTGAATATTCTTTGAAGATAAAGCTGATTGCTTTAATGCAGGGCTGGCAAGCTGTCGATCACAGGTAGGTGACGAGTATCCCTTCCTTGCCGACCCATGGAATCTGGACAGAAGTGGTGCCATTTACTGGAACTGATCCCCTGTATTTTCCTCCTGCAGCCGCTAAAAGTCTCTCCTTCTCTGCTCCCCCCCCTCCCACTGGCATTCAGAAGCTACAGGAGGAAAATACAGGGGATCAGTCCCCTGTTCCCACTTCTGCTGCCCAGGCCCCTGTGTGCTCCAGCAAACATACGCTGTGTAAATCGCAAATAACATTTAGTTCTTTATTTTGTTCCACTGCAAACGTGTATGGATTAAAGTGTCCATGTAGTTTTCAATATAAATGTGATCTTTGCTATATCCCCAATATGCATCCTAAGGGTGGTCTGCTTAATAAAAATGTTTTATTTATCACTGATCTAAACATACGCAGAAGTGATTACAGTATTAAGACAAATCTGATATAATTATACAGTATTAAGAGATTACAGTATTTTTCTTGTCCCTACAACACATACCAGCTTGTTTATTTCAATGTGGTCTTATTGTTCGCTGTTCCTCCAGAGATGATGCGGGCCTATTTGCAGCAGCTGAGGCAGGAGACAGGCCTGAGGCTGTGTGAAAAAGTGTTTGACCCTCAGACAGACAAGCCCAGCAAGGTAAACCAACTAGTTCTACTTTCTGCAATGATTTTGAAGTTTTATACCAATGCAGGTGTTTGTAAAGGGAAATAACTACAGGTAAAATGACTTGCTTTAGTTCAAATGGTCTGACGGCTGCGAAGCCCCTTGCCAGCATCTTCTCCCCGGCGTCTTCTGGGTTTGAGTCTTCAACAGTCTGGGCTTACAACACTCCTAAGCATTCACAGGAGTGCAGTCATCCCAGCACACAGGCAGTGCGCCAGAATGTAAACTGAGCTGTGCATGTGCAGTTCTGTTTAAATTCTAAATAAGATTGCTAACAGGCAGGTAAGTGTATTTTATGAAAGGCCCTGCCTGTGAATTAATTTTTTACTTCCACTTTTAGATAATCTGGGTTCGCTGCAGAAGTACATTTTTAGTGTTGATTCTACATTAAACCATAAGTTTGTTTATACATGTTTAGTAACACGGGTAATATGCCAGTTATAATAATTCACCACATGACTCAGCATGTCTAGTCTTGAATATCTCCATCCAGAAATTCTTATATTGTTCTGCTTTCTTTGTTTTAGTGGTGGATGTGCTTTGTGAAGAGACAGTTCATGAACAAATCCCTGTCTGGACCTGGGCAGTAAAATTATGGGATGCGAGGAGCGGAGCAGTGTAACTGTGTTCAGACTGAGCTAAAATGTTCCATTTTGAAATGAGCTTTTATACTGTTTGTAATATAAATGACCACAGCCAAACCAAGAAAAAAAATCTGGTGTGTGGAACAATATTGAATGTTAAGCTGGCGCTTAATAAAAGTGAAAATTTGTTTCTGGAATAAATTTTGTTTGGTGGGTTTTGTGCTTTGCCTGTAACTCCACTGGTTGGAGAAATCATCGTTCCACATCTTCTCCTGTATGCTAATAAATAACATGTTATCCTGACACTGTTTGGTCTCTTGAGAAATCGTCCATCTGATGGCCAAAGATAAAGGACTTGGTTTGTGAATTCTATACGAGCAATAATAAAAAATAATAATTACAAAAATAAGTGCCATTCCATCATCATTGTTCCATTGATTAAAAAAACAATAATAAATATATATATATTATACATACATACATACATACATACATACATACATACATACATAAGCACTAATAGTGAAACTAAAAAGAGAAGGGTTGCTGCACCTGAAATTAGTGAAAAACTAATAAGGAATGATGATGTGATAAAGGGCTCTCCCAATACAATCGCTGAAAGTGCAGAGTGATCTAAGCAAATAATATGTATACGTTTATAACCTTGTTTAACCGCGGCACGACTATTTGCGTCGACAGAATGGCACGTCCAGGCAGATTGGCGTACAGGTACATACCTTTGAATCTGCCACTCGCGAGTGCGGCCGCGGGTCCTGGAAACTCGATGTTCCCGGGAGTCCCACAATTGCGGTCGGTAAGAGCAGAACAGGGGAATGCCTTTGTAAACAGGGCATTCCTCTATTCTGCCTAGTGACACTGTCACTGATGACCGTCCCCCGTGATCGGGAACGGTCATCAGTGATGTGTCACGTGTAGCCACGCCCCCTAACAGTAAGAATCGCTTCCTAGGGAACACTTAAAGCGGTAGTTCCCCCTCCAAAAAATGTTTACCCTTAGATGAATGCTCATTTTGTCTAGGGGAATCGGCTAGTTGTTTTAAAATCGAAGCTGTACTTACTGTTGTAGAGAGCGATCTTCTCCGCCGCTTCCGGATATGGGCTGCGGGACTGGGCGTTCCTTTTTGATTGTCAGGCTTCCGACGGTCGCATCTATCGCGTCACGATCTTCCGAAAGTAGCCGAACGTCGGTGCGCAGGCGCCGTATAGAGCCGCGCCGACGTTCGGCTACTCGTGACGCGATGGATGCGACCGTCGGAAGCCTGTCAATCAAGAAGGAACGCCCAGACCCGAAGACCATACCCGGAAGCGGCGGAGAAGATCGCTCTCTATAACGGTAAGTACAGCTTCGATTTTAAAACAACTAGCCGATTCCCCTAGACAAAATGAGCGATAATCTAAGGGTAAAACATTTTTTGAGGGGGAACTACCGCTTTAAAGGGGTTGTAATGGTCCAATTTTTTTTCCCTAAATAGCTTCCTTTACCCTAGTGCAGTCCTCCTTCACTTACCTCATCCATTCGACCTGGTTCACCACACATGTGAACGATCGTTTGGGAGGAGATCGTTAAATGGTTCCCAGGGATTGAGGAGCTACTTCATGCTTTATGGTCACTTGCTGGCCAGAGCCATCTGGTGAGCGAATTTTGTTGTCACTTTGGGTGAAAAGTCACAAATTTTATCTGGAACAAGGATTTTATTTTTCACATGGTGTTTGGAGCAGAATCATCCAAAAAGATTTCTGGAGCTGTTTTGAACTTTTTATGACATATTTGTTTTGAGCGTATACATATTATTTGCATAGATCACTCTTTGCACTTTCAGCGATTTGTATTGGGAGCGCCCTTTATCACATTGTTCCATTGATGTCAGTGAAGTTGACATCTAAAGCCATACTCCAGACACCGCTTAGGTCACATGATTTCTAGCAAAAAAAAATTAAAAAAATACTAATGCGCTAACAAAAAAGTGCTGATGTGGAGTAGAGTGCTAGTGTATAAAGTGCTAAGTGAAATAAATAAAAAGCAGGCAAAACCTTGTTAGTGTTGCCAGCCTCAATAGGTATGAATAATAGAGTGAAGTAACGCTTAATATTAAACGCAGATAAATAAATAATCCTATACTAATAAGTAAGGACAATCCTCAAATGCATAATCCTATATGTGACGGTATCGGTATGATATCCCCGTCAACGTTCCCTTCTTCCCATAACGACAATCACCCCAATATTCCACGAGGAGGGATATCCCTGGAATCGCCCAGAAAGCCACACATGAGACAAGCTTACTGCTGGAACAAGACACTTTATTGACACAAAAACTCAGCTTATATGTGGTTACAGCCTGTTAGGAACGCCCCCCTCACACAGTGGGGTTTCCCATACAGATTATAGGAGACAAGTCGGAGCCGACCATGCAGACACGTTTCTTTAGATAAGGACATCAGCGGAGTTAATTACTAGGTGTAACAGCCTGACCACAATGAAGCAATCAGAATAATTAACATGAGCCCCTTATCTAATCATTGTAAACAGTAAGGCCGGTCTCCTTCCCACACACAATAAATCAATTACCATTTGAACTAGGGAGCTGGCTGAGGAAGGGTCATTAACATGTCAATAGCTTGTGACACATGAACCAAGCAGGGAGATTTACACTGACATCCTTCACAATGGCCCCCCTTTTTCTCCCTGCTCCGGCAAACCCGGTTGGACCTTCCCTGGTCCAGTAGGGTTGACGGGTTCAGAGCTTTTAGTCCGAGGTTAACTCCGTTTGGCGTGACTGACCTCCATTGGTAACTGCTTCCGACTCAGGTATGCTACCGGGTCGTCAGATCACACGCCGGTCAGTCCCCAAGTCTTTGTGCGATCTGCAAAGTCACCAGAAGTCAGTGTGAAGACAGCGAATGGGTCTGTGCGCCGCCGTCTAGGTGTCCCGCTATGGGAGGGGGCAGGTTATGGCTCTGAAGTGACAATCACAGGAGATTCATAAAAAGAAAAAGTTATATTTGTTGAAATGCTGTAGCACTGGTGCTCAGAGTCCGGGGGGGGGGGGGGGGAGGGGACTCAGAGCCCCATAAGGTCAGCCACCCCCTGCTCCCTCCGCAGCCGCCGGTTCTCCTCTTTGAGCTTCTCCAGCTCCATCTCCAGTTCATGGAGCCTGGGGGGGTCAGCCCGCTGTGACCTCAGGTGGTTGTTCTCCTCCTCCATGCGGCTTATGCACTCCTCCAGCTCTATGTACTCACGGATCAGATCCTGCTTGCTCATGTCCTGCAGGCTCTCCACGTGGTCCTTCATCATCAGGAACTGGGTGGTGGTGTAAGGGGCCACCGGTGGGCCCTTGGCGAACATCTCGGCCCGCATCTGGGGCGCCCGCTGCGATTCCATCTCCTCCAGTCGCTTCTTCTCCTCCCAGGTCCGCTGGTTATATGACTTCCAGGACCTCTTCTTCTTGGAGGGTAGCTGGCGGTGCCTCTTTCTGCCCAGCTCCCTCCAAGGCCCCTCCGGCTCATGGCGGTCGCCCATGACCAGCTGACAATGGTGTTCCCTGTTGTCCGTAATAACAGATTGTACCATGAGGGCTTCGTAAGGGGTGCCCAATGGTTCTTCCGGACCCAGCTCCTGGAGATCCCAAGCCGAGTCTACACAATGGGCTGCTGCTGGTGGGCGGTACCCAGGTTGAGACCAATTTGACCTGGTGTTGTCGTTCATGGGGCAATTCTGCTTGAAGTGACCCAACTGTTTGCACCGGAAGCAGCGTTGTTCGTTGTCCTCCTGGCGTGGGTAGCGAGGGCTAGATGTCATCGGTCTGTTAGGCGGTTGGTATCTAGCGGCTGGTGGGTGTGAGGGTGCCGTTGGTTGTGGAGGTTGTACCCGTGGTGTGACCTGGTTTGTCTTGCGAGTATCCGCATATTCATCCGCCAACTTCGCGGCCTCTGGTAGAGTCATGGGCCTGCGATCTCTCACCCAATCTTTGACATCCGTCTGGATGTGATTGTAAAATTGCTCCAGGAGCATTAGTTGCAAAATGTCCTCTGCGGTGGTGGCCTGGCTGCTGTTAACCCAGTTAGAGGCCGACAGGGACAGCTGGCATGCCCATTCTGCGTAAGAGTCTTTCGTGGTTTTGCGTGAGTCCCTGAACTTCTGTCGGTGGGACTCTGGGGTTACTGCATAACGAGCCAGGAGCGCTTCTTTAACCCGGGCGTAGCTATGGATATCCTGATCTGGCACGGTCCGGAAAGCATCAGAAGCTTTGCCTGACAGTTTGCCTGACAATATTGCAACCCACTCTCTTCTAGCAATTCGGTGCAGGTTACATTGTCGCTCAAAGTCTGCCAGGTAGTTATCAATTTCACAGTCCTTTTCATCAAAAGCTTTAAAAGCGCTAAACGGAATCTTCCTTGCGTCTGCTGTGCTGTACTCACTGTTCGTAGAAGGTGCGGCTGCTTGTTGGACTGCTGCCAGTTTTAACTGTAGCTCTGCGTCCCTTATTTGTTTATCCTTCTGTAGTTCTGCGTCCCTTATTTCTTTAGCCTTCTGTAGTTCTGCGTCCCTTATTTGTTTAGCCTCCTCCGCTAACAGGTCCATCACTTTCAGAACCACATCCGGCGTTGGGTTCGGGCCGAACCACGCTAGCTTCTCTCTCATTAGCTTGTTGGCTGGCGATTCCTCCTCCTGAATCACTGGTGTCTCCATCTCTTGTACTGCTGGCGTTGCTGCAATCCCGTCCTCCTGGTCTAGCTCCATTAATTCTGCTATGATGACCCGCTTGGTTTTGTTGCTAGCGATCCTTCCACGAACTTCCAGTAGTTCTTCCAGTGTCTGCTTGGAATCCGGGTGTGAAGGGGAATAGAAGGGAAAAATCCCGCTGCTACCAACCAATTGTGACGGTATCGGTATGATATCCCCGTCAACGTTCCCTTCTTCCCATAACGACAATCACCCCAATATTCCACGAGGAGGGATATCCCTGGAATCGCCCAGAAAGCCACACATGAGACAAGCTTACTGCTGGAACAAGACACTTTATTGACACAAAAACTCAGCTTATATGTGGTTACAGCCTGTTAGGAACGCCCCCCTCACACAGTGGGGTTTCCCATACAGATTATAGGAGACAAGTCGGAGCCGACCATGCAGACACGTTTCTTTAGATAAGGACATCAGCGGAGTTAATTACTAGGTGTAACAGCCTGACCACAATGAAGCAATCAGAATAATTAACATGAGCCCCTTATCTAATCATTGTAAACAGTAAGGCCGGTCTCCTTCCCACACACAATAAATCAATTACCATTTGAACTAGGGAGCTGGCTGAGGAAGGGTCATTAACATGTCAATAGCTTGTGACACATGAACCAAGCAGGGAGATTTACACTGACATCCTTCACACTATATATATATAAAATCAAATGAAGTGCATTGCAATGTATCCATAGAATAAAAGGTGTGTTCCAATATTAAATAATAAATATACAAATGGACTTTATTTAATATTGGAACACACCTTTATTCTATGGATACATTGCAATGCACTTTATTCGATAATTGATTGTGTGTGTGTGTATATATGTGTGTAATTTATATATATACACACAAACAAATTATGCATTTGAGAATTGTCCTTATTAGTATAGGATTATTTATTTATCTGTGTTTAATATTAAAGCGCTACTTCACACTCTATTATTCATGATTTCTAGCTAACAGTCAATACTCCTGGAGCAGCATTCGCCATCCAGGGGTTCTGCCGCAAATCAGCATTGTGGCAGATGTATACCAGCCAATGTTATTTACAGTGTTGTCTTCTATGCGTGCTGATGGTCAATACTGTCAGCGTGCATTGATATCCAATGCCTCATCTGTAGTTCCGGCTCCTGTGAACTCAGAGGGAGAAGTCGGGAGTAGTGCAGAGAGCGGAAGGTGAAGGATGAGACTTCAATGGCAGCACTGATCAGACTGTAAAAAGGGAGCACAGAGCTTTAGCACATTGCTGGATAAGGAGGTGAGATCCAATGATGAGTCTGTGTAAGGCAGCAGTTTGGGGAGAGGGGGGCAGAGAGCCGAAACATTGTGAGTAGAACACATGTAAAATTCATATTGGTTGTCCACGGTTTAGTGGTCCATGAGGTCCGAAAGTCTGGCAACCACTGCTCTAGAGCAGTGTTTCTCAACTCCAGTCCTCAAGGCGCCCCAACAGGTCATGTTTTCAGGATTTCCTTTAGATGAAACGGCTGTGGTAAATACTAAGGCAGTGAAACTGATCAAATCACCTGTGCAAAATAATGGAAAGCCTGAAAACATGACCTGTTGGTGTGCCTCGAGGACTGGAGTTGAAAAACACTGCTCTAGAGTATACATGGGAGGTAGGGGTACAACGGATCAAAAAACTCACGGTTCAGATCGTTCCTTGGATCAGGAGTCACGGATCGGATCATTTTTCGGAACGGCAAAAAAAAAAAAGAAATTCTCCCCCACTGTAATATCCACATCTCTCCCCCCACTATAATATCCACATCCCCCCCCCACTGTAATATCCACACCCCCCCCCCCACTGTAATATCCACATCCCCCCCACTGTAATATCCACATCCCCCCCCCTGTAATATCCACATCCCCCCCCACTGTAATATCCACATCCCCCCCACTGTAATATCCACATCCCCCCCCACTGTAATATCCACATCTCTCCCCCCACTGTAATATCCACATCCCCCCCCACTGTAATATCCACATCCCCCCCACTGTAATATCCACATCATCCCCCCCCACTGTAATATCCACATCCCCCCCCACTGTAATATCCACATCCCCCCCACTGTAATATCCACATCATCCCCCCCCACTGTAATATCCACATCCCCCCCCACTGTAATATCCACATCCCCCCCCCCACTGTAATATCCACATTCCCCCCCCACTGTAATATCCACATTCCCCCCCCCACTGTAATATCCACATCCCCCCCACTGTAATATCCACATCTCTCCCCCCACTGTAATATCCACATCACCCCCCGTAATATCCACATACCCCCCCACTGTAATATCCACATACCCCCCCCCCCACTGTAATATCCACATCTCCCCCACTGCAGTGGCTTCTCTAGGGTTGGTGTCACCCAGTGCAGAAAAAAATTGTGTCACCCCGCCCCCCCCACCAACTATGGTCCCCCCTCGGTGCAGACACCCGCATGAGTACAGACACCCCCCCCCCCATGTAGTACCGATAAACACCCCCCCTTAGGTAAGACAACCCCCCCCCCCCTCTCAGGAAAGGTCGCGGCTTTAGCCTAGCTCCGGAGCCACGGCCATAACATTAGGAAAGACCACGGCAATCCATGGATCACAGTGTGTGCTGATCCGAAGAGGGTGACCCGTGATCCGTCGCACCCCTAATGGGAGGGGGGTAAATTGGCGCTGCCCAGAGTAAAGGTTAAAAATATAACTAAATCGAAAGGCGGCGCATGCGCGGGCTGCGGGGATGGACGCCTGAGCCGTCAGCTCCGCTCCAGGCTGTCACCGCGGCGCCCGTTTTCCGGTACACAGCTGTCCGGGATTGCTGAAAACAGCACGGACTAGCTCCTCAGAGTAGCGGGCACATATCTACACGGCTTGCCCCGAGTTTAAACGAGGATTTTAAGCCATTTAGTGCTAGTGCTGCTTCAGGCACTAGCACATAGCCTGACTGAACAAGGGCAGCTATGCAGGTCAGAACCAGCCTTATTTCAACCACACATCATACCTGACTCGGTGGGATCTCATATTCAGGTATCCTCTTTGTCCTCTGCCCCAGGGGATTCCCTAACTAATAATCTGTTGGGATCTGAATTAACCCCTTCATATAGGGGAATAACTGTACCATTACAGCAAGGTGTCCTTATCAGTGACGCACGTCCCATGGATCCTGCTCTCCTCATGGAGGACCTGTTTATTAAATTTTCAGTTTTGCTGGATAAGGGTCTGGCCCAAACGGCAGCTAAGATAACAAATGATTTAAAAGCAGATTTCCAATCCCTGGGCACTAGGATTGAAACCATTGAGAACAAAATGGAGGAAACTATAGCTGCCACAACCCAGAATTTTCACCACATTCATTCGCTTCAAGATCAATTGGACGTAGCGATGTCCCGCATTGACGACCTCGAGAACAGATCTAGGAGGTCTAATATTAGAATTCGCGGTCTCCCAGAAACTATCCTTAATGTGCCTGAGGCAGTACAGGACCTGATTAAAAATCTCCTCCCTAGTATATCTCCACAGCATTTAGAACTGGATAGGGCTCATAGAGCATTGGGGCCCCCTAGGAAAGATGGTTCCCCGAGAGACATCATCGCCAAACCCCATCATTACTACATTAAGGAGGAGGTCATGAGACAAGCGAGGGCTGCTCAGGCGGTAATGTGCCAGGGACATCAGGTACAACTTTTTGCAGACCTTTCTCCGTCCACGATCCAAAGAAGAAGATCTCTTAAGCCACTGCTTCAGGCCTTGTCCCAAAAAGCCATCAAGTACAAATGGGCCTTTCCCTTTGCGGTCAAATTTGCAGTCAATGGTAAACCGTTTGCTTTTTCCACCTTTCATGAAGGAGAAAATTTACTTCGACGTTTGAAGCTCATCGCACAAGAAGCTGATATGGAGACTACATCTGTGGGGCAGGGATCCAACAAACGAGCTGTCCCTACCAGTCCTCAATCTCCCCTTTGGCAGAGGGGCAACTCTAAAAAAGCAAGGGAAAATGGAACAACCTGAAGATTAATCTTTCCTGCTCTCCCAGCAGGGAAATGTCTTGCCGGATGGTCATGGATCTGAGGATCATTCCAATGTGATTCTCTCCTCCTTTTGACTTGGCTGCTTTTGGGGGTTCCTTCCCATACTGGTTCTTGACTTTCTTGGCTGTTTTGACTTTTATTTTTATTTCTTATTTTTCCTCATCTGATCATCCCAGATGGCTTTAGTGCTGTGTGGTCAGAATTTTTCATTATCTGTTAAACCTAGCAGCTGTGTTGGGGCAATGGGAGGGCTCCCTTCCTGTTGCTCCTGTTAAGTATTTGGGGCTATCCTTTTTTCTTCCCACTGATCAGCGCATTTTTTGTTTTTCGACTAGAAGGAGTGATGCCTTTTGTATCGCTGTCGCGCTGATTCGGTCCCTTGGGGCCCCCGTCTTCTCACTAGGTTGGAGGGCGGGGGCTCGGGGCGATCGGTTGGGGTGGTTAGTTTACGCAAATAGAATTTTTATTTCTATGCTGTGTACCTTTCTTATGCTTATTAGAATATATTTGTGTGATTTTGGGCGCCCGGTTCCAGCTTGGTTCCAATGCGCCTCAATCCTTCCTTGGGACACCTGATGGTCTCCGAGGGATGGACAGCTCTCCCTTGTTTAGGGGAAGCTGATTCTACTTTCACTTCTCAGAGCTTCCGGGGTTTCTCCCACCCGGAGCTCCACTTTTCTTTTCAGGGAGACCTACTTTTCTCTTTTCTTTTCTGTCTTTCCTTACCTTACCCAGTGATTCCTAGCTACACTCGATTGTGCCTAAAATATGCTTTATTTACAGGTTATGCACTCCTACACTCTATCCTCAGGGACTCAACCTTTGCGGTTATGGAAGCTGCTGTTCTTGGTCTCGTTTGGGACCTGGGTCTGCTACTGGTGAGTGAGGGCTGCCTTGGACGTGGTCCAGATTCTGAGATCCATGGCTGATTCACTAGATGTTAGGCTCCGCATTGCCTCTCATAATGTGCAAGGCATTAACTCTCCAATTAAACGAAGAAAGGTAATGGACCACTATAAATCTCTACATCTAGACATCATCATGCTTCAGGAAACTCACTTTCCTGTCCGGTATAGCCCCACTTTTATTCACTCATACTTTCCTCAATTTTATCTAGCCAGTGCTGAAAACAAAACCAAAGGGGTTGCAATCCTGATCTCTAAGAAATGCACTTTTGTTAAAATATCTGATACTGTTGACCCAGAAGGGAGGTTTATCCTGGTGAAAGGCAAAATAGGAGATCAACTCTTCTCTTTGGTCTCGTATTATGCACCTAATAGAGGTCAGGCTAAATTTTTCAAATCGTTATTAGACACACTATCCCCCGAATTGGAGGGCACCATAGTCTTTGGGGGAGATTCCAATACAGCTCTAGACCAGGGTTTGGACAAATCAAAACCGCCAGGGTCCAGGGTATTACGTCCCACAAAAGAAAGCCTTAAAATCGCTAAAATCCTTCACGAATTTGGTTTAGCTGACACATGGAGAGAACTTAACCCCTCCAAAAGGGATTACACTAATTTTTCCCACCCTCACCTTACGTATGCTCGCATAGACCATATTCTCATTCCTTCTACCAGTCTACCGACAGTACTATCCGCCTCGATCAGAGATTCTGCTCTATCCGACCATTCCTTGGTAATTATATCCCTTGCACTGGGTCCTCCGTAAGGGTCGCGCTTGTTTTGGAGGCTGAATGAATCTTTGCTCTCAGACCCCGTCAGAGTCGCGGAGATTGAAAAGGCCCTGACAGAGTACTTTTCATTTAATGACACAGGAGAAGTTTCAGTTGAAACACTTTGGGCTGCTCACAAAGCTTTCATTAGGGGTAGGCTCATACAGATCTCCTCGCAAGTAAAAAAGGGAAGAAAAGCTGAAATTGAAAGATTAGAATCTGATTTTCTTTCCCTTAAAGCTTTGCATAAACAAGATCCCTCCGGAACACCCATAAGTCAACTGGATAACGCCAGGTTGGCTCTTAATCTCGCTCTCACTACCCGGGCTGAGAAAGCAATTAGGTGGAATAAACATAAATTTTATACTCAGGCAGACAAATTCGGCCCCCTTCTTGCGTCCAAATTGACCCCTAAGCCTAAATTACTTTCAATGCCCAAGATTAAAATTGGTGGTCTTCCTCCTACAACCAATCCGACCAAAATCTTAGATGCTTTTCAGGGTTTCTACTCGAAACTTTATGAAGCTCCTACCCTTCCCTCCTCTGACTTATCCTCACGATTCCTTGAGGGACTTCCTATCCCTTCCTTGTCTGACACCCACAGGGATATAATGGACTCTCCAATAACGGAGGAGGAAGTAAGGGGTGTGGTTAAGAGTCTCCGAAGCGGTTCGGCCCCTGGCCCTGATGGTCTTTCTGTCCCCTATTACAAAAAATTTATAGACATTTTGACGCCTCAATTAACGAAATTTTTTAATTTTAAAGCCAAAGGAGACCCCTTTGACTCCCAAATTAATACAGCATTTATCACGGTGATACCAAAGCCAGACAAGAATCCTGAGGATGTCTCTAATTATCGGCCAATTTCCCTTATTAACAATGACCTCAAGATCCTAACTAAAATTTTAGCCAATAGGTTGGCTGGATTCATTGGGCACTATGTGCATAAAGACCAAGTGGGATTTATACCCGGCAGGCAAGGCCCTGACCAAATTAGACGTGCAATTGATCTGGTGTCAATTCTGCAAACCAATTGGGCGGGAGGGAGCCACCAAAAAGGATTTCTGCTATCTCTGGACCTTCAGAAGGCCTTTGACTCCGTGTCCTGGCCCTATATCTTTGATATTCTAGAGAAGTGGGGTTTTGGTACAAGATTCATGGGTATTATTAAGGCCCTGTACTCAAACCCTAGAGCTCTAGTTAGGATCAAGGGACATTACTCCTCCCCTTTCGGAATCAAACGAGGTACTCGACAAGGATGTCCGTTGTCCCCACTTATTTTTGCCATTGCAATTGAAACCCTGGCGATTGCTATACGACAGAACCCTAATATATCGGGGGTTCAGTGTGGAGGCCGGAACCACAAATGCGCCCTCTTTGCGGATGACATTCTGCTTTTTTTAACCTTCCCCCTATCCACTCTTCCCAACTTGAACCGCACTCTTGATGATTTCTCTTCGTTAGCGGGCCTATCCGTCAATTTTTCTAAGTCAGAGGCTCTGAATGTATCCCTTCCCCCTGAGGTGGTTTCGGAACTGAAACTATCTTTTAAATTTAAGTGGAGTGATACATCGATTCAATATCTGGGTATCGCCCTTTCCGCTAAGACTGAAACCTTATACGACCTTAATTACCCCCCTATCTTTAAAAAGCTGGAAGCTGATCTGGCCAGGTGGTCCAAACTCTACCTCTCCTGGTTGGGGAGGATCAACTCACTTAAAATGACGCTGCTCCCAAGGTTGCTTTATCTATTTCGCTCTCTTCCAATCCCGATCAGGAGAAATCATTTAAAATCTTTCCAAGGCAAACTGCTTAAATTTATCTGGGGTTCTTCAGGGTATCGTATACCACAGGATACACTCTTTCGTCACAGACACAAGGGTGGTATGGGATGCCCAGAGCTTCACAAATACTACCTCTCAGCTAGACTGGCTCAATTTTCCACCCTTTACTCCAAATTTGAGAGACCAGATTGGGTCGATATTGAACAACAAGCAGTCCCGTCTATTCCCCTGGATTTGTTGCTTTGGTCCCCTGCCAAGTCCCGCCCTTCCATTCTTTCTCCAGTACTCTCACAATCTTTTGCTTTATGGGACCGCCTCAAAGGAAATCCCTGCCTAACGTCCACCTCCCGTCCTTTGGCACATATATTCAATAATCCCGATTTTCCATATGGTCTGCAAACTTCTAACTTTAAGTGGTGGATGGATAAGGGGCTATATCGGATTGGCCAATATTTCACCTCTAGTGGTCCCATTTCCCTGAGCTACTGTATCCACACACTGAAGCTACCCGATGAAGAGATGGTCCACTTTAAACAAATATCCAATTTCCTGCATAGTATCTGGAGAACCAAACCCCTACCCCCAGATTTTACTGCTTATGAGATTTGGTGTGGACAAGCCATGGGGCGGAGGGGAGGCATCTCGGTGATCTATTCAGCCCTCACTCACCCAATTGATAAAACAACTTATATGACGGCTTGGGAGTCTGATTTTCAGAAATCCATTAGCTTGGAGTCTTGGCATAAAGCTGTCTCTAGATCGTTCAAGGGCATTCAGAATATTTCCTTGGTAGAGGCGAATGTAAAGGTCATTACCAGATGGTATCTTACTCCCTCCAGATTGGCTGCTATGTTTTCGGATGCGGATCCTCTTTGTTTTAGGGGTTGCCAGCTTCGGGGCTCCATGGCCCACATCTGGTGGGAATGCCCTAGGATCCGCTCATTCTGGAGACTCATCTTCAATATGATTCACAGAGTGACCGGATTTCAGATCCCTAGGACCCCTGACGTAGCCTTGTTAAATGCCCTTATCCCCTCGCTTCCTAAATCTACACAACACCTAGTTCATTTCATCTTACTCGGCTCCAAAATATCCATAGCCAAATCCTGGAAACAGCCTAGGCCACTCATGTCAGTTGCTAAACAAAAAATCTCATGGATCATGGTTCAAGAAAAATTATCCAGTATATTAAATGACTCCGTTGCTAAGTTCCATGAGATTTGGACTCCTTGGGCTGTTTTTATTGATATCCCCCTTACCCAGGTTCCTGCACTTGTTTAACTGGAATCTAACGGGTGGATAGGCACTGAGCTTCCCCTCCTTACCCCTTCTCCCCTTCCCTCCCTTCTCTCTCTGTTTCCTTTTTCTCT
Source organism: Rana temporaria (assembly GCF_905171775.1). Taxonomy (NCBI): domain Eukaryota; kingdom Metazoa; phylum Chordata; class Amphibia; order Anura; family Ranidae; genus Rana; species Rana temporaria. The sequence continues at coordinate 178,548,994 of NC_053489.1, forward strand.
ATTCTTTTCTTCCTATCTCTATCAGTTGTAGGGTGATTATCTTTTAATAAATGTGCTTTTGCAAGGTTACAATTTGCGCATGGATTAAAGCAAAAAGATGTGCATTGATTATTAGAGTTTTTAATATTTCGGATGACACTTGTGACTGTTGTAACCTTATTTTGAAACTTAATAAAAATTTATTGAAAGAGAAAAATATAACTAAATCAGTGATTATGTTGGGAAATTGAAAGGGTAAACCATAGTGACATGTCTCTTTAAATCATAAGCCATGCACGCAATATTAATATCATATGCACACTGAAAATCCCATAAATGCTGAATTACATATTTGTCAACCTGTGAAAAATTGCTCTGTATGTGTGTGCGCTTATAGTAATTATTTTTTTCCATCAAATTAGTCCATAAACCAAAATAAAAATATATGAATGTGCAAACAATCACAGTTCACGAGATATATAGTGACTTCCAAAGTAACTTGTGCAAAATTTCAGAGATCAATTGGTATATAGTAGGGTTGTCCCGATACCACTTTTTTGAGACCGAGTACAAGTACCGATACTTTTTTTTCAAGTACTCGCCGATACCGGATACCGATATCTTCACTGCCTGTTTCCCTTAGTGAGGATGGCGGCTCCGGCACACAATCCGGAGACTTGATCTGCCTCGGGCGGCCGACATCGGGGGGCACGCTGGACAGGTAAGTGTGCTTATTAACCACTTAAGACCCAGACCTTTAGGCAGCTAAAGGACCCGGCCAGTTTTTGCGATTCGGCACTGCGTCGCTTTAACTGACAATTGCGCGGTCATGCGACGTGGCTCCCAAACAAAATTGGCGTCCTTTTTTTTCCCCACAAATAGAGCTTTCTTTTGGTGGTATTTGATCACCTCTGCGTTTTTTTTTTTTTGCGCAATAAACAAAAATAGAGCGACAATTTTGAAAAAAATTCAATATTTTTTACTTTTTGCTATAATAAATATCCCCCAAAAATATATAAAAAAAAAAGTTTTCCTCAGTTTAGGCCGATACATATTCTTTTACCTTTTTTTGGTAAAAAAAATCGCAATAAGCGTTTATCGGTTGTTTCTAGTATTTACAAAATAGGGGATAGTTTTATTGCATTTTTATTATTTTTTTTTTACTACTAATGACTGCGACATTATGGCAGACACTTCGGACAATTTTGACACATTTTTGGGACCATTGTAATTTTCACAGCAAAAAATGCATTAAAAATGCATTGTTTACTGTGAAAATGACAATTGCAGTTTGGGAGTTAACCACAAGGGGGCGCTGAAGGGGTTATGTGTGACCTCATGTCTGTTTCTAACTGTAGGGGGGTGTGGCTGTAGGTGTGACGTCATCGATTGTGTTTCCCTATAAAAGGGAACACACGATCGATCACGGCGCCACAGTGAAGAACGGGGAAGCTGTGTTTACACACAGCTCTCCCCATTCTTCAGCTCCGGGGACCGATTGCGGGACTCCAGCGGTGATCGTGTCCGCGGGTGCCGCGGTCATGGAGCTTTCGGATCGGGTCAATAAAATCAATAAGAAATTATTATTATTTTTTTTTTAAAGCGCCCGTCCAGACGAGTTTGCGAGCAGAAGGGAACGCACACGTAAGTAGCACCCGCATATGAAAACAGTGTTCAGACCACACATGTGATGTATCGCCGCGATTGTTAGAGCGAGAGCAATAATTCTAGCCCTAGACCTCCTCTAACTCAAAATATGCAACCTGTAGAATTTTTTAAATGTCGGCTATGGAGATTTTTAAGGGTAAAAGTTTGACGCCATTCAACGAGCGGGCACAATTTTGAAGCGTGACATGTTGGGTATCAATTTACTTGGCGTAACATTATCTTTCACAATTTAAAAATAAATTGGCTATGCATATGTTTTGGACCTGTTCTAAGCTGTTGGACTTCTGGTCCGCTGTCTTTGAGACTATTAATGTCCGTCTCCACCTGAGTCTTCCGGTCTCCCCGGAGCTGGCGCTCTTGGGGGTACAGGACGATGAGCAGAGACCTAGGTGTACCAAGTTGTTGATGTCTTTATTGTTTTTCTACGCAAAGAAGGCGATTCTATTGAAATGGACCTCTAGGGCTCCTCCTACGGTGGGTGCGTGGGTAGATACGGTCAATGCTGTTCTCCCCCTGTATAGAATGACCTATATGAACAGGGGCTGCCCATTGAAGTTTGAGCGTGTGTGGGGGGCCGTGGATAAATCCTCTTTGACCTTACCGGGCTAATGACTCGCTGCCCTTTGCTGGTTCTCTCCCCCCCTGCCCGGCCCCCCCCCCTTCTCCCGCCCTGTCCCTTCCCCTGTCCCTCCCCTCTTCCCTTCCCCCCTCCCGGCCCACTCTAATCGTTATTGATCACGATTGATATGCTTAACTGCGCTCTGCTCAATGTTTGACCTGCCTAATGTTCTTTTATGTGCTGTAATTCTCATGTTTCGTGTTTGCTCATGATGCTGCTATTTGTTTTATTTGTTGTACTTTGTACTGTACCACTTCTGCCTTAATAAAGACCAACCTTGTTGTTAAAAAAAAAAAAAAAAAAAAAAAAAAATTGGCTAACTCTTCTGTTGTCTTATTTTTAAATAAAAAAAAGTGAATTTTTTCCCAAAAAAGTGCGCTTGTAAGACCGCTGCTCAAATACGGTGTGACAAAAATTATTGCAATGACCTCCATTTTCTTCTCTAGGGTGTTAGGAAAAAAATGTATAATGTTTGGGGGTTCTAAGTAATTTTCTAGCATTTTCTCTTCACTCATTACAGTCAATGTTTTCTGATAATATTTAATAAAATACTTGAACAAGAAAAAATATACCACAACAGGAAATTTGTGGCTATAGTTCAGACAGAAAATAGTCTTAAGCAGAGTAATGACCTGTTAGCATTTTACTCTGTGTTGCCTATTTAAAAAAATAATTTACAACTGAACCCTAGCCAAAAAATATTTCTAGTATTGCATAGGGAAATTAAACATTGTATCCAGTGGGACACTTCTTCTGGATACAACCAAGGAAGGCACAATTTCCTATCATTTCTTGTGTCTGTTGTGTGAAAAATTAAAGCCCAATTCCTGTTTCAACAGCCTCCCACCACCTTTAGCAAAAAAGTCATCAAGGCAGGAATAACAAAGATGTATTTCTGGACAGCCGCACTCTGAACAATAGTAGCCTTTATTAAAATTCGGACAGCACTACAAGCCACAGCAAACAAAACTTGGATAGCTGACGCGTTTCACACTGTATCTAGTGTTTAGTCATAGCTTGTAGTGCTGTCCAAATTTTAATAAAGGCTACTATTTGTTCAGAGTGCGGCTGTCCAGAAAAACATCCGTTATTCCTGCCTTGCTGATTGCATTGTCTGCATCTGAGATCTCTGTGGGTGGATCACCACCAAGGTTCCCACCTGGAGCGGCTACCTTTCTTTCCCCTAACAAAAAAGTCATCCTGCTTTTCTGGTCAGTCTAGTGATATCACATCTTATCCTACAGCGGAGGGAGATCCTTTCTCCTTCAATAAACGCCATTCTTGTAATGATTTAAGCACACAGTAGTGTTCTAAACCCAGGCCAGCATAATTAGAGCTAGGAATGGACCAAGGCTGTGGCAGACATTTTCCAAAGTACAGACCTTACTGAAGGACACCAAGATACATTTCAAATTAAAACCTTTAAAAAAAAAAAACCTCTGTCTACTCTAGTTCTACAAGTACAAAAAAGGGCCCTTTCAGATGTTTTTGGATGAAATACGGACATACATTAATCCCTATGGGATTGCGGATGAACATCCGCTGACATCCTTTCTCATCGGTCCCCGCTATGGTCCGCTTCTGCAGACAGAAGAAAATCGTATTTTTCCATCCGTCTGCGGATCAGATGAACACGGACAGACGGTCGGTGTTCATCCGATCCCCCCATAGAGGAGAGCGGCGGTCTGACAGGGCGGTCCCTGCACAGTGTGCAGGGACCGCCCTGTCATCTGCCGACTCAGTGGGGATCAACGGACCGATCCCAGCTGAGCAAGCGGATGTTAAAGGTACGGATCCTCACGGGATCCGTACATGTGAAAGGGCCCTTAGTTTAAAATAACATTTATATAAAGACTGCTTATGGTATACTGTTACAAAATACTTACCTTTTATATTTTGGATGTGGATGAAGTAGCAATATGCAAACATGGATCCCCTTTAGAGCAGGCCTGGGTCCCCATAGATCCCCCTTTAGAGCAGGCCAGGGTCCCCATAGATCCCCCTTTAGAGCAGGCCAGGGTCCCCATAGATCCCCCTTCAGAGCAGGCCAGGGTCCCCATAGATCCCCCTTACATTATGATCCGATTCTTCTAGTAGAGCTATAGGAATAGGACACATACATGACTCATAAGCAAGCTAGGGGCCGGGGCACCGAGCCTAGGCAGGTTTAGTAGAGGAAGTTACGTTCTCCTCCTCTAAAGGTCAGGGCCTGCACCTGATTGGTTGATAGGACGGTGGCAGTCCTACCAACCAGTGGGCAGCGGCGGAGGAGGTGGACCAGTAGATGCTGTGACTGTCCGACTGACCAACTCCCTGCGGCCCAACGCAAAACGGGCGGCCGCGGACCCTGCAAGGACCGCTCACGGACACCAGTGTCCATGTACGCTCACCTTGCCCATCCCTGATAATGATACACCCCCAGGCAGGTCCATGACAGCCTGAGATTAGGGGAGGGGAGCTGAATGACACTGGCCGTCATTAAGCTTGGAAAACTGGCAACATCTAGTGACAGAGAAAACATACTGTGGGAGGACAACTCTGGACTGCATCTGTTGGCCTAAAGATTTTTAAAGTGTCGCTCATGTACATATTTGGGTATCATAGTCTGTTGCCGTTTCAGGGGCAAATGCAGTTTTGAGGTCTGATATGTTTGGTATATACTTACTACTAAGTCTCACCAATTGGAGATTATATTTATGTGCACTGAAATGAACTTTAATGTATTTTTGAAGAAAATGCTGATTATATAAACAATTGTGCAAATATTGTGCAATATTAAAAATGACAAATACCCTCATTTTTTTTAAAGGGGTTGTAAAGGATAACATTTTTTTTTTTTAAATAACAAACATGTTATTCTTACCTTCACTGTGCAGCTCGTTTTGCACAGAGTGGCCCCAAACCTGGTCTTCTGGGGTCCCTCAGCGGCTGTCTAGGCTCCTCCCCACAAGAACTAACCCCCTTCATGGGAGCTCTCTCCCATGGGGGTTAGTTCTTGCGGGCGCACTCCAGTGACACAGCCGGCGGCTATAGCTGCTCACTGTTTTACTTGGCCCCACCCCCCGGCACGTCAAGTCATTGGATGTGATTGACAGCAGCACGAGCCAATGGCTGCGCTGCTATCAATATATCCACTCTAGCCAATCAACAGCCAGACTGAGCGGAGAAGAGGATGTCGGGTCGAGCGCAGCAGGTGAACGGGCTCAGGTAAGTAAAACAGGGGGGCTGGGGCCGTAGCGGTCAGATTTTTTTTCACCTTAATGAATAGGATGTATTAAGGTGAAAAAACATGAACCTTTACAACCCGTTTAACCTCTGCTTGTAGAAACACATTGGTTTTGGAGGTTTTAAAATTTGACTTCAACAAAAGTAATTTTTTTTTTTTGTTTTTTTTAACCACTTGATGCACAGTCACATACATGTACATACTGTGTTCAAGCCATTATACCGGGGGTCATAACCCCACCATCGTTTTTTTTTTTTTTCCTGGCCATGCCCTATGCTGTAAAAGTGATCCCAGCGGCTATTTAGCCACTGGACCACTTTTACAATCAGAAGGTCAACCCCCCTTCATGTTGCTCTCTGGTGCTTTTCCTGGCTCCTCCGTACCACCGGAGAGCCTGACATCCCATTTGGCAGTTGCAACCAATGACAATAGAGGTGATGTATTTTAATGGTTGAACTTGGACTTTTTTTCAACCTGACAATGTAACTATGATCGGGGACTGGAATTTACCGGTTTTCTTAAAAGCCACGTGATCAATGCTTTTTTTTTTTATCTCATGCTTTCAAGGAGAGATCTGGGACCCTTCAATTGTCGCGGTAAAGAGGACCTGCCATGCTTTATTGCTATCACAACGGATGTCTGCATAAAAAAAAAAAAGGGAGTGTGTAAAAACGTTTTTTTTTTAAAATAAAAATAGATGTTTGAAAGCGCCTCTGTCCCCCTGTGCACAGAGACTAACACATATGTAGGGTGTGCACGCATATGTAAATGGTGTTCACGCCACACATGTAAGGCAACGCCACAAAGATTATAGCGAAAGCAATAACTTGAGTTCCAGACCTTGTTTGTAGCCCATTTGTGCAATTTTAAAGCGTGAAAAATATTCAATGTTTGAGGGTTTTAAGAAATTTTCTACCAAAAAAATTGTGATTTCTATACAGTATGTAGGAAAGGAGTGCCAGTAGAGGCCTGGTCTTTAAATGGTTAAACTCTGTTTATTAAACTGATAGTGCAAATGTTTTATGAATTAAAGAACTGTGACAGTCTCTGGTGTGCTTTAGTTACATACATGCATTCTGAAAAAAGTTGGCAAGAAGTTTCCCTATTTGGGTAAGATGGTTCTAACTGTAAACCTGGGGTGGTTACCCTGAACACAAAGCGCAACTTCAGGAATTGGTCAAAAATCTACCCTTGCAGCCACCTCACACACACACAACCACTGCAAGGGTTAAATGCATTCCCTCCCCACACACAATGCAAGTGTTAAATGCTCCTTATGACTCAGGGGTAGAAAGAGCAACAGTATTCCTTACTTTAGCCCTTGCGATGACATTGTCCTCTTCTTTCTGAAGCTCCAGTCATCATGTAAAAATCAGGGCTAAGAACCATACAAGGAGGGAGCAAGTGTGATTGCATCCATGAGCTGCTTAGAGAGGAGGCTGCATGCAGCGAGCTTGTCATACCATTGGAGAGAGCCTGGTGGAGTATGAAATAATGTATAGTATTTCTCCCCTTATTCTGGCACCCATAGACAAACATAGTGCCTTCAAAAAGTACTCATACCCCAGCCCCTTAAAATTTTCCACATTGTTACAACCGTAAATGTATTTTATGTGATAGACCAAAACAAAGTGGCCCATAATTGTGAAGTGAAAGGAAAATTATAGAATGTTTTTCAATTTTATTTGTGTTAAAAAGATGTGGCGTACATTTGTATTCAGCCCCCGGAGTCAATACTTTGTAGAACCAGCTTTCACTGAAATTACAGGGGGGTTGGGTTGGTCGAGTCTGAGCCTGGTGACTCAGAGTTGTCAGGTGGAAGCGCTGGAGTGAGAGTGTGGTTGCTGTCGGGTTCACTGGGAGCAACAAGATCCTGGAAGGAGAGGACAGCAAGAAAGCACTTCTAAGGGTCTCCAGGGAGATCAACTGGTCACAGCCGGGAGGACTGGGGTGGCACACCTGAGAGATTGCAGTTTGAGATGGGTGCAGAACCAGTAGCGAGGACTGTAAGCAGGGCAGTGAAAATAGGTCTTTGCAGCCATGCTAGCAGGGCCTGAAGAGGGCCATATGGAAATGGTAACTGAATAGCTGCCCGTTATCACCTAAATTATTTCTACGCCCCAAGGTCCCTGCCCACAAAAGGCAGTTCGTTGAGGCCTGGCTGAAGTAGTGTCAGGTCTACCCTTGCAGTGCTAGCTCGTCTGGAGGAGTAACAGTGAGCAGCAAGCGTTTGTGCTGGAGAGAAAATTGGAGTGTACAGTGAAGTTCCAAGTAAGTATTAACTGAATATTCCTGGACATCCCATAATTCCCATCCAAGTGCAATTCTCTCAAATTGTAAACATAGCTAAGGACTGTTTTGTCTCCGAGTGACTAAAAGATGCATGTCTGACTGGGCAGGGTGACAGGTAAACCATTACAATCCCCCAGTCAAAACACAGAACAGCAGGGGAAGATTGGCTTGGTAGTACAGTGGCTCCAACCGGAGCTGCTGGTTTTCATTCAACCTACTGGGTTGAATAAAGTTATTGTGTGTAACCAGGTTCTATACTGCTGAACAGTCCCTTTAACCACTTAAGCCCCAGACCAATATGCTGGCTAAAGACCCAAGGTGTTTTTACAGTTCAGGACTGCGTCGCTTTAACAGACAATTGCGCGGTCGTGCGACGTGGCTCCCAAACAAAATTGGCGTCCTTTTTTCCCCACAAATAGAGCTTTCTTTTGGTGATATTTGATCACATCTGCAGTTTTTAGTTTTTGCGCTATAAACAAAAATTAAGCGACAATTTTGAAAAAAATGCAATATTTTTTACTTTTTGCTATAATAAATATCCCCCAAAAACATATATAATTTTTTTTTCCCTCAGTTTAGGCCGATACGTATTCTTCTACCTATTTTTGGTAAAAAAAAAAAATGCAATAATCGTTTATCGGTTGGTTTGCGCAAAATTTATAGCGTTTACAAAATAGGGGATAGTTTTATTGCATTATTTTTTTTACTACTAATGGCGGCGATCAGCGATTTTTTTCGTGACTGCGACATTATGGCGGACACTTCGGACAATTTTGACACATTTTTGGGACCATTGTCATTTTCACAGCAAAAAATGCATTTAAATTGCATTCTTTATTGTGAAAATGACAGTTGCAGTTTGGGAGTTAACCACAGGGGGCGCTGTAGGAGTTAGGGTTCACTTTGTGAGTGTTTACAACTGTAGGGGGGTGTGGCTGTAGGTGTGACGTCATCGATCGTGTCTCCCCTATAAAGGGGATGATGTGATCGATACGCCGCCACAGTGAAGCACGGGGAAGCCGTGTTTACACACGGCTCTACCCGTTCTTCAGCTCCGGGGACCGATCGCCGCACTCAAGCGGCGATCGGGTCCGCGGGACCCGCGGTCCCGGAGCTTCAGACCGGGCCGCGGGCGTGCGCCCGCGACCCACGGCTGGGTACAAGTACAGGACGTATATATACGTGCTTGTGCCTAGCCGTGCCATTCTGCCGACGTATATGTGCAGGAGGCGGTCCGGAAGTGGTTAATAGGTTGCACTGCTGTTCTATAACCTTCCTTCTTGACTGGTAGAGATTCAGGTAATCTGTTAGTCGTTCTCAACTCCTGTCCTCAGGACCCACTAACAGGCCAGATTTTAAGTATTAGCTTTGGGAGATGCAGACTAGAATACTGAAATCACTGAGCAGCAAAGGATATCACCTGTGATGTGTTTCCGTTATCTTGCAAACCTGGCCTGTCAGTGGGTCCTGAGGACAGGAGTTGAGAACCACTGGACTAGAGTAACAAGGGAACTTACATAGAATTAGGAAGAGTTAGTCTTAAGTTTTTACATCTGCACGATTCAGTTCAAGCTGGTTCACACTGGTGTGCAGTGATTTAGCTACAGCACAACTGCATGTGCAGTTCACCCAGTTTTAACGTGCACTCCCACTGACCTCTATTAGGCCAATACGTTTTCTGAAAGTGCATAAAAGATGCAGCATAAAGGACTTTGATGCACTCTTAATAAACCATGCATTAGAAGAATTCAATGGCAGCACACTGAACCACAGGTAAACTACACATGTTGTGGCAAAACCAGTGGAACAAAAAAAAAAAAAAAAAACAATTAGGTTCTAGCCCCAAAATAGAAGAAAATGTTTCCATCAAGCCAGATTTTTAACCTTAGAAAAAGGTTGTGAGCTACCAGAGATAATCACTTTAAACAACCTTAATGCATGGGTCTGCAAACTACAGCCCTCCAGTTCAGGAACTACAATTCCCATCATGCCTAGTCATGTCTGTGAATGTTAGCAGGGGCGGACTGACCATTGGGACTTTCGGGCACTGCCCGAGGGCCCCTTGCCAGGCTCAATAAAACCAGGGACAGTATGTAAAAAAAATCAGGTTTTTTTTTTTTTTTTACATCTGTCCCTGCTATGCCTTAAACCAACATGCTTTTGATGTGAAAATCCTGAGATTTTAGCTGCACTGCCTCCTGGCGTGGTCGCCATCTGTAAGCCCAGGGGTCCCATAATCTTCTGTTGCCCCGGGGGCCCCATGGGTTATCAGTCCACCCCTGAATGTTAGTGTGTTACAAGGCCTCATGGGATGTGTAGTTCTACAAGAGCTAAAGGGCTGTAGTTTAATGATCCCTGCCTTAATGTATATGTGCAGTAATTACAGCTGCTGGCACTAATCACACTCATTTTTTCCCCTAGGTAATAAAAAAAAAAAAATGTGCCAGGCTGTACACTGTAAAGAAAGTTACTTTGCAATAAAAAAAAAATTCAGTGCATAATATCAATAAATTGAATAATGCATTCTAATAAAAGGCTGTCGTGCTATTGATAATACAATTATATTAGTGTATAAAATATATCGGGGGGGGGGGGGGGGGAGTCATGCTACTCTTCCCCCCCCCCCATTTGAATCCTTGTGATGGTGCTCGAAAGTGACAGCAAACACATGCTCCCCTTATACGACTATCCTCACCTCAGGGCTTGTGACCGCACTCTTACGTTTGGTCCAACAGCGCAGTTGAACCACTGGGTTCTGAGATATATGCAAGATCCTGAGCTGTTAAGTTATCCTTGGTACATCTATGAAAGATAAGGCTAGATAAAACTTGTTTTAAACAATAAAGCACTATTAGAAATAGAATATCCAGGGTACTCACTTTGTAGGTGCTTCTATCACACCACTGACAAAATGGATAACAATCCAATGAGATCATGTGTCCATACAATCCTCCGCAGCCGCTTGTGTTTAGCATTAAAGCTGCTTCCTACACTGCCCTGTCCTCTCCAACGCATTTTCCTCAGAAGAATTGCGATTGGACAGTTAGTAAGACTAGTATAGTGTGTCAGTGGCCTTTTTCTTGTAGTTCAGACCTGCACCACCGAGTGGTAGTCATATATGGCATTTGCTTTGCTTGTGCATAACACATCACTTCATCTATGCAGACCTGACCATTAAAGGGTCACTAAAGGAAAAAACATTTTTTGCTGAAATGACCGTTTACAGGGTATAGAGACATAAAAGTTAACCGATTCCTTTTAAAAATGATTAAAAGTAGATAAAAATCAATCATATAATGTGCCTCTAGTTTCACTTTTAACCTGGCTTCAGACCCACAGAACAAAAACAAACAAATCCAGGGCAGTGTTTTGTTTTTAAAATGAATCTGATTGGTTCTGGGAAGTTTTAGACACACAGTAATGACAGCTTAGACCACCGTGAGAAAGCTCCCAGTACTGTGGTTATAAGGAAACAGACGAGCAGGAAGTGTGGAAGTGTGGAGATCACAGCAGAATTACATCAACTTCAAAGCAAAAACAATGAGGACATGAAACCAGTACTGCAGTAAGGTAAAGGAAGCTATTTAGCTAAAAAAAAATCCTTTAGTGACCCTTTAATATTCAGCCAAAATTTAGATTGATTGCAGGACAGTGTGGAGGATTGACATGCAACCTCATAACACAAAACTAGCAATATACATATTAACCCCCCCATTTACATCAGACCTTCCAATATATTTAAGCACATAAAATCAGTGTACAACGATCGAATAAATTAGATGAAAATAAATTTTTTGCTGTATTGAAAAATTCTCTCATTTTAGTACCTCAAATGAAAATCATAAAATGTTTTTTTAATAAAATACAGAAATATATTGTATACAATTTTTAATACTACATTAAATACTTTAATTTTAGTACCAGAAATTTAATATCAATGACTTTATTGAAATGTAATATTCAATACAGCAAAAAGCTTAATAGTATAGTTTATTGGTCCATTATACATACACATTGTTATTTATCTATCAAATTATAGTTGTTTGAATATATTGGAAGGTCTGTGATAATGCAACTAGGGGTTAATGTGTATATTGCTAGTTTTGTATTATGATGTTGCATGTCAGTCCTCCACATCATCATGCAATCAATTTAAAATTTGCCTTTATTAATGGTCAGTCCTGCATAGCTAAAACAGATATGTTATGCACTAGCGCCATATACGACTACAACTCAATGGCACGGGTCTGAACTACAAGAAAATAGCTGCTGACACCATGTATCCTGGTCTTACTAACCTGTCCAATCACAATCCCCTGAGGAAGGCATGTCATCCCTGTTCACATGTTGGGGACAGGACAGTGTAGTAAGCAGCTAAAACACTAAACACGAGTGGCTGAGGAGAAGCATTTGACACGACCTGAATTTTGTCCGATAGAAAGGTGCGCTAGAAGCACCTACAAGAAGTACCCTGGATGATATTTTTAATAAAACTTGTTTTCAACACTAAAGCACCATCTAGCCTTATCTTTCATATATGCACTGAAGATAACTTCACTGAACAGCTCAGGATCCTGCAGAATCCACATATCACAGAATCCAGGGGTGGTTAACCACTTCTGGACCGGCTCACGCTGATACAAGTCTGCACTTTGAAGAGAGATATCACTATGGCAGCAGCTAGCTACCATAAGGCCCCATTGTACATGGGACGCTGACAAATGTACATTCAGAGGCAGCTGGATTTTTTTTTTTTTTTTTAACTGCCCCTGAACTCATTCAATATCTTATGTGACCATGTACACAGTCTCATTTGACTTTTTTTTTTTTAAACACTTCTAAAAACGCAACATGTAAATGCGGCAAAACTGACATTTTAAACGTGGGTTACTATCCATCAAGTTAAATCGTTCAGGAGCAGTTGTAAAAATATACCGTGTACATTACGCCTTACACTGGTATCCTTTTCTTCAGGGAGCGGTCCGGTTTCAGAAAAGTGGTCTCTGCGAGATCACTTTTATCAGCGGCAGTCGAGGGGGGGCCCCCTTCCCGCCACCCTCTGCCCTCCACCGCTTACTGCAATCGCGTACCATCTCCTGTTTAGTATGGAGATGGGTGAGAGGGCCCCCCAGCTCTATGTCTTTTTGACCCCAGATCTCATATTTAAGGAGGTTCTGTCATGCTTTTTTTCCCCTCTTACAAGAAATGTATTTTTAAAGAACAGTGTGGCAATAAAAAACTTTTTTTTAAAGGCGCCCTGTCCTGCTGAGCTCACATGTAGAAGTGAATGCATACGAAAAACAGTGGTCAAACAAATGTGAGGCGTGAACGTTGGAGTAATAATTTTAACACACACGCAACTTTTGAATTAAAAAAAATTAGACAAGCTTGCAAGACTGCTGCGAAAATACGGTGGGACAAAGTATTGCAACAACTGATCATTCTCTAGGGTGTTTGAAAACAAAATATAAAAAATTTGGGGGTATCCAAGTAATTTTCTAGCAAAAAAAGGATTTTAATACCAAATCTTAGAAAGAGGCTCAGTCCTCAAATGGTTAAATAGTTAGACCAAACTTAAGTGTCCAATCACAAGCCGTGAGGAGGGGGGGGGGGGGGAGCAGCACATGCTTGCTGTCTTTGAAGAACCATCACAAGGATTCAAATATATTGGAAAATCATAAGGTCTTTTGAATTATATTTTGAACACTATATAAAAATTGTATCAATAGCATTTTATTAGAAAAAAAAATCACTTTATTGATTAATATGCACTGGAGGATATTTATTGGTTAACATTTTTAACCTGTTTTGCCCACTTTGAAAACAAAACCCCAAAATTAAAATCTTTCCCAAATTACTCAAACAATCACATTAATCAAAACATCTCAAAAATAGTTTAATTTTTTTTAACCAAATAAATGGTTCACAAGACAAAAAAAAAACGAAAAAAAAAAACAAAAAAAAAACAGACATTCTACTGCGTAAACATGGTTAAAAAATAAAGCATTGACTACCAACATATCCAAGTACAGCACATAGCTCATCCTGGCTGAATTCAAGCTCTGCAATGCCCAACTCATGTGCGGCAGCAAATGCATAAAATATTCTAGCATTCCAATTTCTGGCCAATTTAAACCTTGCCAAGCAGTGCACAGTGATGTTATTTGTTGCTACATGAAACACTGGATGAAATAAGCCCTATTTTCCATGTGGTGAACAGATATGGTACTGCTAGAGACAAATGGAGGATGGATATTTACCTAATATATAAGGGTTAGTGCAGTAAAGAAAGCAATTTCACCTTTATAAAAAGACATATGCAAAAATATATATCTGAATAAATAAGGATCCCGATAAAGATTGAAGATCAGTCTGCAGTTAAAACAGAAGTCTATCCTATAATTTAAACAGTAAACTGTCCACTTGAGGCTAGAACAGAGGTCAGTGAGATGCCACATGCTGTGAGCAGGATTCTGCTTCTGCCTGTGAATGCTATTGCTCATTCGATGTAGACAGGCTTCTTTTAAATGCACTGAAAGAAAAGGAAAAGTTAGCAGTCTGACAAAATATAAAGCTTAACCACAGGCCAATTTATAGGTTTCAGCACAGTTGCGCTTTGAATGACAATGACGGTCAGACAACACTGTACCTATATGAAATCATAATCCCCCCAAATAGAGCCCTTTTGGGGTAATCATCGCTTTATTCGTGCCAAGGTGTTTGGCCCAAATTTATGAAACAAACATTTGCAAACATTTATAACTGTACTCCGCTACATATCTTTGGTGAAAATAACCCAAATCTGTGTATATTTAGTCTGTAGGAAAGTTATAGTCCAAACTGATATACAGCTAAAAATGTATTAATCTTGATGAACCGATGGCCCATCTCATTTAATGGTCAAAAGATTGTTTGTACATGGTACAGATGGGCTGTGATTGACCCTGTCTGTACCATGTGACCACTGACCAATAACAGCTAGCAACACTTGTACACCATTAAAGGAAGCCATCCATTGTGTTTAGTTGTCATGTGATCCGATTGGTCACAGTGATCATATGGCACAGTCATCAGTTGTGTCTGGTGAACACAACCAGCGACAGACTGTACAATTGCTAACGTAGCACAAAGCTGGAAAAAAAAACAAAAACCTTGGCCATGAAGGGGGTAAAACCTTCCAGAGCCAAGCTGGTTAAGAGGTTTGTGTACTTTCAATTTCTATTTCAATTTTGTTTACATGGTTTATTAAATTTTCAGGAACAATGCAATAAAAAAAAAAAAACAAACACAAGTCAGCTGGTCACAATTTCAGAATTCAAAATACGCAGACTTACTAGTTCAGTCAAATGCCATTTCTTGACTTTTTCTAACACAGCGAGCAACTTTCCTCCTGAATTCACCATTTGGGTCTTCCCGCCACTCTTTCTGAAAAGCAAGGGTAGATACGAGTTTAAGTGCCAGCCTATTTATCTGTAAAAAGTAATCCAAGCTGAAGTTCAACTGAACTCTCATAATTTCAAACCAGCATTTCAGTCCGACTTAAGGGGCGTTTTGACAGACATCTGTGTGGGGGTTCATGCAAAGGATGTCTATTCAAAAATCGGCAAAAGTAGTGCAGAAGCCATTTTTGGAATCAGTGCAGCGCTGCAAAGTCCGCGTCACACCGATTCAGGCAGTGCCGTTGATTTGACATGTCACATGGCAGATGAAAACAGCCCAATGTTAACATGGGCTCGAAGAGTGCAAAAGAACCTGGTTTATGAAGGGTCATTGTACTGAAGCATTATGGGTGGAGCTGCACATATTTCAAAGTTAATTGATGTTTGTTACAAGCCACACAATGTTAGAGCTCTTTGTACAAAAAAGGTCTGGAACAATAATAGGGGGAATTTACTAGACTGGAGTTTAGTCTGCCAGCGGTGCCATTATTCCAGTCAAAGGGCCGATACTTTTACCCAATAAGATGACAGCAACTTTATGGTACAGTTTATAGAAGCCCCAACTAAAAATGATGCTCTGTTGAACATGGTGACCTCAAACATTTCAGAGCTTGCTACTAATGCTCACAAAAGCCTTGGGGTAGCAGTGACCAACTGAAGGCTGCTCTCCAAGACTTAAAACAGAAGTAGACATTTTTGAAAATCAACTGTATGCAAACACTGCAAAAATATTTCCATGGACAAGAAGTTTAAAAAGGCCAAAAGTAAAAACTGTCTCGCATTCAAAATGAGAAGCTATAAAAAAGAGCATTTGAGGAACACTCAAAATATGCTAAAGGAAATTTAGGCTGCACAAATTCCAAATCGGTTGCAAAAAGTATCAAACCCCATGAATTCTTCAAATACATCAACAGTAAAAAAGGAGCATATAGGCCATTTATAAGATTACAGAGCTGGAGACTTGGGACAAATAGTATTAATACCTTCAGGTCTGTGTATACCTTCTTCAAAGTCTGTTTATACAAATGAAAAGTTCATAATTAATGGAAAAAAATAAATAAATGTTCCTGGACCAAAGATTACTACACTCATGTCCTCAGCTGAGCTGTCATTTCAAAGCCATTGTTTTTTTTAGAGAATGACTGGAATACCACTGGTTTGGTGCAAGGCTGATGTGGTGCCTATATTTAAAAAGGAATAAGACCTTGCTCTTTCTGAACATAAACGTGAGGTGTACACTCAAACCTGGACCTTATGGACAAGGTTTGTCCATTCGGAGGGGAAGGCGCTCTTTGGCATGGGATATGCTGGCTGCCCATGGTACCTTTCAGCCATACACACACCAACATCACCCCTCTTCTCAGCAAGCAGCTTGCTATGGTGGGTACCCGAGCCAAATCACAGCTCAGTGTACACACGTCCATACCCCCTTCTCTCCTCACTGACAGCAGCAGGATTTAATGACACCATAGGGCTCCTCCCTCTGGGACGGGAAACAATTCACCAATAACTTAAGTGATCCTCCAGGCCTTCCCCTTGTGTTTCAAGAACTGCCAGAAGGCACATCATTACATACTCATTGCATCAGCAAAAAAATATACAGGAGAGAAACCAAGCTGTCCTGGAAGACTCCTAGAAAAGGTCACCGGTAAGTACCAACTGCGATTTTCTCCTTTCGTCTTCCAGGACAGCCTCCAAGAAATGGCAAGAAATGTACCCTGCTAGGGTGGGACCAATACCAATTAGGACGGTGCCATTGCCACAAAACACACCAGTGTGAACCAGGGCGAAAACTGAAAAAAAAAAAAAAAAAAAGAAAAAAAAAAAAAAGAAAAAAAAAAAGAAGATTCATACTGTGAGGTTATTAGTGCTGCACCCCAATGTTTAGTGTTGGGGTCGTTAATATTTTAGTCCATTTGTAAGGGATATCGAGTTTAGGGTTGAAAAGGTACCATATCAGTGCTTGCAGATTACACCAAGCCATGTGGTGAATACTTGCACAATGTCCCCACCAGTTTACCTCAATGCACTTTTTAAAATTGGGAAACTATGCAAAATTAGGTTTAATGATGAAAATGATAAAGTTATGTAGCTGAGGGCTGAACACATGCATGATACCCATGGCTTCCCCCCCCCCCCTCAGAAAATTGGTACACATACGCTGTGCTCCGGGTTTGTTGTCCCCCCTCAGCATCCAGGCACCCACCAAAAGGATGGCGCCGGGCAGGGTTGTCACCGGGCTATCCCAAAATACCTTTTTTGCTGCAGGGACAGTTTACTTCACCAATAGGGAGTGAAACCTCAGGCTGAAGAGTACCCTGGGAGTCCCATGCAACTAGCACAGAGACTGGAGGGGGTGGGACAAAATAAATTATGTATGCGATAGCTTTTTAAGTAGTGGAAGTTTCCCGTTTTAGGTGGGAGGAGCCCCATCTCTGATGCTGCCCTAGAAGACTTGAGGAAAAAAAAAAAAAAAAAAAACACACACTTATGCATCATGTGAAAGACCATTTTACAGCACACACACTTATGTATCATGTGAAAGACCATTTTACAGCGAGTAAATCAATACCCAACATGTCATGCTTTAAAATTGCGTCTGCCTGCGGAATGGCAGCAAACTATGGTGCTTGAGGAATGGGGGGTGTTGGGGCGCTTACCAATAATACACAAATTAACCTCGCAATCAATATAAAGTGCAATGTGCTCACTGATAATAAACTAAATTACTGACCAATGAATAAACCAGTGATGGCATCAATAAAAAATTATGATATATAATTGTGCAGCAATAAAGTGCATATAAGTGATAAGTGCTAGTACAGTGCATCAAAACTAGGTACCCATTATCCAAATTAAGATGAATATCACTGAAGTCCAAACATGAGAAAAATGTGAAAAAAAAAAAGAAAAGAAAAAAAAGTCTTCATGCAGTTGTGAAATAATGCTGTGCAAAAACAATCCAGGGAAAAATCCAAGACATGCAGCCCAAAGGTATTGGCATGTCCACAGGATTATTCTCAAAGTGCAGTGCTCAAAGACAAATCCAAAAAACATGCTCCACTCCAAGTGACCAGTAACACCAGCCTCTCACCTTTTTAGAGGCTTTTAGTAAGCCTTAATGAATTCCCACTGGCCGCAGCTTCACTTCCCCAATATGTTTGCAGGTCACTTTTACTTCCACAACAGCAGCAGCGTTTGATCAAAATTAAAGTCCCTCCTTCCCTGGACCAATGGCTCCCACAAGTTGCATGTAAGGAGGAATAACGCTCGCAATATGTAAAATTGCAAGTTACTTGAATAAAAACGCAATAAAACACTCACATTTCAAATTCCAATAACGAACATCAGATGTGTAAGCTTCTCCACTCCCGGCCGAGAGCAGAGATGACGTCACCGACAGCTCACAGCTTGCCTCACGCGTTACGTGGCTGGTCACACCACCTAATCATAGGTTTAATCCATACATAAGTGGTGTGTTTTTTTTCTCAAGTAACTTGCGATTTTACACTATTGCGAGTGTTATTCCTCCTTACATGCACCTTGTGGGAGCCATTGGTCCAGGGAAGGAGGGACTTGAATTTTGATCAAACGCTGCTGCTGTTGTGGAAGTAAAAGTGACCTGCAAACATATTGGGGAAGTGAAGCTGCGGCCAGTGGGAATTCATTAAGGCTTACTAAAAGCCTCTAAAAAGGTGAGAGGCTGGTGTTACTGGTCACTTGGAGTGGAGCACGTTTTTTTGGATTTGTCTTTGAGCACTGCACTTTGAGAATAATCCTGTGGACATGCCAATACCTTTGGGCTGCATGTCTTGGATTTTTCCCTGGATTGTTATTTTTGCACAGCATTATTTCACAACTGCATGAAGACTTTTTTTCAAATAGTTTTGACATTTCTCATATGTTTGGACTTCAGTAATATTGTTCATCTTAATTTGGAGGATATGTACCTAGTTTTGATGCACTGTAAAAGCACTTATCACTTATATGCACTTTATTACTGCACAATTTATATATAAATATTGCATACATTTTTATTGATGCCATCACTGGCTTATTCATTGGTCAGTAATTTAGTTTATTATCAGTGAGCACATTGCACTTTATATTGATTGCTAGATTAATTATTTGTGTATTATTGGTAAGCGCCCCAACACCCCCCATTCCTCATACTATTAGTGTGCGAACATTTAGTTTTTTTTATTTTATAAATAATTGTATTTACTTTTTGGATTCATTTTATTTCCATCACAAGGGTCAACATCCCTTGTGACAGCATGGGCCATGACAGGCCCTCTTCAGTAAACCCCAAATCTCTCCCCTGGCCTCCAATGCAACCAACCAAAGAGGCAGAACCAGAAGTGGCGACATCACTTCCTGTTTTTGGTGTCAGAACGGATCAGTTTCTTTTTCCGTGCAGCTGATGCCACATCTCTCCCAGGCTCTGCGATCGAATGGTGAAGCCCGGGAGAGGCTTCAAGAGGTGGGTGGGACCCAATTGCATAATCAGCAGAAGTGATCGATTGGCTATTTGGCCACTCAAATCACTTCTGCCAACAAGGTAATCACCGGCTGCAAAGTTTCATACCGAAATGATGCCTGTAGGTGCAGGCATCATCCCCAGTATGTGCAGGCATCATCCCCAGTATAACTACAGCAACCTGAGCATATACATGGACATCATATGGGTGGCAAGTAGTTAAAGAGGAAGTAACCCCCCCCCCCTTTTTTTTTAAACCCTGCAAGATAAAGTAATGAGCTAGTATGCACAGCATACTAGCTCATTATGAGCGACTTACCTGAGAACGAAGCCCCAGAAGTTCTCCTTCGTGCCCTTCACTGCCATGTCTTGCCGATCTTCCTGTAATCGCCGCTCCAGCGCTGCGATTGGCCCGAGCAGCGATGACGTCATTCCCGCTGTAGACAGCGGTGCCTGTCATTGGCGAATATCTCCTAAACCGTGCAGGTTTAGGAGATATTGCCAACACCTACAGGTAAGCCTTAAAGGGGTTGTAAAACAAAAAATCCTAAATGGCTTTTTTTAACCTTAGTGCAGTCCTCCTTTTCTTACCTCATCCTTCGATTTTGCTTTTAAATGTTTATTTCTTCTGAGAAATCCTCACTTCCTGTTCTTCTGCCTGTAACTCCACACAGTAATGCGAGGCTCTCCCTGGTGTGGTGTCGTGCGCGCCCCAGACTACAGGAGAGTCAGGATGCTCTTTACGTTGCAGAAAAAAGGAGCTGTGTGTTACTAGGCATCTGACTCTCCTGTAGTCCAAAGGAGGGGGCAAGCACGACACTCCACACCAGGGAGAAAGCCTCGCAATACTGTGTGGAGTTACAGGCAGAAGAACAGGAAGTGGGGGATTTCTCAGAAGAATTTTTGTACTCACCGTAAAATCCATTTCTCCGAGTTCATGGATGGACACAGCAGCATTGACCTTTAGGTTATGTACATTTTCTCTAGGAGAGACTGGGCAGAAAAACCACTTTTAGTGTTAAAAACACTTTTCAGTACAGCACCTCCCATGGGGGCGTGTCCCCGGGTACATCCCACTCTGGAAGCATCCAGCCTCAGTTCGTAGACAAGCAGTACAAACAAACGAGGGGTGGGTGCCGTGTTCCTCCATGAACTCAGAGAAATGGATTTTACAGCGAGTACAAAAATCCTATTTTCTTTCGTTCATGGACGGACACAGCAGCATTGACATCAAGGATGTCCCCAAGCAGTGTCAAAAATTGAGGGGTGGGAAAAAACACAGCAAACCAGGCTTCACCCCAAACAAACCAGAGTACCTCAACGGAGGAACTTTAACCTTAAACTGCCGCCTGTAAAACCTTGCGGCCAAAGGAGGCATCCGAAGATGCACTCACATCCACCTTATAAAATTGAGAAGGTGTGGATTGACGACCAGGTCGCCGCCTTACAAATCTGTAAGACAGACGCTTGATGACGGAAAGCCCAAGAGGCACCAATCGCCCTGGTCGAATGCGCCGTGACCTGAAAGGGAGGCGGCCGCCCCTTTAGGGCATAGGACTGGAGCACAACTTGTCTGATCCATCTAGAAATGGTGACAGACGAGACCGCCAGACCTTTTTTAGGACCAGTCACAGACACGAACAGCGAGTCCGACCTCCAAAACGGAGCCGTAGCAGACAAGTATACCCGTAGGGCTCGAACCACGTCCAAGGAATGTAAAGTGGTCTCCTTAAGGATAGAAGAACAATGTCCTCATTAATGTGAAAGGCCGAAACAACCTTTGGAAGGAATGATGGCTGCGGTCGCAGCACCACCTTAACCAAGTAGGGAGCCTTGCAAGACCGCCAGTTCAGATACTTGTCTGACCCAGGTAATTGCCACCAGGAAAACCACCTTTTGAGACAGTCAACAAGGGGATCTCCCGAATGCCCTCAAACGGAGCTTTTTGAAGCGCCGAAAAAAATAAAATTTAAGTCCCATGGTGGTAGCGGAGGACGCACAGGAGGGGCCACATGCCGGACCCCCTGCACAAACGTATGCACCAAAGAGTGCGATGCCAAGGGTCGCTGAAAGTAGACCGCTAGAGCTGAGATCTCACTGTTTACAGTACTCAAGGCTAGAGCCTGATCCACTCCCCGCTGAAAAAACAGCAAAATTTGCGACACCACGTATGTACGAGGGTGCCACTTCATCTTCACACAGATGTAGGCCGTCCATGTACGATGGTAAATCTTTTGTGACGTGGACTTCCGTGCCCGTAGCATGGTAGAAATCACTGGGCCCGACAGGCCTCGGTCCTTCAACACCTGGCTCTCAACAGCCACGCCGTCAAAGCCAGCGACTGTAAAGCAGGTTGAAAAAAAAGGACCTTGTGACAGCAGGTCTTCTCACAGGGGTAGACGCCAAGGAACGTCTGCCACCAGCCGCACCAGGTCCGCGTACTAGGGACGGCGCGCGGCCAATCTGGGGCGATCAGGATTGTCGGTATCCCCTCGGCTTCCACCTTGCGTAGCAGGCGAGGAAGAAGCTGCAGGGGAGGGAAGGCGTATATTAAGCAGTAGACCCAAGGCGCTACCAGCGCGTCCACCCACAGATCCTACGATCTGGTCACAAATCGTGACAACTTCCAATTGAGACGGGACGCTAGAAGGTACACGTCTGGAGTGCCCATTTCTGGTACAGCGCCTGAAACACTTCCGGGTGTAGCGACCATTCTCTTTGGTCCAGCTTTTGGCGACTTAGATAGTCGGCTTGCCAATTCAACACCCCCGGAATGTACACCGCCGACAGAGCTGGAACATAGCCTTCGGCCCACCGGAGGATGTGAGCGACTTCCGTCGCTGCAGCCGAGCTTCGTGTGCCCCCCTGATGATTGACGTATGCCACGACCATGGCGTTGGACTGGATTCTGACCGGTCGGCCTTGTGGGCCCAGAGACCACTTGGAGAGACAACTTGATCGCTCGGAGCTCCAGTACATTGATTGGAAGACGGGACTCCTCCCGAGTCAAACGCCCCTGGGCTGACTGGACATCCCAGACGCCCCGCCCAGCCGGAGAGGCTGGCATCCGTTGTGATCACTGTCCAGTGACACGGCAGAAACCATTTCCCGGTCCGGAGCACCAGAGAAGTCAGCCACCACACTAGGGAGGACTCACCCGAATCTGGTAATCCAGAGAAAAAGGAAGCTTGTTCCATCGTGACAGAATCCCCTTCCTGCAACACTCGTGTGGAATTGGGCATACGGGACTGCCTCGAAAGAGATCAGACCCAGTACTCATGCAAAAGCGAAGCGACGCCCATTTCTGGGTCACCAACCGCAGAGTGCAGAGACTGCAACTTCTCTGCTGGGAGGAAAAAACTTTTGCCTCTGAGGAATCCAGGACCAACCACAGATACTCCAGCCGCTGAGACGGTACCAGTACCGACTTCTGGATATTCAGCAGCCAACCGAATTCTCAGAGGGTCTGACAGGTGATACACATCCTCTTCCAATTTTGAGCTTGAGGAAGCTCTCAGAAGAAGGTCGTCCAGGTATCCCACAATAGCGATCCCGCGCTGCCGCAGCAGGGCCAGAATCGGGGAGAGCACCTTGTTAAAAAACCTGCGGTGCCGAGACCAGTCCGAACGGAAGGGCCACAATTTGAAAGTGGTCTTCTCCGATCGCAAAACGCAGAATTTCTGGTGTTTTGCACATATGGGGAATATGCAGATAAGCGTCCTTTATGTCCAAGGATGCTAGAAAAACCCACTGATCGGAGCGCTGCTATTACTGAGCGCATAGACTCCATCCTGAACTTTTGTACTTTGACAAAGCAATTGAGGGCCCTGAAGTCCAGGACTGGACGGACCCCGTCCTCTTGGGGATTACAAACAGATTGGGGTAAAACCCCTGAAAATGTTCCTGTGCGGAAACCGACACAATCACTCCTCTGACCAGCAGATCCTGGACAGCCCGACAGATCCTTCAGGCGACCTGGAGGTTGGAGGGAAAATATCTGTTTGGCGGACAAGAGAGAATTTGTCTTGTACCCCGAGGAAACTTTGCAAACCCAACAGTCGAAAAGAAGAGACCTCCACCGAGCCATGAATTTGCGAAGCTGGCCCCCCACCCGAGTTGCTGGTGGGGGCAAACCTTCAGGCGGAGGCAGGCTTGTTGGGCTTGCGGTACCAGTTGCGCTTTTGTCCTTCAGCGGACACCTTAGCAACCTAAAAACTTTCCTGTCGCACTTTGCGAGCGAAAATTCAAGTTAGTCTTACCGGTAACTTGTTTTCCAGAAGTCTTTCAGGACAGCACCTTGAGATATGGTGACTCCTCCCACTCCATCAGGAAACACCTTCTTTCCAATCTTTTAAAAGGGAGGTCCTTCCTTGTACCAGTCAGTTGTAATAGAGAAAAACCTCCGGCCCCGGCTGGAACACATAAACACATACGTTAGTCACAGCATAGTTCATTTAATACTCATAGGGCGGGTCGTTGCTGTCCTGAAAGACTTCTGGAAAACAAGTTACCGGTAAGACTAACTTGAATTTTCCCGAGGCGTCTTTCAGGACAGCACCTTGAGAGGATAACAGAGACTTACTACCTTAGGGTGGGACGACAGCTTGTAAGACCTTCCTGCCAAATGCCTGATCACTGGCCGAGGTGAGGTCCAATCTATAATGTCGCACAAACGTGTGAAAACTTGTCCACGTCGCTGCCCTGCAGATTTGCTCTGGCGTGGCACCAGCTCTTTCTGTCCATGAAGTTGCAAGAGCTCTGGTTGAATGGGCATTAACCCCTTCTGGTGGGGTCAGGTCTGCCTGTAAATAAGCCTCCCGGATAGCCAGCTTCAGCCACCTAG
This sequence comes from Rana temporaria, assembly GCF_905171775.1. Lineage (NCBI taxonomy): Eukaryota > Metazoa > Chordata > Amphibia > Anura > Ranidae > Rana > Rana temporaria. The sequence goes on from NC_053489.1 coordinate 178,573,540, forward strand.
CTAGGGTCCCCTTTGATGCCTGTTGGCCCTTTTTGATACCCCCGAAGAGGACAAATAGAGCATCCGAGCGTCTGAACGGACCTGTTATCTCCAAATAACCTAATAAAGTCCGCCTGACATCCAACATGTGAAAAAATAATTCCTTCTCTCCCGAAGGACTAGAACAAAAGCTGGGAAGGACAATGTCCTGTAAACGATTTGCCTTAGAAGCTACCTTTGGCAAAAACTTAGGGTCAGTTTTAAGCACTACCCTATCCGTAAATAAACATAAATAAGGCTCCTTAATAGACAGGGCCTGTAATTCGCTGATCCTACGTGCCGAGGTAATAGCGATCAAAAACAAAGTTTTTAGGGTAACATTCCTAAGCGATGCTTCCCCTAAGGCAGGGATAAGCAATTAGCGGACCTCCAGATGTTGCCAAACTACAAGTCCCATGAGGCATAGCGAGACTGACAGCATCAAGCATGACTCCCAGAGGCAGAGGCATGATGGGACTTGTAGTTTGGCAACAGCTGGAGGTCCGCTAATTGCTTATCCCTGCCCTAAGGGTTCAAACGGCTTGTTTGCCAGGGATCCAAGTACCACTGAGAGCTCCCACTTCGGGAACCCCTGTAACCGTAGTGGTCTGGATCTCGTGAGAGACCTAAAAAACCTACCCACTAAGGGTTCTGTGGCCACAGGCCTCTCCAAGAACACTGCGAGTGCGGATACCTGCACCTTTAGGGTACTGATAGCTAAGCCTTTATCTGCCCCTGCCTGTAAAAACTCCAAGATGGAACTTAAATCCCTAGGGTCCTGGCCCGCTGAGCTACACCATGTGGAAAATACCTTCCAAACCTTGGCATAGATAGCTCGGGTCACTTTTTTCCTACTGTTAAGTAAGGTGGAACCTAGACGGTCAGAAAACCCCTTATTTTTTAAGATTTCTCTCTCAGAAGCCACGCTGCCAAGGAAAGTCGTGCCACTTCCGGGTGAGAGACCGGGCCCTGTGCTAGAAGATCCCGCCTGAGGGGCAGGTGCCAACAAGGTTCGGCTGCCATCGTCAGGAGCGTCGCGAACCATGCTCTTCTGGGCCAAAACGGGGCGATGAGGATGACCGGGACCCTTTCCTTCTGGACCTTTCTCAGAACCAAGGGAATTAGCTGAAAACGGGGGGAAGGCAAAGCAAAGGCGAAATTCCCAGGGATTCGCCAGAGCATCCACCCCTAGGGAGCCATCCCCCTGGCTCAGAGAAAAGAACTTTCCTACCTGGGAGTTCTCCTTCGAGGCGAACAAGTCCACCTCTGGCAGACCCCATCTGTCGGTGATCTGTAGGAAAACCTCTGGATTCAGGGACCACTCTGATTCCCGAATCTGGTGTCTGCTTAGAAAGTCCGCCACCCGGTTTAGTGATCCTTTCAGATGTAGGGCCGTCAGGGAAAGTAAGTTGCTTTCTACCCAGAGCAGGATTTCTGTGGCAAGGGACTGAAGTATCCGGCTTCTCGTACCCCCCTGTCTGTTTAACCAGTTCCCGACCCCCGCATGAACATATACGTCCACAATATGGCACGTACAGGCACATGGGCGTACACGTACGTCCTCGCCTATTAGCGGGTGGGGGGTCCGATCGGGACCCCCACCGCTACATGCGGAGGTCGGGTCCGCTCGGGGAGCGATCCGGGACCACGGCGCGGCTATTTGTTTATAGCCGCTCCGTCGCGATCGCTCCCCGGAGCTGAAGAACGGGGAGAGCCGTGTGTAAACACGGCTTCCCCGTCCCTCACTATGGCGGCGCATCGATCGCGTCATTCCCTTTATAGGGAAGACACGATCGATGACGTCATTCCTACAGCCACACCCCCAAACAGTTGTAAACACATACTAGGTGCACCCCAACTCCTACAGCGCCACCTGTGGTTAACTCCCAAACTGCAACTGTCATTTTCACAATAAAGAATGCAATTTAAATGCATTTTTTGCTGTGAAAATGACAATGGTCCCAAAAATGTGTCAAAATTGTCCGAAGTGTCCGCCATAATGTCGCAGTCACGAAAAAAATTGCTGATCGCCGCCATTAGTAGTAAAAAAAAAAAAATTAATAAAAATGCAATAAAACTATCCCCTATTTTGTAAACACTATAAATTTTGCGCAAACCAATCGATAAACGCTTATTGCGATTTTTTTTACTAAAAATAGGTAGAAGAATACGTATCGGCCTAAACTGAGGAAAAAAAATGTTTATATATGTTTTTGGGGGATATTTATTACAGCAAAAAGTAAAAAATATTGCTTTTTTTTCAAAATTGTCGCTCTATTTTTGTTTATAGCGCAAAAACGAAAAACCGCAGATGTGATCAAATACCACCAAAAGAAAGCTCTATTTGTGGGGAAAAAAGGACGCCAATTTTGTTTGGGAGCCACGTCGCACGACCGCGCAATTGTCTGTTAAAGCGACGCAGTCCCGAACTGTAAAAACACCTTGGGTCTTTAGGCTGCATATTGGTCCGGGGCTTAAGTGGTTAAGTAGGCTACCACCGTGGAGTTGTCTGTCAAAATCTGAACATGGCGACCCCGTAGGTGTGGAGCAAAGCCCACTAGGGCCAGGGCGACTGCTTTCAGTTCCCTCCAATTTGAGGAACGCAGGGATTCCTCCTTTAGCCAATTTCCCTGAGTGAACCTTTCGTCCAAGTGGGCTCCCCATCCCCAGGCGCTGGCATCCATGGTAAGCCTCTTTTCCACTGGGAAGAACCATTCCAGACCTTCCACAAGCACTCTGATTTTTCCACCAGTATAGGGATCTCTTTACACTGGCTGGAATCTTCACCTGGGAGTCCAGGGAATTGGGCTTGTGATCCCATGCTCTTAACAAAAAAGCCTGCAGGGGTCTGAAATGCAATCTCGCCCACTGGACGGCTGGCATGGTGGAAGTCAAGACTCCCAGTGCTGCCATAACCTGCCTGACGGTTAGTGTCTGGTGGGCCTGCAACAACCGAACGGAATCTAAGACCTTGGTTGTCTTTTCCAAAGGGAGAAATATTCTCCGGCATAGTGAATTCACCTGGAATCCCAGAAAACGAATCTCCTGTGAGGGTACTAGGGCGGACTTCTGAAGATTTAAGATCCAGCCCAGGGATTCCAAGTGACTTCGTGCCTGAGACAGATCTGCCAACAACCTCTTTCGAGGGGGCAAAGAAGAGGAGGTCGTCCAGGTAGGGGATGACCTGTATCCCCTGAAGCCGCAAAGGTGCTAAGGCTTCTGCCAGCACCTTGGTGAAGATCCAGGGTGATGAGAGCCCGAAGGGGAGGGCCCTGTATTGGAAATGCTGCACTGTGCCCTCCAACTCTACAGCTAGCCTGAGAAACCTCTGCGACTTTGGGGATATAGGAATGTGTAAGTACGCGTCCCTCAGGTCTATCGATGCCATGAAGCAACCTGGCGTCAGAAGATTCCTGATGGAAAATATCGAATCCATCTTCTGTACTTTACACATCTGTTTAGAGGTTTTAAGTTCAGGATTAGCCTGAATTTTCCTGTGGGCTTTCTTATTAGGAAGACATAAGAGTAAAACCCCCTGCCCTGGTCTACCAGAGGAACCTGGATTAATACTCCCTGCTGTCGAAGCTCCGACAGGGAGGACTTTAAAGCCAATGCCTTCACTGGATCACTTGGGGTCTGAGTTACCAAAAATCTTGTTGGTGGGGCCTCCGAGAACTCTATAGTGTAACCCTGGGCGATAGTGGTCAGACTGTACTGGTTGTCTGACACTGCCGACCACTGCGGAAGGAAATTCTCCAACCTTCCGCCTACCCTTGGGGCTGAGTCATTGCGGCTTGTTGGTTTGCGCAGGAGGATTGAAAAGGACTCCCTTACCTTTACCCTTCTGCGCTGACCAACCTCTTTCCCTGTGGCCCTTTACCCTTATTTTGCTGCTTATGGGCCCGAAAAAAACGATTAGGGGGAGGATTTTTCGCTTTTACTGGGAAAGCCTTTTTCTTATCTGCCGTCCTGTCCAGGATACTATCTAGTTCAGGGCCGAACAGTAGGTCTCCCGAGAACGGGATTCCACATAATTTACTTTTGGACGCTGCGTCTCCTGGCCAGGTCTTGAGCCAAAGGGCCCTCCTGGCTGCGTTGGCTAAGGCTGCGGACCTGGCAGAAAATGTAATCGCCTCGGCCGAGGCATCTGCCATATAGGCAACTGCTGCAGCTATGGTGGAAAAAGAATCCAAAATATCCTGTTTCGGGGAATCTGCCTCAATATGTGCTTTAAGCTGATCCACCCAATATTCCAGGTTACGAGCCACGCAAGTGGTAGCCATGGCTGGTTTCAGATTGATCAAAATAGACTGCCAGGCTTTCTTAAGGAGAAGATCCATACGCTTATCCATAGGATCTTTGAGCAGACCCATGTCCTCAAAGGACAAGTCCGTGGAACACGAGACCTGCGAAAAGGCTGCATCCAGCTTTGGAACCTTGTTCCAGATAGCTGATGGATCTTCTCCAAAAGGAAAGCGTCTTTTGTGGGACTTGGAAAAAAAGGGTTTTCTCCAGCTCCTGCCATTCCCGTAGAATAGTCTCGGAAATAACTGAATGTACCGGGAAGGTACGACCCTTGGGCTCGCAGAGACCAGCATACATTCGATCGTGCAAACTTAGGTCCCTCTTCTCCTCACCCAGTCCTAAGGTAGCGTAAATGGCTATAAGGAGATTGTCCACCTCCTCTAAGGAAAGCTTAAACTTTGCGGAAGACCCCGTTTCCTCCTCAGTCTCCGATTCCCCACTAGAGGGGTCCTGAGGTTGCCCTAAAGCAGTGTTTCTCAATTCCAGTCCTCAGGCCCCCCCAACAGGTCAGGTTTTCAGGATTTCCCTCAGATGAAAAGGCTGTGGTGATTACTAAGGCAGTGAAACTGATCAAATCACCTGTGCAAAATAATGGAAATCCTGAAAACCTGACCTGTTGGGGGGGCCTGAGGACTGGAATTGAGAAACACTGCCCTAAAGATACCTCCTCGAAGACCGAGGGCCCAGAAGATAATACTATCACCTCCTGGAAAGACTGAGAGGTGGACGGTTGAGTAGAGGGGGTAGAAGCTAGGGATCCCCTAACTGACTGGAATGAGGCCAGTAACTCGTTTTTAACGGAAGAGACTAACTCCTCTCTAATAGAAGCTGACTCTTCCTGCACTACTGCCGCGATGCATGCTTTGCACCAAGGTTTCTTCCAGTCCTCCCCCAATTTAGTCCTGCACGCAGGACACCTTCTCTTAGTATCCGATTTGACCTAAGGAAACGGGCGAGAAGAAAAACAATAAAGGGGTCTGGAATGAGACCCGGTCTCAGACAAGAAAAGGAACCCCCCCATTCACCAGGTGCGCCAGGAAGGAAAGTGACCCCTGCGTCCTGACAGGCCCCCATGCCACTGGGGGGAAAAAAATAAGGAGAACGAGAGAGAGAAAATAAGACCCCCTCACCCCTAAGGAAGACAGACTCACGTTACTGCTTCCCGCCGAGGTCCTGCTGGTGCCAGTGCCTGTTCCACTCGCTGCATCTTCTGCGTTCTCCATAGCAGAAACGACAGCGCTACTCCTGTGGCATGTGTAGCGCTTCCTGGATTCCTAAAGCGCCGCTGCGCCGGACCAGGAAGCGGAAATGGGCCCCAGCGTCCGCCCTGCCCCTCCTCCCGGCGCGCCGGAAGTGACGCGCGTCTCCGGAGCCTGGCTCCGCCAAAATGGTGTCGCCCCACGCACACGCGGGGAATCGAATGCCAGGCCCCAGATTTGCTGGCTCCACTGAGCACGGGGAAGAGAGGAGCCTGAATACCATCACCGCTGCGCGTGTGGCACAGGAGAGCAGACAGTCTCCGCGACGAATCGCCGCAAAAGAAAGGTAGGAGTACAAAAAAAAGAGTCCGTCTTTCAGGAGCTCCCTGAGATATCAGACTCCCTCCTAAGAAGATGCCCCCTCCGGAGGAGGAAACACAAAAAACTGACTGGTACAAGGAAGGACCTCCCTTTTAAAAGATTGGAAAGAAGGTGTTTCCTGATGGAGTGGGAGGAGTCACCATATCAAGGTGCTGTCCTGAAAGACGCCTCGGGAAAAGACCGCTTGGGGGATAGTAAATGAGGGCCCTTGCCTACAGCGAGGCTCCTTTTCCTTCCCGTCTGTGGGGTCCTTAAAGGCTGGAGCCTCTTCCACAGGCAACATGGTAGCTTTGTTCAGCCTGGACACAGGGGAGAGGGGGGGGTCCACTGACGGAGAAGATACCCCTTTGGGGAGGATTTCCAAAAAAGTGGGTAACGGACCGCAAAGTACCTTGGTACAGCAAAAGCTTTCTGCGGCCGATCCCATTACTTGTATAACAAGTCGTCCAGATACAGAACACAAGGAAACACTTTCGCGATGCGGGGTGGCTTGCGGAACCCAAAAGGGACCGGCATGTCGGATGCCTCTGCCAACTCCTCAAGTTTTAGAGTATCCCGCACCGCAGTGATAAGAGCTCCAACAAATTCCTTATCCTGCTTTGACCCTGAAGCAGAAACATCTCACTGTCCGCGTGGGTTAAGTCTGCATCCTCTGACATGACAGAAGTGTGGTCAAGAGCAGAAGCAGTACCCGATTCTGCGTCAGACATCCCCAGAAGCAGGCTCAGGGAGGGGGCGCTTTTCATCCCCCTTCTGGCCACTAGCCGCTTCTATCCTGGAACAAACACCTCCAGGACTGCCGTCACAGCATCCAGCGAGGCCACAGGAGCAGGGGGCACTAAGGGTCAACTCTGGCATGATTGGGGGGGGGGGGAAGAAGCCTCACATGGGACGACTACAAGGATTCAAAATCCAGCCTGTCACCCAGTCGGCAGTTGATAGTAGATCCCAGGATCTAAAAAGCACAAACAAAAAATAAATCAAGGCGAAAAAAAACAAAAAAACTCCAGAGCACATGGACTCCGGAAAAGGCCAAGCTCTCCTGACGCTAGGCAGATGAAAACTGAGGCTGGATGCTTCCAGAGAGTGGGATGTACCTGTGGGACACGCCCCCATGGGAGGTGCTGTACTGAAAAGTGTTTTTAACACTAAAAGTGCCGTTTTTTCTGTCTAGTCTCGCCTAGAGAAAAGGTACATAACCCTAAGGTCAATGCTGCCGTGTCCGTCCATGAACGAAAGAGAAATAAGGACATTTAAAAGCAAAAGCGAAGGATGAGGTAAGTGCAGGAGGACTGCACTAAGGTAAAGGAAGCCATTTAGGGAAAACTTACCTTTACAGCCCCTTTAAATGTAGGCTTACCTGTATGTGTAAATGAGAAAAGTGGGTTTACAACCACTTTAAGGATCCTTGGATGACCTGTGAAACTTCAGACGTAACTAGCTACCAGTCTTCAATACTAGCTAAACCAGTCTCTAGATAAATTCCAAATCCCTTAATCCACTGGTTTTCAACCCTGTCCTCAGGGCCCACTAATAGGCCAGGTTTGCAAGATAACTGAAATACATCACAGGTGATATTTGCTGCTCAGTGATTGCAGGATTCTGGTCTGCATCCCCAAGGCAATACATAAAACCTGGCCTGTTTGTGGGCCCTGAGGACAGGGTAGATAACCACTGCCTTAAAGGAACACTAAAGGTACAATTATTATTTTTTTTAAATAACATACATGTTATACTTACCTCCACTGTGCAGATCGTTTTGCAGAGTGACCCGGATCCGTGTCTTCTGGGGTCCCTCGGCGGCTGTCTCGGCTCCTCCTCGCAAAAGCTTTCCACGTTCATGCGAGCTCCCTCGCATGGTGGAAAGCTTTTGCGAGCGCGCTCCCGTGATACAGCAGCGGCCATAGCCGCCGACTGTATCACGCGGCCCCGCCCCCCGGCGCGCCGCGTCATCCGCTGTGATTGACAGCAGTAGCGCCAGCCAATGGCTGCGCTGCTATCAATCCGCCCAGCCTAGCCAATCAACGGCCAGGCTGGGAACCGAGCAGGATGACAAGCACGCGCCCGGGACTTTCGAACGGTGAGGTAAGTAAAACGGGGGCTCGGTGCTGTCAGATGTTTTTTTACCTTAATGCATAGGATGCATTAAGGTAAAAAAACTTTTACCTTTACAACTCCTTTAATCTATTTGCTAAACCGAAACCTGGCTCCAGAAATTCTACACTACCTCTCCAGCTGCCCTGTCCCACAGTGGCCTCACTCCAGGTGTGTCCAACTTCTCTCCCCATAATGCACCTCAAGGTACTTTCCACACGCCCTCTTTCAAAATGCACTGCATTAGTCTTTTCTATCCAGCTCGCCTGAGGGCCACTGTCATTTATCGGCCTCCTGGACTACTTCTCTGCACGACTACCCTATTTTCTCATCTGAAATGCCTGCCATCATCCTGGGTGACTAACATTCCAATCAATGTTAATACTGCTACCACTTTTAAACTACTCAATCTAACCTCTTAACCCAACACAATGGACACAAACCACCACTCACTTCAACGGCAACACTCTTGACCTTGTGTTCTCCCATCGCTGCACTCCTGCAACCTCTCCAACACACCCCTCCTCTGATCACGACCTTTCCATTTCACACCATCTCCTACAACCCACAACGCTTCCCTACTCTGCTACGGACGGCCTTTACGGGAAAAACAAAACCCCCACACTCCTGTCCTGCCCAGACCCAACCACTTAAAACTACAACAGCACATGGTCATCCTCCCTAGACATACTTGCTCCTCTTTCTACATGCAGAACAGGGCCCCATCTGCCACAATCCTGGCAAACAGATGACATCAGAAATCTCGAGACGCAGCTGTGCTCTTGAGCGAGCATGGCGTAAATCTAAATCCCTGAAAGACTACCCTCTACTTATCTGCCCCTCTCAACTACAACTCCTGCCTCCACACTGCTAAACAAACCAATTACACCTCATCAAAACCTCAACTATTTTCTACCCTTAATTCCTTACTTAACCCCCCCCCCCCAACTTGTTTAACGCTCAGATTGCCAATCATTTCAATAGCAAAAGTGACAATTCGCAAGGAGATAGCCAGCATTCAAGTTCCTCCCCTACCCAACATGTCCAACACCACACTCAAAACTCTCCTCCTTTTGCCCAGTTACCACAGATGAAGTTGATTAACTCCTCTCCATGGCCCACCTCACTACCTGTCGCCTCTTAATTACTATGACCACCTTTCCACTCCATCCTCAACTCCCTAACCCACATCTTTAACTCCTCCCTCTCCTCCAGGACCTTTCCTTCCTTACAACTCTCTGGTGGGGTATCCCAAGGCTCTGTCCTCGGGCCTCTCCTATTCACTCTATACCTCTTCCCTGGGCCAGTTTATAACCTCCCATGGCTTCCAATACCCCCTCTAAGACAACACCCAGCTCTCTCAACACACCCCTTCGATCTTAAAATTACTGAATGACATATTGGTATGAATTTCACACCACTTCCTTAAACTCAATCTTTCTAAACCTGAGCTTGTTATATTTCCTCCTTCACGGTCCTCCCCCCCCCTTTGACTTAACCATTAATATCAACACAACCATTGGTCCCTCCACACATACCAGGGTGCTGGGTGTAATCCTTGACTCGGACCTCTTCTTCAGCCCCCCCATATCCAATCATTGGCTAAATCCTGCCGCCTTAACCCCCACAACATCTCCAGAATTTGACCCTTCCTGACTAACGACACCACAAAGCAACTTATTCACTCCTTACTTATTGCAGCTCTCCTCAATAGCCTAAAATTAAGCAGGCTATCCCCCTTAAGTCTATTATGAATTCTGCTGCTAGACCAATACGCCTCACTAACCGATCTGTGACTGCTGCTCCTCTGCCAATCCCTTCACTGGCTTCCCCTACCCCACTGTGTAAAATTCTAAATGCTAACCATTACATACAAGGCCATTCACAATATCGCCCCATCTACATCACCAACCTCATCTGCAGGTATCGCTCAAATTGTCCCCTCTGCTCCTCCCAGGACCTCCTGCTCTCTAGCCCCCTTGTTACCTTCTCCCATGCTCACCTTCAGGACTTCTCCAGAGCCTCCCCCATCCTCTGGGACTCCCTGCCCTAGTATGTCCAATCAGCCCCTACCTTATCCACTTTTAGGAGATCCCTGAAAACTCATTTATTCAGGGAAGCCTATCCCACCCCCATCCAACTGTCCAAGCCACCCCATCAAATCATTCTCTGCAGCCATTACCTTTAGTACCACCACCCCCTCCCTTTAGAATGTAAGCTCTACGAGCAGGGCACTCCTGTACCTCTTGTATTGAACTGTACTGCAATTGTCCTGTCCCCCCTACACATTGTAAAGCGCTGTGTAAACTGCTGGCGCTATATAAATCGTGTATAATAAAATTTGTCTTCACAGGCATCTCTAAACTTCATCCTCCCAACACTGCCATTCTTAACAAGCACAGTAGACAGGTTGCAGTGAATTTTCACTAAAGATAGATACTTACTGCAGCATCTACATTGGCTGGAGAATCACCGTTTGGGTCAGCAAGCATAGAAATAACACTGATCATAATTGTCTCCACTGTGTGTATAGGCAGCCATCGCTCCTCTGGTTTTTCATAGCCAAATTTATCTTCACCTGGCTCATGGAGGATGGATATACAGACATCACCATTCTTGGCAACTAGCAAAACAAAAACCAGAAGATTACAGCACATTACTGAATGCATCACCTCCCCCCCCATTCTGACAGAGAAACCCCCTAAAACAAATGGCAAATTGTTTTGAACACATGTTATTCAGCAAGGTGTCATTAATTTATACTGATCTGTACACTCATGCAAAGGACCATTTTCACAGGTGTTCTGTGCAGACAGTTTTTAAAAATCAATGACATGCAGCGATGCTGCACAGAACACCTGTCCGAACCCCCCCCCCCCCCCCATCAAATCATTCTCTGCAGTCATCACCTTTAGTACCACCACCCCCCTCCCTTCAGAATTTAATCTCTACAAGCAGGGCCCTCTAGTACCTTCTGTATTGAACTGTATTGCAATGCCATATGCTGGTGGCAGTGAAAGGATTAAGGCATTCCATAATGCAGGGGTTGACAAATTTGCTTGGAATCTAGGAGCCAGGTAAAAAAGTTAGGAGCCAGAAAACGCGCCCTGTCCCGACGAGCTTGCGCGCAGAAGCGAACACATACGTGAGCAGCGCCCGCATATGTAAACGGTGTTCAAACCACACGTGAGGTATCGCTGCGATTGGTAGAGCGAGAGCAATAATTCTAGCCCTCTAACTCAAAACATGCAACCTGTAGATTTTTTTTAAACGTCGCCTATGAAGATTTTAAAGGGTAAAAGTTTGTCGGCATTCCACGAGCGGACGCAATTTTGAAGCGTGACATGTTGGGTATGAATTTACTCGGCGGAACATTATCTTTCATAATATAAAAAAAAAATAGGGATAACTTTACTGTTGTCTTTACTGTTGTCTTATTTTTTAATGAAAAAAAGTGTAATTTTTTCACAAAAAAAAGTGCGCTTGTAAGACCGCTGCGCAAATACGGTGTGACAGAAAGTATTGCAACGATCGCCATTTTATTCTCTAGGGTGTTGGGATAAAAAATATATATAATGTTTGGGGGTTCTAGTTAGAGGGAAGAAGATGGCAGTGAAAAATTACATTAGAATTGCTGTTTAACTTGTAATGCTTAACTTGTAATACCAACGGCCACCACCAGATGGCGCCAGCTCACATCTGGTGGTAACAACTTGTAATACCAACGGCTCACCACCAGATGGCCCCAGCTCACAAGGACCCTATTTCTAGTCGCCATGGCGACCTGGCGCCCGGGATTTGTCGAGCCCTGCCATAATGATTTATATAGTTTAAGGTGTAGATGTATTACCAAAAAAGTAGTAAGTGATATTAGGATTTCTACAGACCAGAATACTTTTCTGTAACCAATAAGTTATACTTACCATTTGGATGCCAGAGTTCTGTGATAAATTTCATTTTAGGAGGTCGTAAAGGATAGTCCCTTGGAAATGTAAGATAAGCTTTAAAGAAACCACCCTCACTGAAAAAATATAAGTGTGAACAGGTAATTAAGCACAGCATTGAAACACTATAAAAATGCATTTCAGGACATTGTGAGATAATGTGTTCCATAATGAGCCCAATAAAAACATTTGAATAGGTCTTAGAAAAAAGTCACACTCACACCTTAAGGCTAGGTTCACACCTATGCGAATTGAGTGCGGTTTAAACCGCATCTAATTCGCAGGACATTTCAAAATACATTGTTTTCAATGAGGCTGGTTCACATATGTGCGATGCATTCGCACTGCGTATTGCCTCCAAACCGCATGCGGTTTTTATGTCTTGCGGTGCGGCTCAGGTGCGAATTCAGTCCCATTATCTTCTATGGGTACGCATCTAATTCGCACATGTGTTCAGTTCTCTGCAGGAGTTTCTCTCATTCAGCTCAATACAATTCTCCCCCACTCTCTCACCCGGAAGTTCTCCCAGGTCTCCAAATTCGCACCTGATCTGCAGCTAAACCGCAGTTGATCTGCAGAACACCCTCTAGAGAAATCTGCAACGACAACGCAGCTCAAAAAAGCAACGCACTAGTGTGATTCCGGCCTAAAGGTTTTACAAAAAAGTTGATTATTGTAAGCATCCCTGTCAGCATTCTAGTTCAGTGTTTCTGAACTCCAGGCTTCAAGGTGCTCCAACAGGTCATGTTTTCATGCTTCCCCATTATTTTTCACAGGCGATTTGAAACTTTACCACAGCCATTTCATCTGAGGGAAATCCTGAAAACATAATCTGTTGTGGCACCTTGACTGGAGTTGAGAAACTTTGTTCTTGTTTGCCCCAACCCTCTGCCACTTTGCCTGGACAGCTTGGTCTGTTAAAATTAAACAGACTTGCTGGCCAAATTAATAAGTGAGAAAATTCGATGCGCTACTGTGAGTATACAGTTATGATAAAGTAGTGATAATAAAATATGCAAAGTGTATCTGAGGCAGCTATATCTAAAAGTGTTCACATAACACAAAAATCAAATCTACATAAATAAGTGATAAGCGCTTCAAATGAGTGACTAAAATCACAACAAAGGATAATACCAATAATAAGTGCACAAACACAATAGGTGACTGGACTGGTGAAATAAAAACCAACTAAAAATATATCCCAAGGATTGCAAAGGGAGTATGGACCTAGAATGGTACAAACATAGACCTCTATGCAACTGGAGGTGTCCAAAAGTACTAAATGTGCAGATTAAGTGAAGATTCAAAAAAATTAAATAGATGATTGAAAGTTCAAAATTTGTAAATCATGACAGACAGTCTATAAAATAGATGAATCAGATGTTCTAAACTTCTGAGCCTCTGCTCTCTTCCCTCAGAAAGATGGTTAAATATCCTCATATGTAATGTAGTGCCCTTACCTGCAAGGTGCTATATATAGACATATAGTGTGGGATGAGGGAGGGAGAAAGAAAAAATGCCTCCAATAGTGTAGTGAGTTGAAACTCACTTGGAGGCATTTTTTCTTTCTCCCTCCCTCATCCCATTTCTAACTCGGGATCACAGAGCCTGGAATATTGGAGATACCCAGCAGCTGGAGTGATTAACATTGGGAGAGGCAAGACCATCAAGCTGTAGAGACAACACTATATGTCTATATATAGCACCTTGCAGGTAAGGGCACTACATTACCTATGAGGATATTTAACCATCTTTCTGAGGGAAGAGAGCAGAGGCTCAGAAGTTTAGAACATCTGATTCATCTATTTTATAGACTGTCTGTCATGATTTACAAATTTTGAACTTTCAATCTATTTAATTTTTTTGAATCTTCACTTAATCTGCACATTTAGTACTTTTGGACACCTCCAGTTGCATAGAGGTCTATGTTTGTACCATTCTAGGTCCATACTCCCTTTGCAATCCTTGGGATATATTTTTAGTTGGTTTTTATTTCACCAACACCAGTCCAGTCACCTATTGTGTTTGTGCACTTATTATTGGTATTATCCTTTGTTGTGATTTTAGTCACTCATTTGAAGCGCTTATCACTTATTTATGTAGATTTGCTGGCCAAATTACCATGTTAAAAAAAAAAAAAAAAAAAAAAAAAAAAAAAAGTCGCCACCATATCCAATTACTGATAAGCTCCAATTTAATCTGTTTTATGGATTTAATATTGCTTTAATCAAGAACATACAGTGCTGAGAAATTAACTTACAATAATGTGTCCTGTGGCCCAATAACCAACACTTCCCATTTAAAGATATCATCATCATCAATGAGTCCAGCAGAAAAGCCTTCAACTGGGTTTTTATTCAGTTCTGAAAAAAATGAAATAGAAAACCTACATGTTAGAAGAGCAAAATTATATATCTACATAGATCAGGGCTCGACAAAACCCAGGCGCAATGGTGACTGGAAATTGCATCCTGGCGCCTAGGATTACACCGCAGTAGTTGGATAATTGAGGCCACGGCTTTGCGGTCTGCTGGAGCGGGATACACGATCCTATCTGCGAACCTGCACCCTCTGGTGGACAGTGCCGTGATGAGCGCGACTTGCTCTCACTGCCCACCCACCTCCAAGATCTTCCCAGGTTGACAGCTGGGCTTGAGCGTTGCCAGGCGGGGGTTTGGGCCGCACCTGGGTGACACGCCAGAGGGGCGACACCCGTGGATAATGGCAGCGCCAACACCGCCCGCTGCCCTACACTGACAGCGAGGGGGGCACAGGAGTCGGACCAAAGCTGTCGGTGTACATGTCCACGCTGTTCTGAGGTCTGTACTGTACACTCGTAGATGGACATGTGTGGCGGAGGAGGGGTGCCTATGCTGATGGGGGTCTGCACCAAGTGGAGTGTCTATACTGCAGTGGTCTGCACTAAGGGGGGGATTCTATACTTCTGCGGTCTGTACTAAGGGGGGTGTATACTGCGGGGTCTGTACTAAGGGGGGATTCTATAGTGATGTGGGTCTGCACTGATGGGCGCATCTGTACCGAGGGGGGGGGTCTGTCGTTAGTGGAGGGGGGAGAATTTTTTTCTGCACCAGGTGACATCAACTCTAGTGACGCCACTGTCAGAGCCACCTTAGTGCTACCCCATCAGTGCAGCCTCGTCGCCCATCAGTGCTCAGTGAGTGCCACCTGTCAGTGCCCATAACCACAACCCATCAGTGCTTATTAGCGCAGCCTCATCAACATCGCCAAACAGTGCCCATCAGTGAGTGCCACCTGTCAGCACCCATCAGTGCAGCCTATCAATGCTTAGCCTCAGTGTCACCTGTCAGTGCCCATTAGTGCCACCCATCAGTTCCACCTCAGTGCCCATCAGCGCAGCCCGATTAGTGCAGCCTAGCAGTGCCCACAATTGCCACCTGTCAGTGCCCATTAGCACGGCCTGATCAGTGCAGCCCAGTGCTTATCAGCATCGCCTGTCAGTGCCCATCAGTACCACCTTTTTAATTTTGGCATTTGCTTGGCACCAAGCCCGAGCAATTCTTATTGCCCGACGCACCGGACATGCTGGGCGCTGGACAATCGATTTAAAAAAATTGGCTCCCAATTTTAGCTGGCTCCTAGATTCTAAGCAAATTTGTCAAGCCCTGACAGATTACCTTTTATTGTATTGGCTTTATACTGTGCAATATATAGTACACTACAAAAAATTAAAAATAAACCCAAGACCACGTAAATCTCAGTTCAAGAGACCCGACTCTGAAGGGGTGCTCCCTGTATCATTGGGCTTGGAGCAGTGAAGAGGGACCCGAGAAGAGGAGGATCCAGGGCAGGGCTAGCACGCTGACAACAATGGGTGTTTGGGATCGCGCTCAGCTTTTGAGACTGCAGCCGGAGTTGATTATATACAATCGTAATGCTTTTGTTCCCCAACATCAGGCAGACACTTGTGAAATGCGAGTGCTTTTAACAACTTCCCTACCACAGAACGTTATATGATGTCCTTGACATTCAGGGGGGGGATATTTGAAGGATTCCTGCAGCTACAAGCATCAGATTCCACCTGGCGATTCTGTGCACAGCAGGAATGATCATAGCAGCAGTTAGCTCAAAGAATCAGCCATCGCTTGCTAATGACCATAGGGATTTCCAATGACCAGATGGTCACCAGTCATCTCTGATGATCGGAGGCCGCTGATGTAAACAAAGCCGCAATTGCGGCTGGCAAGCTTGAGATCAGTGAATTTTTTAATTCAATCTCATGCTTTCCAGCCTGGAGGAGAGATGTGGGGTCTTATTGATCCTGCATCTCTCCATAAAGACGACCTGTCACAGTAGATTCCTATTACAAGGGATGTTTACATTCTTGTAATAGGAATAAAAGTGATCAAAAATGATAAAATGTAAAAATAAAAGTTAAATAAAAAAATGTAACGCCCCTGTCCCCAGTAGTTCACGCTCAGAAGCGAACACACACGCAAGTCCTACCAACATATGTAAACACCATTCAAACCACACGTGAGGCATCACCACGTGCGTTAGAGTGTGAGCAACAATTCTAGCACTAGACCTCCCAACTAAGCTAGTAACCTGTATAACACACACACACACACACACACACTTTAAAGCTACGCCTATGGAGATTTAAGTTCTGAAGTTTAGCGCCATTCCATGACTGTGCGCAACTTTAAAGCGTGACATGTTGGGTATTTACTGGGCTTAACGCCTCACATAAAAAAAAAACAAAAAAAAAAAGTTGGCCCAATTTTTTTTTTTTTACAATTCATGACATTGACACAAGATGTGAGCGCCAGATTCAGGCTCTGTTCACACCTAGGCGTAGATACGCCTGAAGCGCGACCCCGCAGCAGGCGTATGGAGGGATGATTTTACATTGCCCTCTATGGAGATGGTTCACATCTCCACGCCGAACGTCTGCCGCCTGAAAACAAGTCCCGGACCTTTTTCAGGCGGCTTTCGGCATAGGAGATGTGGACCTGGGGGTAAGCTGCATTCACAATCGCGCGTTTTGTCGCCGCAAATCGCGGTACAAAACGCAGCAATTTGTCGCCGCAATTCGCGGGACAAAACGCCGCGATTAGGTACGCCAAGGTGTGAATGCAGCCTCAAGATATTTGTTTGCACAAAAGTGTAAGTTTTCACATATTGTGTTGACACTTGTTTATATAGGGGATATACACATAAAGATAATCTTGCTAGCAATAGCAGAATATTCTGTGTTTAGGGATTACTAGTAGGTTGCAGGATTTTTAGATTTGCAGGGCTCATTTCTCTTTTAAAGTGGAACTATACTCACCTCTGTTTCAGCAATTTACCAGCACTTTGTCAATGGTATCCACGCTGAGCGGAAAGAACTGAGCAGTCATGCGATTCTAAACGCCTTAGTCTATCCAAAGAAATACAAATAAAGTGTTGCCTTTAGTGCTACTTTAAGCACAGAATCACAGACTGCTGCAGAAAAATTCAGACAGGATGCATTTTACTGCGCCCCACAGTGTGGAAGTGCAAACAGGGCCCAATGAAAAACAATGGCTGTCTATGTACCCTTGTCGATTTCTGCAGGTTTGTTCTACAAAAACAAACCACCTAATGGGAACTACAGTTCCCATTAGGCTTAGCTCCATGCCTGTAAGGGATAAGAGAGCATCTTCACGCAGGGCTGTAGTCATAGGGAGGGGGTGAGCACATTCTGCTTTCCACCATGCAAAATGGCTCAGATGCTGGTGGAAAGCAAGAAGAGGAGAGACAGGAAATGGCATTTTCAAACCTGGATTACTGTATTTTGGAGGTCAAAAAGGAAAAACGAGGTAAGTGATATTTAAATGCTCTAGCTTACAGTAATCAATTGATCTAAAAAAAAACGAAGAGGGGAACAGCCGACGTTTCGCACAAAATCAGTGCTTATTCATGGCATATTATCCATGAATAAGCACTGATTGTGCGAAACGTCGGCTGTTCCCCTGTTCCCGTTTTGATCTGGTGATGTATTTGCTGTTCATTTAATAAAAGACAACCTGTACGGTTTTTGGAGTGCCGCCATCCATCCTTCCTCTATCTTTTATGCTTGCCTAGTGCACCGCCAGCAACCTTGGAATCCTGTAACAGTGTGTGACCGTATAGTAGACCCACCTGGAGCGGTGACTTTCTAATAAAAAAAACGAACCTTTAGTGTTCCTTTAATGCAATCTATGCATTAAGGTGAAAAAGACATCTCATAATGCCACCCCCACCCCCGTTATACTTATCTGACCCCTCGAAAGTCCCACGCGGTCCTGAGATCCTCTTTGCTGCTCAGCCTGGCCGCTGATTGGCTAGAGCGGATGGATTGAGAGCACTGCAGCCATTGGCTGGCGCTGCTGTCAATCACATCCAGTGATGCCGAGTGATACAGTGAGCGGCTATGGCCGTTCACTGTATCACGGGAGCGCGCCCGCAATTACTCACCACCATGCGAGCTCTCGCATGACTGGTCAGTACTTGCGGGGAGGAACAGACAGCCGCCGAGGGACCCCAGAAGACGTCAGTTGGGGCCACTCTGTGCAAAACAAACTGCACAGTGGAGGCAAGTAGAACATGTTTGTTATTTTTAAAAATGAACATTTCCCCCCCTTTAATAACCCTTTAAGAAGGTCCATATAAGTCCCCTGCTGTATAATCAGACAAGGGCTTACCTTAGGGCACTATGGGACCTGGAGGCTGCCGCTGGTTCAATCCGAGCGGGTGCTCCATCCTTGGACCTGTCCTCAAGCTCCATACGGTAAGGAGATTGGCCAGAGAAATAGGCCACTGCCAAAGCAGGTATTTCTCAGGGCACGTTACAAAAAAATAAAAACTCCACTAGCACCCGAAATTTTTGTACTCGCAGTAAAATCCTTTTCTCTGTCGTCCATGGACAGACAGTTGCCAAGTCATAGTAAAATGATGTCGGCGGGAACCTTTCGTCCTTCAGAGTGGATGTCATAGCATTCCCAGCCGCTAGGGGGCGCGCGCCCCCGCCGCATTGCTTGGGACCCGGTGCGCGTGTCCGCCGGGCAATCACGGCAGGACTATAGATGTGTGTGTGTAAACACACAGATGCATGTCCTGTGAGCGGTGAGGAGACCGATGTGTGTTCCCAGTAGAGGAACACACATCGATCTCCCCTTGTGAGTCCCCCTACCGTTAGAACACACTTTAGGGAACATATTTAACCCCTTCCCTGCCAGTCACATTTACACAGCAATCAGTGCAGTTTTATAGCACC
Organism: Rana temporaria; assembly: GCF_905171775.1. Taxonomy (NCBI): domain Eukaryota; kingdom Metazoa; phylum Chordata; class Amphibia; order Anura; family Ranidae; genus Rana; species Rana temporaria. Next base: position 178,592,742 of record NC_053489.1, read on the forward strand.
AATCGCTGTGTAAATGTGAATGGTCCCAAAAATGTGTCAAACGTCTCCGATATGTCCGCCGCAATGTCACAAAAAAAAAGCAGATCGCCGCCATCACTAGTAAAAAAAATATATAAAAATTACATAAACTATATTCCCTATTTTGTTGACGCTAGAACTTTGGCGCAAACCGATCAAATACGCTTATTGCGATTTTTTTTTAACCAAAAATAAGAATACGTATTGGTCTAAACTGAGGAAAATTAAAAAAAAAAAAAAAAAAAACACAAGATATTTATCAAATCAAGAGTATTTTTCTTCAAAATTGTCGCTCTTGTTTATAGCGCAAAAAATAAAACACAGAGGTGATCAAATACCACCAAAAGAAAGCTCTATTTGTAAAAAAAAAAAAAAAAAAAAACGTCAATTTTGTTTGGGAGCCACGTCGCACGACCGTGCAATTGTCATTCAAAGTGCGACAGCGCTGAAAACTAAAAATTGGTCTGGGCAGGAAGGGGGTGAAAATGCTCTGTATGGAAGTGGTTAAATCTTGACTTGTGGGACGTCCCCAAGCAGTGTAAAACAATAAAAAAAAAACACGAGGGGTGGGAACGGCAATCAAAAAAAAAATAAATAAATAATAAAAAAAAAGTACCCAAACAGAGCTCCTCAACGGAGGAGTTGCAACTTAAACAGCCGCCTGCAAAACCTTGCAGTCGAAGGAAGCATCTGAAGATGCACTTGCACACCTGTGAGACAGACGCTTGATGTCGGAAAGCCCAGGAGGCACCAATAGCCCTGGTCAAATGCGCCGTGACAGGAAAAGGAGGGGCGCAAGCCTGGATGACGGTCTGCCCGATCCGAGAAATGGTGGCCGACGAGACCGCCAGGCCCTTTTGTGGAACAGACAAAAAAAAAAAAAATAAGTGAGTCAGACCTCCGGAACAGAGCTGTAGCAGACAGGTAGGCCCGCAAGGCACGTACCACATCTAAAGAATGTAACGCAGCCTCTCTGGGATGCGACGGACGAGGACACAAAGGAGGTAAAATGTACTCATTTAGGTGAAAAGCTGAAACCACCTTCAGAAGAAAAGGCTGCGGGCGTAGCACCGCCTTATCCTTATGGAGTACCAAGTAAGGTGACCTGCAAGACCAGGCCGCCAACTTAAAAGTCGTCCCGATGTAATGGCCACTAGAAAGGCCACTTTCCGAGATAGTGTCGAGAGGAATCGAATATGCCCATGGACGCCACTCCATCTCCTCACACAGATGTAGGCCTTCCAAGTGCGATGGTAGATCTTTCTAAAAGGCGACTTTCATGCATTCAGCACAGACCTTGGTCCCTTAGTACCTGGCTTTCAATAGCCATGCCATTAAAGCCAGCAACTGTAAAGCAGAATGAAGTATGGGATCTTGAGACAATAGGTCCTCCTGCATTGGCAGCCGCCAGGGCGCATTCGCCACTAGGCGCACAAGGTTGGCATACCAGGGACACTGGGGCCAATCCAGAGCGATTCGAATCACCGGAATCCCCCCGGCCTCTACTCTGCAGTGGGGGGAGGCGTAAATTAGCCGATAATCACCCCAACGGGGTCACCAACGCGTCTGCCCAGGATCTCTGGACCTGGCCACGAACCTCGACACCTTGCAATTGCGGCGAGAAGCCAGGAGATCCACGTCCGGCGTGCCCCTCGGGCAAAGAAGTTGAAACACCTCTGGATGCAACGACCATTCCCCTTGATCCAGCATCTGGCGACCTAGGTAGTCCGCCAGACAGTTTTCTACGCCCAGAATGTAAACGGCTGACAGATCCGGCACGCTACTTTCTGCCCACCGCAGGATGTGAGCAACCTCCGACACCGCAGCCGAGCTCCTTGTTCCACCCTGATGGGGGACATAAGCCACCACCGTGGCGTTGTCCGACTGGATCCCGATTGGATGTCCTTGTAGCCTCTGCGACCACGAGGAGAGGCACAGCCTGATCGCTCAAAGTGCTAGTACATTGATCGCCAGGCGAGGTTCGTCTGGAGTCCAGTGACCCTGGGCCGACTGGAGCCACCAGACTCCTCCGCCCCCCAACCTGTGAGGCTGGCATCTGTTGTGATCACAGTCCAATGGAAGGGAAGGAACGACTTCCCGGACTGAAGAGCCGGGGATCTCAGCCACCAACTAAGAAGCCCTGACCAGGTGACTTGCCTGAATCCGATGATCCAGAGGCAACGGAGATTTGTTCCCTTTGGACAGGATCTCCTTCTGCAAAACTTGTGTGGAATTGGGCATACGGTACTGCCTCGAAGGAGGCTACCATGAGGCCCAGAACTTGCATGCAAAAAACAGACGATTTGCAGGACGCCAACAATTTCACCGCCGGAGTGTCTGCAACTTGTCCAAAGGAAGGAAGACTTTGCCTCCGAGGAGTTCAGAATCAATCCTAGGTACTTCAGACGCCGAGTCTGTACCAAGACCGACTTCTGAATGTTCAGCACCCAACCGAATTCCCGTAGGGTCTGACTGACTATAGACACGTCCTCCAATAAGATAGCAATGCCTCACTGTCTCAGCAAAGCCAGAATCGGGGCAAGCACCTTTGTGAAAACTCTTGGTGCCAACACCAGGCCAAAGGCCAGAGCCACAAATTGATAGTGGTCTTCGCCTATCACAAAGCGCAGAAACCTGATGCAGATGGGGACATGCAAGTATGTGTCCTTGATGTCCAAGGACGCCAAAAAATCCCCCTGACGGAGCGCAGCAACCACCGAACGAATTGATTCCATCCGCCTCCCCACCCATGAGTCGGACGGGGGCAAAACTTCATGCAGTAGCAGGCTTGCGCACACAGGGACACTTTTGTCCCCCAGCTGGACCTTTGTTAGTCTGGGAGGATCTGCCCACGGGCCCTGACTGACGAATATACTGCTTCTGCGTGGAAAATGAAGGTCCCGGCTTATGGTGCAGCTCCTTCCCCTTCGAGCAGGTGTCTCCAAACTTTATAAACAAAAGGGCCAGTTTACTGTCCTAACTTCAAGGGGGCCGGACTGTGACCAGTGGGTAAAGAAAATGTCCTGGTGTCAGCAGGACTAAAAGCCCATCATTGGCATCAGTGGGAGGTATAGTACCCCATTATTGGTATCAGTGGGAAGAATAGTGTCTTATTGCCAGTGGCATGATCTATGCCCCACTGTTGCCGACAGTGTGGGGAATAATGCCTCAAGGGCCAGATAAAAGTATGCAAAGGGCCACATTCGGCCCCAGGGCTGCAGTTGAGACCACTGTCTTAGAGGACTGAGTGAGAAGTGTGCTCTTACCTCCAGCGAGGTACCAAAAAGCCTCCCACCTTTGAAAGGCAGATCTGCCAGAGCTTTTGGATGCTTGGTCAGCGGACCAGAATTTCAGCCAAATCAGGCGGCGCAATACCACCGCAGATACTTAGGCTCTGGAGATTAAGGGGGCCACATCCAGAGTGGCATTACAGGCATCCACAAGGCCCTGTACCAATTGGTCAGTCAGCCTTATGCACTCTGAAGCTGATGCTCCTCTGCTGCAAAATCTTTGCCCATTCAGCGAGTGCCTGAGACACCAAAGTTTCAGCTAAGATAGGCCGCAACGCTGACCCCAGCATGGGGAACATGGAACGGCTCACCACTTCGGACCTCCTATCAGTAAGGTCCTTAAACGCAGGGGTCCCTTCTACCGGGAGAGTGGTTACTTTGTTTAACCGAGCAACCCGGGGGGTCAACGATTGGAGTGGAAGCCCTCAAAAAGGATAACGGACCGTCATGCGCTGAGGGACCACAAAAGGACCTCTGCAGACGTTCACATTCCTCATCTATGAACTTATCAAAGACACATAAGGAAAAACTTTAATGGGGCGATTTGCTTTGTGTGACCCAAATGACACTGAGCCCTGCGTGGACGTCTCAGCTGTATCCTCCCAGCTTGAGAGAGTCCCTCACAGCATTGATAAGTGCACTCACAAGTGTCCTGCACTGACCCAGACGAGGGATCCTCCTCACCGGGAAGGTCCTGGTCCGCATCCTCTGACAGTCCAGAACCGGGGTCCTGTGCCGCAGCCAGGCCCAAATCTGAGTCAGAGCATTCCCCAGAAGATGGCGGGGAGCGGGCGCTTTCCCCCCCCCCCCTTTTGCCCGCACCTTCCACCCTGGCAACAAATAACTCCAGGACTGCCGACAGTGTATCCATGGGAACTGCAGGTGCAGGGGCACTGGTTGTTGCCTCAGGAATGTTTGGGAAAGAAAGGTCAGCCACTGACTCCATGTTGCCCACTGACAGCCCCTAGGGATGTAGGCAAAACAAAAACATCCACCCTCCTATGCTGCACAGAGCGTGTCTGAAGAAATCCTGTGAGGTGAATTGCGCCGTTCGCACCATCCAGGAAGCTAGTTCAGCATTAAAAAGGCCAAAAAAAACCTCCAAAATGGCCGCCGAAACACCTCAGAGAAAAAGGGCACGAACCACAAGAAAATGGCCGCCTGCAATGCAGACCTGCGTAACAGCGTGGCCACGGCAAAATGGCCACCAATGGGAAATTCAATGATAAGCACAGGTCACAGAAAAATGGCGCTGGCGCTATCAAAATGGGGCCCAAATACAGCAAGGTGGACAAGAAGGCCGCAGTGGAGGCTTCCCACGAAAAAGACTACCCCCCACAGACCATAACGGGACCTGGAGTCCCACAAAAGGTATACCCTGGTCGCAGCAAACCCTGCAAGGGAAGGAGGGGAAAAAAAAAAGTGAGAGGGAGAGGAAGAGGAAGAGGAGAACCCCCTTCCCAGGAATGCCCAGCTGTTCCATCCTACCTCAACAGGAGGAACCTTACTTACCCGTCCCTGCTGGCGTGTTCCTGACTTTCAACCGAGTAATACGGAGTAGCTGTCGGCCTGGTCCACTGTGACTGAGACAGTAAGCAGCCCAGTCATGTGAACCCCGGAGACCATACCCCATGGCTCCAGGGGTGGCCGGTGAGCTATGTTGTGGCCGACCAAGCACGTAGCCAAGGTCTGCTCACGCTCGATGGCCAGACTGGAGGAAGGGGTGTGGGTGGACTACAAGGATCTATAATATCCAGCCTGTCAGCCGGCAGTTGATAGAAGATTCTCAAAAATAAATAAAAACATCTTTAGGACCCCGAGTCAAAAGGGAGCCAGGTCCTACTCCTCTACTAGGCAGGAAAAAAAAACTGACTGCAGAGACCGCCCCCTAGGCAGGCTGTTCAACTCTTAATGCAGTGTTTCTCAATTCCAGTCCTCAGGCCCCCCCAACAGGTCAGGTTTTCAGGATTTCCATTATTTTGCACAGGTGATTTGATCAGTTTCACTGCCTTAGTAATCACCACAGCCTTTTCATCTGAGGGAAATCCTGAAAACCTGACCTGTTGGGGGGGCCTGAGGACTGGAATTGAGAAACACTGTCTTAATGTAACATGTATTTAAATATCTAACATGTGCTGCCTAGTCCTCTCCTATAGAACAGGAACATAACCCACAAGTCAAGATTTAAGGAAGCTGCGTCCATCAAGGGACAAATATATATATATATATATATATATTTTTTTTTTAATGGCGCTTCAGTGTGAAAGGCGTCTGAAAGCATCACCTAAGGAGACTTTTGGGCACCGTAGTTTTTGGGGATATCGCAGATGCACAGTTTTAAGATAATGTTTGGTATCCATTTACTCAACGCAACCTCATCTTATATTTTAACCAAAAAGGATATTAGATGGTTTGGTTTTGCACTAAAATTCACATTATATTTTTTACCAGAATATATACATTTAATAAACAGTTGCACAAAAAGCACATTTTTATAGAGCCTCCATCTTCAGAATATATATGTTTTTATGTTCTGGGAATTGAAGTAATTTTAATGACAAAGGAGACCATTTGTCCTGGTGACAGGGAAAAGAAAAGCCCAAGTTTGTGAGCAGACACCAGACCAGAAAGAGGGGAAATCTTCCAACAGTGCCTACCAAGAATGTCCTCATCTGTGAGGGATTTCCTCTCACTTCCCGATTTGGGAATAGGACAGGAAATCAAGGGAAATCTCCCGGATGGGATACAGATGGCAAACACTGGGCTTATAACTCTCTATTACTCCAGCCTTCAGTTCTACTCCTGAGCACTCAAGTCATATAGACTGTTGTCCAATACAGAGCTCCCTGGGAGGCCAGAGCTGGCTGTGTGTGGGCAGAGGCCAGACATAACACGGCCATATAAGTACGGAGCTCTTATGAAAGCGGCGTGGCACTGGGATTGCGAAACTCCTCCAGTAGATAGACGAGTCGTACAGAACCCCCACCAGACAATAGCACATGTACTGAGAACAAAGCGAGCCCCCCGCTATTACCTCCTAGCTGCTTCCTGAGCAGAAGACCAGCTTGATCTGCCATTACGACCAATACCAGGCTCTTCTCCACACTGCTTCCCTTCTCACCTCTCCGCCTTGTAACACTTCCGCCCTTATAGGCTTCGCTACCTAGTGAAACGCACAAGCCCCGCCCTGCCTTTGGAACGCACAGCTGAGCCGCAGGACACCGTTTCAGGTGACGTCGTTAGAGCAGGTGTCCAAAAAGCGCCTGTTGCGAAATGCGGTGGTTAGTTCCAAAAGCCGTTCTGGCTATTAGTGTGAGGCTAGTGCTCCAGTCGGCTACTGAAGCGCATGTGACTTACTGTATCTGACAGCCAATGTGTGTAAGGTGGGATCAGGCGCGCCGCGGGCAGCTTAAGTGCTGGGTTTGATGAAGTCACGAGCGAGCGCCATGATTTAATGCGAGTATTGCTGGAGAAGTGTCTGTGTGTGATCTGCTGCTGGAGACCCGCTGTGTACAATATGAGTGTGATCGATCATGTACGGGACATGGCCGCCGCTGGCCTGCACTCCAATGTGCGCCTACTGAGCAGTCTGCTGCTGACCATGAGCAACAACAACCCGTGAGTCATACACCTATACTGCCTGTCATTGGGGGATCCATCCACAGGGGTGCCCATCCCTTGCCATGGCACCTCTATAGGAGGATCTTCTAGATCGGTCATTATGTAAACTAATGTAGCATTACCCCCAGTGGAGCTGCTGGATTTTTGGGAGGCATGTTACGTTATGGCTCCTCTGAAATTCCTAGGGGTGAATGATGCGAATTAGGGCTGCAACTAACGATTAGTTGGCCGATTATTGTTTCGATTAACCTATTGACCACCGCCCCATGTCAAAAAGACGTCCTCTTTTTAAAGATGGATATCTCGGTAACGGCAACAGCTGCTGCCAAAACCGAGGTATCCATCTCTTCAGTGGCCAGTACTGTACACGATAACGGCGGTCTCTGCGGCGGATTCGCCGTGAGATCGCCGTTATCGGTGGCGGGAGAGGGCCCCCTCCTGTCGCGCCGCTCACCGGAGCCATCAGTAGCGGAGGCGATCGGGTCCGTTCGGCAGCTGACTGGGGATGCGAGTGAGGGAAAAATCGCCCCCACCCGTCCCCATAGCTCTGCTGGGCGGAAGTGATGTCAAAACGTCAGTCCCGCCCAGCGTCTTGAAGAAACTTATTTATTTATTTTTTTTGTCATTTGAAAAAATGACAGTTTCCATTTTTTTTTTTTTTTGCATTTAAGTCTAAATATGAGATCTGAGGTCTTTTTGACCCCAGATCTCATATTTAAGAGGACCTGGCATGCTTTTTTCTATTACAAGGGATGTTTACATTCCTTGTAATAGGAATAAAAGTGATCAATTTTTTTTTTATTTCAGTGTAAAAAATTATAAACTAAATAAATAAATAAGAAAACAAATTTTTTTTTTTTTTAAAGTGCCCCATCCCGACGAGCTCGCACACAGAAGCGAACGCATACGCGAGTAGCGCCCGCATATGAAAACGGTGTTCAAACCACACAAGTGAGGTATCGCCACGATTGTTAGAGCGAGAGCAATAATTCTAGCCCTAGTCCTCCTCTGCAACTCAAAAAATGCAACCTGTAGAATTTTTTAAACGTCGCCTATCGAGATTTTTAAGGGTAAAAGTTTAAAGCCATGCCACGAGCGGGCGAAATTTTTAAGCGTGACATGTTGGGTATCATTTTACTCGGCGTAATATTATCCTTCACAATATATAAAAAAATTGGGCAAAATTTTATTGTTGTCTTATTTTTTAATGAAAAAAAGTGATTTTTTTTTTTTTTTTCAAAAAAAATTGCGTTTGTAAGACCGCTGCGCAAATACGGTGTGACGAAAAGTATTGCAATGACTGCCATTTTATTCTCTAGGGTGTTAGAGAAAAAAATATATATAATGTTTGGGGGTTTTAAGTAATTTTCTAGTCTCGTAAACACCGAATCTGAAAAACAAGCCCGGTGGGAAAGAGGTTAATCGGTTAATAACCTTAAAAAAAAAAAAAAAAAAATGGTAATCGATTAGTTGTTTCGGCCCTAATGCGTATTGCATTTAGTAGAAGAAAAGGAATGTCCACGACAGGTGCTCTTTGCTACCCAGCTGGGTAAAAAGAGTAAACTTGTGGTGAGGAAAGTAAAGTTGAAGAAGAAAGGCGAATAGTAGATTCAGGCGTGATGATAGGGAAACAAACCTGCTCCCAAGCGTAACACTTCTTTGCAAAGCAGGAACAAAGATTGTCTCTGGACAGCCGCACTCTGAACAAATTGTAGCCTTTTATTAAAAGAAGGACATCAATACAAGTCTCAGCAAAATAAAACCTGACTGCTGACGCGTTTCACACTGAAACTAGTGCTTAGCCATGGCTAAGCACTAGTTTCAGTGCGAAACGCGTCAGTTTTATTTTGCTTTGACTTGTAGTGCTGTCCTTTTAATAAAAGGCTACAATTTGTTCAGAGTGCGGCTGTCCAGAGACAATCTTTGTTCCTGCTTTGCTAAGTGCATTGCCTGCACCTGAGTTGTCTGCAACGGAGGATATTCATCTGGGTTCCCAACTGGAGCGGCTATTCCCTTTCCCCGTAACACTTCTTTGCGCCGCTCCCGCCGGAGTGGGTTTAGTGTACCCGGACAGGCCTCTCTCACTGACCTGGCAGCCGGTGTATCACTCAGACAATTGTAGGATAAAGTCTCTGCCACAGACCCTCCTCGGTGAACTTGGGAGAAAGTCTCTGCCACAGACCCTCCTTGGTGAGCCTCAGAAAGGTACCTCTGCCACAGGCCCTCTCTGGATTGAATTCTCGGAGGTATCCCTCCTTAGATGAGTTACGTCTGGATCTCCTTCAACTTGTCGCCCAGGTACTGACTGACAGGTGATCAATCCTTCAGTGTCCGGCTACCTTGATCCCCGGTGGTTTGTCGAGAGCCTTTTAGACTGCCAGACTCTCAATGGCGCTCTTCAGACTGACTCCCAACCAAACAGCAGTACAGCTTGGGATCCTCATAGGTGGGAACCCAGTCACTCACTGGGTCCCCGTCGCTGTTCAGATGCTCCGGGTCAGCATGGCTCTGGAACCAGGAACACCGCGTGGCACGCATGCACCGGCCAGGTAGGCCATAACGCCGGGGCGCTATGATGTGGTCACCCTAAAGGTGGGTGCCACACTGGACGAAGAAGACCCCGAACCAGTGGCGTCTGCCTCAAATACCCCTCCCCAGCATGCACAGCGAGGACAAACCCTTCTGATTGGCTGCTGGGAAAGAGCACCCAAACCTTGACTCCACTGCTGCCACCTGCAGCACCGGAGCTGAAAGAACACCCCAGTACAACAGAATAAGCCCACAGCACAGCCAAGCTGAGACAGAGACCCTGTTTTGCACTTAAAGCGGGAGTTCACCCATTTATAAAAAAAAAAAAATTTCTCCCCTTAGCTTCCTGCTCGTTCGGTCTAGGGGAATCGGCTATTTGTATTAAAATATGAGCAGTACTTACCCGTTTTCGAGCTGCATCTTCTTCCGTCGCTTCCGGGTATGGGTCTTCGGGAGCGGGCGTTCCTTCTTGATTGACAGCCTTCCGAGAGGCTTCCGACGGTCGCATCCATCGCGTCACTCGTAGCCGAAAGAAGCCGAACGTCGGTGCGGCTCTATACTGCGCCTGCGCACCGACGTTCGGCTTCTTTCGGAAAATCGTGACGCGATGGATGCGACCGTCGGAAGCCTCTCGGAAGACTGTCAATCAAGAAGGAACGCCCATTCCCGCAGCCCATACCTGGAAGCGACGGAAGAAGATGCATCTCGTAAACGGGTAAGTACTGCACATATTTTAAAATAAATAGCCGATTCCCCTAGTAAAAACGAGCAGGAATCTAAGGGGGGAAAAGTGCCCTCTAAGGGTGAACCCCCGCTTTAAAGCGGAGGTTCACCCTTAGAGAGCACTTTTTAGCCTTAGATTCCTGCTCGTTTTGTCTAGGGGAATCGGCTATTTGTTTTAAAATATGAGCAGTACTTACCCGTTTACGAGATGCATCTTCTCCGTCGCTTCCGGGTATGGGCTGCGGGAATGGGCGTTCCTTCTTGATTGACAGTCTTCCGAGAGGCTTCCGACGGTCGCATCCATCGCGTCACGATTTTCCGAAAGAAGCCGAACGTCGGTGCGCAGGCGCAGTATAGAGCCGCACCAACGTTCGGCTTCTTTCGGCTACGAGTGACGCGATGGATGCGACCGTCGGAAGCCTCTCGGAAGACTGTCAATCAAGAAGGAACGCCCGCTCCCGAATACCCATACCCGGAAGCGACGGAAGAAGATGCAGCTCGAAAACGGTAAGTACTGCTCATATTTTAAAACAAATAGCCGATTCCCCTAGACAAAACGAGCAGGAAGCTAAGGGAAATTTTTTTTTTTTTTAAATAAATGGTTGAACTCCCGCTTTAACAATCTGGATCAGAGTTTAACTACACTCTGATCTACCCTTAAATTTAACTAGCACCGGTACCATAAAGTACACAGGCGCTACACTAAATGACAGAATGTCCCCAATAATCATGGGGTATGATAGTCTGAGCTCCATACAGACCACTACTAGAGGTCTCCATTCTACCTTGCACCAATCGGCCATACCTGTATGACCACTGACAGCCAACGTGCTTAACATGGATTATCTCATTACCATGGCACCTGAAAGTGGGTGGGATATGTATGTTAGGCAGGAAGTGAACATATTGTCCCTGAAGTTGGTGTGTTCAAATCAGACATTCCAACCTGCAAAGACTCATTTCAGGGAGGCAGCGGCAGCGACCCCCCCCCCCTAAAGATGACCTTACCAGTGCCAATTAAATGCAGCCTGATCTGTGCCAATTAAATGCAGCCTGATCTGTGCCAATTAAATGCAGCTATACCAGTGCCCAATGAAATGCAGCCTGATCACACAGCTGCTAAGCTACTGGTCCTGGGGTCTTGCGGCTGGGGCCAAGGGTCTTGCGGCTGGGGCCAAGGGTCCAGCTGCAATAGGGCTAGCGAGTCAGATCCTTCCCCAGAAGGAAGGGGGTGGGCGGGCAGAGGCAGAGTGAAGACTGGAGTGGCAGAGAGAAGACTGGGCACCGGGCAGGCTGTAGCAATTAAAAGAAAAAAAAAAAACTTTCCCCTGTCAAGCGGACTCTTTCTCCACTTTCCTGTGCCGCTGCTCAGTGATCTACTGTGTGCTAAGTACATGGCAGTCTCGGTCTCTTCTATATCAATCCGCCAGGCAGACCGGGTCTGTCATGTACGTGTCGCACAGTAGATAACTGAGCAGCGGCACCCGAAAGTGGAGAAAGAGTCCGCTTGATAGGGTAACGTTTTTTTTTCTTTTTAATTGCTACAGCCTGCAGATCACGGTTGGCGCACAGTCTTCGCTCTACCTTTGCCCACCCTCCTCCTTCCCTGTTGAATCGGCCAGACCGGCCCCATGCAGCAGCCTAAGCAGGCTGGCGACAGGAGTATGGGCTGTCCAACCCTCCCACCCCCTCTGCCTCGGCTTGCAGCACCTTGCATCCGCCTGTCACTCAGCCACAGACAGAACGGCCATACTCTATTCAGCCACTTGGGCTGCTCTGTCTGTGGCTGAGTGACAGGCCCAGCTGGGAGATCGCCCTACGCTCGCAGGTGCCTGGGAGCCCACAGCCAAATGCAGGAGACTTGAGATGTCTGCAATCAGAAAGTTATGGGCATCTCAGTTTTCTATGTATGGGGGTTGCTTAGCCGCAGACTGGTCAGGGTGCCCATCCAACAGGCCAGGATCACCTATGTGCGGCAGCCGTTCCTAGCATGGGGTCTGGTGCATCCCTGTTCACCCATTCAAGTGCAAATCGGGTATGAATTTTTGCCTAAATTTGCACCTGAACTGGACTGAATACGCACTAGACCCCTTTGGCATGGACCGGCTCCATTGAGAGTAGAGCTGCATGATTCTGGCTAAAATTAGAATTACGTTTTTTTTGCTTAGAACTGTGGTCTCCAAACTGCGGCCCTGGGGCCGAATGTGGCCCTTTGCATGCTTTTATCCGGCCCTTGAGGCATTATTCCCCACACTGTCGGCAACAGTGGGGCATAGCTCATGCCACTGGCAATAAGACACTATTCCTCCCACTGGCACCAATAATGGGACACTCTTCCTCCCACTGGCACCATCGATGGGACACTCTTCCTCCCACTGGCACCATCGATGGGACACTCTTCCTCCCACTGGCACCATCGATGGGACACTCTTCCTCCCACTGGCACCATCGATGGGACACTCTTCCTCCCACTGGCACCATCGATGGGACACTCTTCCTCCCACTGGCACCATCGATGGGACACTCTTCCTCCCACTGGCACCATCGATGGGACACTCTTCCTCCCACTGGCACCATCGATGGGACACTCTTCCTCCCACTGGCACCATCGATGGGACACTCTTCCTCCCACTGGCACCATCGATGGGACACTCTTCCTCCCACTGGCACCATCGATGGGACACTCTACCTCCCACTGGCACCATCGATGGGACACTCTACCTCCCACTGGCACCATCGATGGGACACTCTACCTCCCACTGATACCAACAATAGGGCCCTATTCCTCACCCTAATACCAATGATGGGCTTTGATTAGTCCTGATGACACCAGGACATTTTCTTGCCCCACTGGTCACAGTCCGGCCCCCTTAAAGTTAGAAGGACAGTAAACTGGCCCTTTGTTTATAAAGTTTGGAGACCCCTGGTAGAAGATGGATCCCGATTCTCGTGTCATAACATCTTTCACATTAAAACAAAAAAAATTGGGCTAATTTTACTGTTTAATTATTTTTTTTTTTTTTTATTCATTGAAGTGTGTTTTTTTTTTTCAAAAATTGCATTTTGAAAGACCGCTGGGCAAATACAGTGACATAAAATATTGCAGCAATTGCCATTTTTTTTCTAGTGTCTCTGCTAAAAAATATATAATGTTTGGGGGTTCCAAGTAATTTTCTATCAAAAAATATTGATTTTTAACTTGAGAAACAAGCGCCAGAAAAAGATTTGGACTTTAAGCCCTCTTCCACACGAGGCAGACTCCGTCGCTACGGGACTTGTGCAGCGCCGCTGTCTCCTATGAAGAGATCTGATGAGAACAGACAGCATGTCCGTTTTCATCAGATATCATCCGATCCGATCTGCCATGGACAGATGGGGACGTATCGCCAGCCGTCTGATTTTATCGGGTCGGATGTCTCCGCTGACATACGACGCTCCATAGGCATGCATGGAGCGGCCATTTGGGTCCACCGTCAAAACTGACAGGCGGACCTGAAGGTGTCCCCCCCCCCCCCCCCCCCCCCCTCGGGTGACCCCCCTCCTCTGGTGTCCCCCCTCCTCCACTCAGTACAGACAGCCATGCTCCCCAGGACAGACAGTCTATTTCCTACCAGCAGGTGCAAATCTCACAGACACTGTCTCCACATGCCTGCAGTCGGTGGTTCGAGGTCTGTAGTCAGCGCGCTGAGGCGAGGAGGAGTGTCACGCTGTGCACTGGCAAGCACACGGTCTCACGTGAATCGAGATCACGATTTTTTAACGATTAATTTGTGCAGCTCTAATTGAGAGCCGGGCACACTCGCATGTCATGCGAATTGGAGGCGGGGATAGCCGCCTCCAATTCGCTCATATGTGAACCTAGCCTCCTCAAAATAATTTTGTTTATTAGCAGTGGCTTTTTCAGCTGGATAATGCCCCCTTGCCACATTGTAAGAATGGTTTGAGTAACACAAGTTTGAGGTGCTGACTTGGCCTCCAAATTCTCCAGATCTAAGTCTAATCGAGCATCTGTGGGATGTGCTGGAAGAACAAGTTTGATCCACGGAGGTCCCACTATGCAACTTACAGGACTTAAATCATCTGATACTGATGGATTGGTGCCAGATAACACAGCATACCTTTAGGCTGCATTCACACCTGAGCGTTTTGTCGCCTGAAGTGCGACGCCCCAAAACGCTAGAGGGGGAAAAAATACATTATTCTCTATGGAGATGGTTCACATCTCCACTACAAAAACGCCTGACGCCGAACGCCTGAAGCCCAAAGAAGTTCTGGACCCTTTTTTGTCGCTCAAATTTGGGCGTTTTACATTGGTGACCCTAGACCTGTAAAAAACGCCACATTTTGTCGCGGCAAATCGTGGTAAAAAACGCCGCAAAATGCTACGCTCAGGTGTGAATGCAGCCTTGGAGGTCTAGTGGAGTCCATGCCTCAGTGGGTCAGGGCTGTTTATGGTGGCAAAAGGGCAACCTACTCAATATTAGGTGGTGGTCATAAAGTTTTGGCTGATTGGTGTATAGCATTAGTTGGTTACAGTCATCTGGACTGGTTCTGTGATGATGTTTGGCCGCTCATCGAAGTAGCTTCTGCAGTTTTAATGAGTGTCGGTAATCGACCCGGCATGGGCAGCTCACTTAAAGCGGATGTGCCAGTATAAAAAAATATTAAAAGCCAGCAGCTACAAATACTGCAGCTGCTGACTTTTAATATTGGGACACTTGCCTGTCCTGGAGTCCAGCGCCGTCCGCAGCAGAGGATGAGCGATCGCTCGTCATTCTGCTGCTCCCCCCGCCATCCTCAGTGAGGGAACCAGGAAGTGAAGCACTTCGGCTTCACTACCCGGTTCCCTAAGGCGCATGCGCGAGTCGCGCTGCGCCCGCCGATTGGCTCACATGCTGGGAGCCAAGTGTTCCCAGCACACAATGGGCGACAGACGGGAAGTCAGAAAAACCCGTCTTTTGCCCGTGACGTGTGGCCGGAAGTGGGTGCAAATACCTGTCTTTAGACTGGTATCTGCACCCCCCTCCCCCTGAAAGGTGTCAAATGTGACACCGGAGGGGGGGCGGGTGCCGATCAGCGTGAGTTCCACTTTAGGGTGGAGCTCCGCTTTAAGAATAAGCATGCTTTCAGGCGGAGTGCACTTATCCTTTTTGCCCTTGTACCCTGAACTAAACCATCCGTCATCCCCTTCCACAGATTTATACTTGCCAAGATCCGACAACTGTGACCTTCAGGGGTTGTTTACATCCCACAATGCAAGTCCTCCTGGCTGTGCTCGACCTAGTCCATCTCCCAGTTAGGTGGATGGTCTCATAGAAGTCTATGTGAGTGTAATGCACAGGTGCAGCCAGCAGAGGGAACCATATGGCATGAGATGTAAACTATTCCCAAAGGCTGTGGGTCCCCAATCCTGATAAAAAAGGGGGAGGGTGGAACAGTTTAAAGCAGAACTAAACCCGCTAAGGCTTTTCAGCCATGGCAGCTGCCATCTTGGCCTCTGTTTGATCTGCAACTGCCATAGTGCTGCACATGTGATCAGTTATCACACCAGCCATTTTCTTGTACAATTTTCCTTTTTAGATTTACCAAAAAACATAGAATGAGGTCACAACTATACAACTTTCAATTGCATCCAATTGGGCAGGCCCTTGCACTACTACGTAGTTTAAGATAAATCTAAAGAAAAATTGAACATGTGTGGTCAGCCTAAGTCGGTGCACAGGGCAAAACTAATGTTTGTGTTGGAGTTGGTGAGTTCCCATCACTTCCTTATTGTGTAAAATGTCAGCTATACAGGAAGTGAGGGTAAAGCTCTCTAAAGCAGGGGTCCTCAAACTATAGCCCTCCAGTTGTTCAGGAACTACAATTCCCATCATGCCTAGTCATGAATATCAGAGCTTTACAATGCCTCATGGGATGTGCAGTTTCGCAACAGCTGGAGGGCCGTAGTTTGAAGATCCCTGCTCTAAAGCCTCGCACACACGATCTGATTATCCAATGGTAATTGTGTGATAACAGGCTGTTGTCCAAAAATCCGACCGTTTGTACGCGCCATCGGACAATTGTCATGCTTTAAAATTTGTCTGTCGTCGGATTTTCCGATCGTGTGTACACAAGTTCATCGGGCAAAACTCCAAAGTATAAACACGCACGCTCCAAAACAATGCTCACCATAACACAACATTAGCAGAAGTTGCCCAAAGGGTGGTGCTAAAGAGCTGAAAAAGCAGATAGTTTTGTGTTTGTTGGTCGAAAATTCTTTGCCGTTTGTATGCAAGACAAGTTCATTGCCTAAGCCCTTCGGACAGCCCAATAAACCCACAGGGAGGAGGTCAACTGGGAAAATTGGTCTTTTAACCACTTAAGGACCACCTAACACCGATATACGTTGGCAGAATGGCACGGCTGGGCACAATCATGTACCTGTACGTTTTTTTGTTTTTTTTTAAGCCCAGCCGTGGGTCGCGAGCCCGCAACCCAGTCCGAAGTTCCGTGTCCATGGGACCCGATCGCCGCCAGTGTCCCGTGATCGGTCACAGGAGCTGAAGAACGGGGAGGTGTGTGTGAACTCGCCTTCCCCGTTCTTCACAGTGGCGCTGTCATTGATCGTCTGTTCCCTGATATAGGGAAACGCGATCAATGATGTCACACATCCAGCCCCGCCCCCCTACAGTTAGAAACGCATATGAGGTCACACTTAACCCCTTCAGCACCCCCTAGTAGTTAACTCCCAAACTGCAATTGTCATTTTCACATTTTTAATGCTTTTTTTGCTGTAAAAAAATGCCAATGGTCCCAAAAATGTGTCAAAATTGTCCGATGTGTCCGCCATAATGTCGCAGTCGCGAAAAAAATCGCTGATCGCAGCCATTAGTAGTAAAAAAAAAAACAAATTATTAATTAAAATGCCATAAAACTATCCAATATTTTGTAAACGCTATAAATTTTCCGCAAACCAATCGTTAAACGCTTATTGCGATTTTTTTTTTATTTTTTTTAACAAAAATAGGTAGAAGAATACGTATCGGCCTAAACTGAGGAAAAAAACGTTTTTTTATATCTTTTTTTGGGGATATTTATTATAGCAAAAAGTAAAATATATTGAATTTATATATATATATATATATATATATATATATATATATATATATATATATATATATATATATATATATATATATATATATATTATAATTTTTTTTTTCAAAAATGTCGCTCTATTTTTTGTTTATAGAGCAAAAAATTAAAACCGCAGAGGTTATCAAATGCCACCAAAAGAAAGCTCTATTTGTGGGAAATAAAGGACGCCAATTTTGTTTGGGAGCCACGTCGCACGACCGCGCAATTGTCAGTTAAATCGACTCAGTGCCGTATCGCAAAAAGGGGCCTGGTCCTTTACCTGCATATTGGTCCCAGTCTTAAGTGGTTAAACGGGGCCTATATGATGCTCATAAATATACCACCATGCTGTCTGTAGGGTTAAAATCATTCATCCTTTTTATTTATATCTATTTTTTCTTAGGGAAATGTTTTCATCATCACAGAAGTACCAGTTATTGGTGTACCATGCAGATTCTCTCTTCCATGACAAGGAGTATCGCAATGCTGTCAGTAAATACACCATGGCTCTACAGCAGAAAAAAGCCTTAACCAAGACCTCCAAAGTCAGGCCATCCACGGGAAATGCTGGTGCCACGCCACAAAATCAGGTACAGACGCTACTTTTAAAAACAAATTGGACTACTAGAGGTGCACAATTCTGGCTAAAATGTGAATTGCAATTTATTTTTATTTTTTTGCTTAGAAGATAGATAACGATTTTCACGGCGTAACATCTTTCACATTAAACAAAAAAAATGGGGCTAACTTTACGTGTGTGTTTAACTTTTTTTCATTGAAGTGTATTTTTCCCCAAAATTGCATTTTGAAAGACCACTGTGCAAATACAGTTCGACGTAAAATATTGCAACAATCGACATTTTATTCCTTAGGGTCTCTGCTAATATTATATATATATATATATATATATATATATATATATATATATATATATATATATATATATATATATATATATATATATATATATATATATATATATATATATATATATATATATATATATATTCCGCTGAGCCGGCGGATGACAGGGCGGTCCCTGCACACTGTGCTCATGAAGGGGGAACCCATGCTGGTTTAAAAAAAAAATGGCGTGGAGTTCCCCTTCATGCACAAGTCGCATTTCAAATTCAGATCTGTTAATACGGGATTTGACTTCAGAAATAAAGTAGTGCCAGAACTACTTTGAAGTTGGCACGATTTAAAGTCGTGCCAATATGAATGCTAGTCATTGAAAATCATGGAGAATGACTTGTCATGCGATTTCACAGTCCAAAATCGTGGGACAAGTCGTATAAGTGTGAAAGGGGCCTTCGTGTTATAAACTCCCCAAGTAATTTATTGGGAACAACTGCTTACTTATGCGTTTATCTAATCGGCCAATCAATGGGGAGCAGCACGAGGCGTATAGCTAAGCAGATACAGATTGAGAGCTTTAGGTATTGTCCACATCAAACACCAGAATGGGGGGGGGGGATGTATTTGACAGCAACGCGATTGATTACCACTCCTTACAACTGGCGAGCAGAAAAACATGCACAACACCTCAAACCTTGAGATGAATAGGTTAGAGCCAACAGAAGACTTGGGTTCCAATCCAGACTCGCCATTCTTGGACCGTTTTAAAATTCAGCAAAAGAGGTCTTAAACTAGTTTCCCAAACATGACAGTGAGTTTATTGTTCTTTAGTAGCTTTCTCAGTCACACGATCTGATTCTAGATTGCTTTTGGGACATGGGGGATTTGAAACATGCATGTACAGCTAACAATGTGCCAAAATTGTACCATGATCTTGGAGCAGGGGTCTCCAAACTGTGGCCCTCCAGTTGTTCAGGAACTACAACTCTCATCATGCCTAGTCATGTCTGAATGTCAGTTTATTTTTTATTTTTTTTACAATGCTTTATGGGACATGTAGTTTCGCAACAGCTGGAGGGCCTTAGTTTGGAGATCCCTGTCTTAAAGAAATGTATGTGGAATCTGTCACAAAGCATTGAGGCTATTTTCAGAGCAAAGTGATATTAATACAGTGGAACCTTGGCTTACGAGCATAATCTGTTCCAGGAAAATGCTTGTAATCCAAAGCACTTGCATATCAAAGCGAGTTTGCCCATAGAAGTCATTTGATCTGCATTGACTTCTATTGCATGCAATACCGCATGTGGCCATAGGTGGGGGCACCAGAGAGACTCGGAAATACTCGAAGAGGCCGCTCAGATGCATTCGGAAAGGCCCAAACACTTGAGTGTTTTCGAGTGGCTCCGAACGGTGCTGAGTGTCACTGTCGCCCCCCCCCCCCCCGCACCTCCTGGCCAAATGTGGTACTGCGCACCACAGAGGCTTGAAACCGAGTCAGGATTTAGAAAAAAAAATTGCTCGTTAACCGCGTTACTCGCAATCCGAGGTTCCACTGTATAGTGTTCCTAATACATTTTCTGGCAAGTGTATACTGTGCCTTTGAAAAAGTATTCATTCCCCTTGACATTTTCCACATTTTGTCATGTTACATTTACATTTCTGGTTGTGTTTTATTGGGATTTTATGTGATAGACCAACACAAAGTGGCACATCATTTGTGAAGTGGAAGGAAAATGATAAATGGTTTTCTATAATTTTTTTTTTTTTTTTTTTTACAAATAAATATCAGAAAAGTGTGGTGTGTATTTGTATTCAGTCAATACTTTGTAGAACCGCCTTTCTCTGCAATTACTGCTAAATGCTCTGTCAGATTGGATGGAGAGCGTCTGTGAACAGCAATTTTCAAGTCTTGCCACAGATTCTTAATAGGATTTAGGTCTGGACTTTGACTGGGTCATTCTAACACATGAATATGTTTTGATCTGAACCATTCCATTGTAGCTCTGGCTGTATGTTTAGGGTCGTTATCCTGCTGGAAGGGGAACCTCCACCCCAGTCTCAAGTCTTATGCCCTGTATTTGGCTCCATCCATCTTCCTATCACATCTGACCAGCTTCCCTGTCCCTGCTTAAGAAAAGCATCCCCACAACATGATGATGCTGCCACCACCATGTTTCACTGTGGGGATGGTATGTCCAGGATCATGTGCAGTGTTAGTTTTCCACCACACATAGCATTTTTGCTTTTAGGCCAAAGTGTAAAATTTTGGTCTCATCTGACCAGAGCACCTTCTTCTACATGTTTGCTGTGTCCCCCCACATGGCTTCTCGCAAACTGCAAATGAGACTTCTTATGGCTTTCTTTCAACAATGGCTTTCTTCTTGCCACTCTTCCATAAAGGCCAGTTTTGTGGATTGCACGACTAAAGCCCCGTACACACGATCGGAATTTCCGATGGAAAAAGTCTGACTGACTTTTTCCATTGGAAATTCCGACCGTGTGTATGCCCCATCGGAAATTCCAATGAGTTATATCTGAGTTTAGATAGAGATGGATTTCCGATGTGTTTTTGGTCAGACAAAGGTCCGACCATGTGTATGGGGCTTTATAGTTGTTCTCCCACCTGAGCTGTGGATCTCTGCAGCTTCTCCAGAGTTACCATGGGCCTCTTGGCTGCTTCTCTGATTAATGCTCTCCTTGCCTGGCCTGTCAGTTTAGGTGGACGGCCATGTCTTGGTAGGTTTGCAGTTGTGCCATACTCTTTCCACATTATATATATATATATATATATATTATATACAGGCCTCAAAATTTCAAGTCCAGAGCTACTAGCCAGGCCTTAAAGTTACTAGCCACCTGTTGCCCCGCCCCTTAAACACACCCTTGTAAATGATCAGTGGTGACAATTGATGGCACAGTGGCTGTGTTTGATGGCATAGCACAGTGACTGCGTTTGATGGCATGGCACAGTGGCTGCGTTTAATGGCATGGCACAATGACTGCATTTGATGGCATGGCACAGTGGTGCAAATTGATGGCATAGTGACTGCATTTGATGGCATGGCACAGTGGTGACGATTGATGGCACAGTGGCTGCATTTGATGGCACAGTGGCTGCGTTTGATGGCATGGCACAGTGGTGACAATTGATGGCACAGTGGCTGCGTTTGATGGCATGGCACAGTGGTGACAATTGATGGCACAGTGGCTGCGTTTGATGGCATGGCACAGTGGTGACAATTGATGGCACAGTGGCTGCGTTTGATGGCATGGCACAGTGACTGCGTTTGATGGCATGGCACAGTGAATGCGTTTGGCATGGCACAGTGGTGCGAATTGATGGCATAGTGAGTGCATTTGATGGCATGGCACAGTGGCTGTGTTTCATGGCATGGCACAGTGATGATAATTGATTGCACAGTGGCTGTGTTTCATGGCATGGCACAGTGACTGCATTTGATGGCATGGCACAGTGGTGCGAATTGATGGCACAGTGGCTGCATTTGATGGGCACAGTGAGGCTGCAATTAATTTTTTTGTTTGCGCCCCCCTCCCCCAAAAACTCAAATTCCGTCCCCCTGCCCCCATTCTATCATACCTATACCTCCAATTCCTCCCCCATCTATCATATGGTATGATAGATGGGGGGGGGGGCAGAATTGGAGGAATAGATATGATAGAATGGGGGGAGGGGGACGGAATTGGAGGCATAAGCATGATAGATTGGGGGGAGAATTGGGGGCATAGGTATAATGGATTGGGGGGATGATTTAGTCTTAATCTGCAATTACCCATACACCCCCCCCCCCCCACACACACACATTCCAGCAAATAGGTTCCTTGTGCCTCCAGAACATCACATCACACCGCACATCTGTTTTAAACATACCATTTACTGCACGGTGCACTTCCTTGGATGTGTGGGAGCCTGGGGGGTGGAGGGGGGCGGTCCGAGGTGGAGAGGGTCGGTCCCGGGCGGCGTCTAGGATCGTAGCGCTGTGAGAGGCGGTTCCGGGCAGGAGTTGGAGGCATATTTCCATTGGACAGTGGGCGGTGAAGAGGCGGTCCCGGGCGGCATGGTAACGTTTTTACTGGCCTATGGGAGGTGGATAGGGGGGGGGGTCCCGGGCGGGCGCTTGTGTCCAATCAGCTGCTAGTCTGTGCCAGCCTGTGAAGGGACGGCGCGCCAGCCTGTGAAGGGACTGCGCGCCAGCCTGTGAAGAGACTGGCCGCAATGTGTGTGTGTGTGTGTCTGAGCGCGCTCGCACGGGACATAAAACTTCTCGCCAAATGCGAGGAGGCGACCACAAATTTTTGAGCCGTGTGTGTGTGTGTGTGTGTGTGTGTGTGTGTGTGTATATATATATATAAATAAACATTTTTATAACCTAACCCTGCTTTAGACTTCGCCACAACTTTTTGAAAATGAACCAAAGATGCACAGGACCCCTTTCCAATGTGGACCGCGGCCGCTCCGGAGCTGTGTGAACGGGCTTCATTGAGAGCTGGTCACACTCTTCTGTCATGTGAATTGGATGTGGAAAATGCTGCATCCAATTTGCATCAGTGTGAACCCCGCCTCACACAGTCTGCTAGACAGTATAATCACTATGCCAAAGTAACTTGGAGTTCTAAATCGCTAGACTGGGATTAACTCATGAATCTGCAAAGTCAGCAATAAGTGAATATAAACATTACCATGCAATATGAATAATACTATGTCTAGTCTACAGGTGTACTCTGGGACAGTGGTCATCAACCCTGTCCTCAGGGCCCACTAACAGGCCAGGTTTGCAAGATAACTGAAATGCATCAAAGGTGATATCATTTGCTGCTCAGTGATTGCAGTATTCTAGTCTGCATCTCCCCAAGGTACATAAAATCTGGCCTGTTAGTGGGCCCTGAGGACAGGGTTGATGATCACTGCTCTAGGAGAATGGCTACGATATGGTGCAATGTCCTCTGAGAGAGATGCCTCTTGGCATAAGCAATAGGTGAAGGTCTCTGTGTAGCAGCTGTAAAGGCAAAGTCTTTAGTCCTAACTCTTCTTCAGCCAGCTAGCGTTGGGGCCTAGTTGTATAATCCAAGTCAAGCCTGCAGGAATCAATAAGGCCATGTACACACGACCGAACATGTCTGCTGAAACTGGTCCGCAGACCAGTTTCAGCGGACATGTTCGGTCGTCTGTACGTCCGACCGGACAATTTTCCGGCGGATCGGAGAGGTTTTCAGCGGACAAATGTTTCTTAGCATGCTTAGAAACATGTCCGCTGGAAGCCTGTCCCTCGGACATGTTCGGTCGTCTGTACGACTTACCGGACATGTCCGCTCGGCCGAAAGCCCTCGCATGCGTCGAAGTGATTTGACGCATGCGTGGAAGCATTGACCTTCCAGGGTCACGCACGTCGCCGTGTCATCGGCGCGGCCACATCACCGCGTATACTGTCCGCGGGGATTTTGGTTTGATGGTGTGTACAACCATTAGACCAAAATCCGGCAGCGGACATGTCCGATGAAAATGGTCCGGCGGACTGTTTTCATCGGACAGTCCGTCCGTGTGTACGAGGCCTAAGGCTAACCTATGTTTGTATGGTCAGTTCCTAGATGGCTCAGTCTGTCTAACAGCAGATGGTAAATCCCCCACAGCAGCAGCAGCTCACTAGTCCCAGAGATACTGCAGCTCAGCATTTGGTCACACACAGCGATTAGTCCACTCTCTTCTCTGACACCCGGTGACTCTGGCTTTTTTACAAAACAAAGAGCATCACATTTCCAGGCAGGGCTCTGATAATTGATTATATACTGGTACGATACTTCTTCTGTACTTGTTAATATTTTGGATACAAAACGGTTAACTTTTTCATTTCTATAAAAATAAAATGACATTCAAATGAAAAAAAAAATATGTGTACATTTTGGAACACTTTTTAGAAAATTTTTGCACTGAAAATTATATATAATTTATTTTATTTTATTTTTTTGTATGTTTTTAGAGTCTTCCATCTGAAATAGAAGTAAAATATAAGATGGCTGAGTGTTACACAATGCTTAAGCAGGATAAAGATGCTGTTGCTATATTGGATGGAATTCCTTCCCGACAAAGAACGCCAAAGGTAAATGTGTTTCCTAGCCATTGATGTCATTTATTTTCCCTTCTGTGTATTATACCGCTTTTCTTCTGTTTTTCACAGATTAACATGATGTTGGCTAACTTGTACAAGAAGGCTGGCCAGGAACGCTCAGCAGTAACCAGCTACAAAGAGGTATTGAGGCAGTGCCCGCTGGCGCTCGATGCAATACTAGGTACTGTCTAGCCCACACTTTCCAGTGTAACATAATTTTAGTGATTCTGTTTTTTGCTTTTCGTTCGTTATGTTTTTTTTTATTGTGTGTGTGTGTGTGTGTGTGTGTGTGTGTGTGTGTGTGTGTGTGTGTGTGTGTGTGTGTGTGTGTATGTGTGTGTAAGTGTGTGTAATAATTATAATTTTTTTTTTTTTTGTAAATTTTACAATGAAAGCTTTAATAGGTCAGCAAACATTCGTGAAAAAAACTTGCTGTTGACCTAACTAGGCCTTCTGGTTTGCAGGGCCTGCTTTAGTCTAACAACTCCTCAGTGTAAACACATGGAGGAGTTCCGTTCCGAGTTATTAAACAGTTTTTAAGGTGTGTGTGTGTGTGTGTGTGTGTGTGTGTGTGTGTGTTTTTGTTTAAATCTTCTGCCATCTCGTCCAAAAGGTCACCATGAAACTTCTACACAAATGAAACGTAGGCCCCTGACCAGGCATGGGAAATCGGGTTGATGGTGCTTTCCTATGCCTCCTCAAGCATATAGTCTACCTGGTGTAATGTCTGTGAAGGTCCTTATTTTATACGAGTCATGGTATAGCTAGTAGTGGTTAGTCACTATTATTTCGACTTGTTCCTGTAATGTTTTCTGCTAGGGATGAGCCGAACACCCCCCGGTTCGGTTCGCAGCAGAACATGCGAACAAGCAAAAAACGTGTTCGAACATTCGAACCATTAAAGTCTGAGGGACACGAACGTGAAAAATCTAAATTGACAATTTTAAAGACTTGTATGCAAGTTATTGTCATTAACAGTGTTTGGGGACCTGGGTCAATGCAAAAGAAAAAGTTTTAAAACATTTTTTTTTCGGGAGCTATGATTTTTAATAATGCTTAAAGTGAAATATTCCTTTAAATTTCGTACCTCGGGGTGTCTATAGTATGCCTGTAAAGTGGCACATTTTTCCCGTGTTTAGAACAGTCCCTGCACAAAAGGGGGGGGAAAAAAAGTAATTTAAAACTACTCGCGGCTATAATGAATTGTCGGGTCCCGGAAATACAGAAAAAAGTACCGTATTTTCCGGCGTATAAGACGACCCCCCTAATTTTCCAGGAAAAATTTTGATTTTGGGATATACTCACTGTATAAGACTACCCCCTTCTTACTGTCTTTCTGGAAGCTGAGGGGGAGCCAGAACCGCTGACAGGAACAGGCTTTTTCAAATCTCACTGTGCCATTACATTACATGCCCAGACTGTGCCATTACATGCCCAGACTGTGCCATTACATGCCCAGACTGTGCCATTACATTCCTCACTGTGCCATTACATGCCCAGACTGTGACATTACATTCCTCACTGTGCCACTGTGCCATTACATGCCCCCACATTGCCATCACTTGCCCATCAATTGCCTCTCACTGTGTCATCACTTGCCCTCACTGTGCCTGAACTTGTTGCCCCCATTGTGCAATCGCCGCAAACACTCACTTTTTTCTTCCAGCGGTGACCGTCCCCCATGCTGCGAGCGCGAGCGTGAATGATTTCAAAGCCGCGCCTTCACTTCAGAGTGTTCTGTGATAGGAGGAACAAAAATCTTCCCAGCAGCGCCTCTGTTCTATTTTCTGCCTATCACGGACGTCTTCTCATCTCGTCCGAGGATGAGAAGGCATCTGTGATAGGAGGAACACAGAACAGAGGCGCTGCTGGGAAGATTTTTGTTCCTCCTATCACAGAACACTCTGAAGTGAAGGCGCGGCTTTGAAATCATTCACGCTCGCGCTCGCAGCATGGGGGACTGTCACCGCTGGAAGAAAAAAGTGAGTCTTGAGACCGTATAAGACGACCCCCGACTTTGGATGCATGTTTTTGCATCCAGAAAGTCGTCTTTTATACGCCGGAAAATACGGTAATTGAAAAAAGACAGAATGGGGTCCCCCCTAGTCCATTACCATGCCCTTTGGGTCTGGTATGAATATTAAGGTGAACCCCCGAACCAAAATGTAAAAAAAAATATTGCGTAGGGGTCCCCCTAAATTCCATACCGGGCCCTTCAGGTCTGGTATGGATATATATGGAATTGTTAAGGGCCCCCTCCCGCTCAGTTTGATCCCTTTTGGCGTGAACGGGTTTGGGATGACCCGTATTGGTTTTATCCTCTCACCTACTGGTCCTAAAGACTTTGTGGCTTAGAACGTACTGGAAACCATCCCACTCATAACATCCTCTCTATTTGGATGACGTTACTACCCAAAATTTGATTGTACTTCACTTGTTCGTTTGAATTTGCAGCATTGTTATACGCTGCCTATCCTTTGATTTATATGTTTTAATATATCTTTTTTTTGCAATACTATATTGTATGTACTATCAGTTACCTTCTTGTTTTATTCTGTCACTGTGAAAAATTTGATAAAACATTTGAAACAACATTTTTTTAATGGCGTGGGGGTCCCCCCAAAAATCCATACCAGACCTTTATCCAAGCACGCAAGCTGGCAGGCCGCAGGAAAAGAGGGCCACATGCCCTAAACATGGGGAGGATGCTTTGGGGACGAAACGGCACCTACACTGATAAAAAACAAACAGTGAGGTTCTAAAAAAAAAAAAAACCCTCTTAATGGACCCTCGTAAGAATATTAGGTGCCACCCTGTCCCTAAGAGGAAGCTCCCTTATAGATAACTTGGGGTCTTTCAGGCAACACTACATTTATAACCTGATCACTAGCCAAAATGCTTATTGATCAGCTTCTTTATGCTTATATGTTGCACAAAATGGGTAGTAATGAAGGGAACAGTGGGTGGGTGCTCTATCCTCATGTGGGGGCCTTTCCCTCAGTAGATTAGCTCTCTCCATGAGTTTGATTTCATCAAGAGTAATTTTCAGAGAATCGCTTGAATATCCCTTCTCTGTAAATCTCGGAATCTGTGCCAAAAACTCCTCATCTGTACAGTTGCGTTTTTAACTGCAATCTGTTGATTGGTTTGCGCAAAAGTTACCGTCTGTGTATAATCGCAGTGACGTGAGCTGCCGGTCGGTGCACACTTGTGACCGCTACCTGGAAGTGTGTGTGTATGTATGTATGTATGTATGTATGCATGCATGTATGTATACCCACCACTTCCGGGTAGTGGGTGCCGTCCACCGCTCGCTAACTTTACAATTGTGTGGTCGTGCGACACTGTACCCAAGTTGTTTATTTTATTTTTTTCCCTACACCAATGGCTTTCTTTTGGTGGTATTTGATTACATGCATACAAACATACATGATCCTGCACAGTGCGCCCACCGTGTAGCAGTAACACTGCTATAGGGTGGTCGGCAACTGGTTAAGGTTCCTTCTTTTTACATCTAAAACTCTTCCATCTCGGTAAAGACTAATTTCCTCTTTTCAGTACAAAACTAGCAATTAAACTCCAGTCACTGGAATATTATTGTCTGCATGAATTCCAGGCTAGAATAGAAATCTGTTTCTAAATTGGGGAGAAGCTGTGCAATACTGAAATACCTGAAAGGTCTTTTGCCTCATTGGATTGAAAATAAAATCACCCTGCAGAGACGTACTGTTTATTGATTGCTTTGTGGGTATGCGATAAGACGTAAATTTAGAAAGCGGCTAGAGTGAGTCAACCACTTCAGGTTATGGATTAAACACCAAACATGGGTAAATTTAGTCATTACAAAACATCACTTGAGAGCATAAAGACCTAATTCTCACACCTAAAAGTAGCATGCATCGGAAATATTTCACTGCCTAATACTCTGCAAAATGTTTCCATTGGTTGAAGCAGCCTTCTAATAGAAAATTTCAGTGGAGGCAAATGCTTTTTACACTTTGGTTATAGGCAAGGAAGACGAAGTAAAGTCACTGGCTTCAGGTGATGGAGATGAAACAAATCCTTCTAAATCAATTGTACCTATTTTATTTACAGCCATCTTTCCTCTACATCCATTCAAAGTGCAGAATTTGCACACAATCTCTCAGCTCTGAAGAACAGGGGGTGGAGAGCTGAAGTTACATCAGTGAGCAGAGCTCTGGGAGCTGATTGGAAGGAATTGACACGCCCTCCTTCATACAGCACACAGGAACAAAGTTGTCAATCAGCTAGAGGTCCTTCTCGTCACCATATTTCTCTCGGCGTCATGAAAACTTGTCAGAAGTAGCCTATGCTTATATAGCAGAGGAATGAGGCAGCGGACAGAAATGACACTTGTGCTTCATGTACACGGGACGTTTTTGCAACCTCCCCTGAACGATTTAACTTGACAGATTATAACTACTTTTAAAACGTCCGTTTTTCCACGCTAACATGTCACATTTGCTTTTTAGAAGAGTTTTTTTTGTTTGTTTTTTTTCAAAAATTGCCAAAAATTTAAAACGCCTGTAAACAAAATGCGGCTAAATGTGAGGTCCTGTGTTTAGAAGCTTTTGGCACCTGAAATGCCTCTAAACCTATTTTTCTGCTTTCCAAAAAAAGTTTCTAAACTTAAAGAGGAGTTCCACCCAAAAATGGAACTTCCTCTTAACCCACTCCTCTCCCCCTTACATGCCACATTTGGCATGTAATTTTTTTGGGGGGGGGAGTGGGGGCTTCAGGAGAAGGGGACTTCCTGTCCCACTTCCTCTTTCCGCTGAGGGGCTGCAAAGGCGATACGTCATATCGCCTTTTGCCAGCCCCTCCCTGTAGGCGATCGCCTGGGACACGTGACAGGTCCCAGGCGATCGCCTGTCCAATCAATCAGTGCCGCGCGCGCACGCAGTGGGTGCCTGGCCGTGAAGCCGAAAGCTGTCACGGCCGGGTGCCCACAGTGACAATGAAGACGCCGGCCGGGGAGGGGGGGAGAGGAGCGGACCCCCGGCCGGCGCGTCGCTGGAACGCTGGAGCAGGTAAGTGTCAGTTTATTAAAAGCCAGCAGCTACACTTTTTGTAGCTGCTGACTTTTAATAAAATAACAAAAATGGGTGGAAAACCCCTTTTAACTGCCTAGAAATGACTATAAACTACCCAGTGTACATGTACTGAAAAGATAACATAGAGGAGAGTTCAGGAGCAGTTAAAAAAAGAAAAATTCCCAACTTCTTCTAAACATCCGTTTACCAGCAAGCAGTGTACATGAGGCCTTAGTGCTCTGGACTGAGGCAAGTACACTTTATAGAGGGATATGCTTTGTTTCATGTCTGAGGTTTACAACCAGCTTGTTCAATTAAAGTGAAGTTAGAAGTTGATTGGCTGCCAAGTAGAGCTGCACGATTCTGGCTAAAATGAGAATCGCAATTTTTATTTATTTTTTGCTTGGATGATGGATCACTATTATCGCTGCGTAACATCTTTCACATTAAAACAAAAAAAATTGGGCTAACTTTTAAGGTGTGTGTGTGTGTGTGTGTGTGTGTGTGTGTGTGTTAGTTATTGAAGTGTATTTTTTTTTTTTTCCAAAAAAGTTGCATTTGAAAGACCAATGGCCAAATACAGTGTGACAAAATATTGCAGCACTTGCCATTTTATTCCCTAGGGTCTCTGCTAAAATATATATGTTTGGGGGTTCCAAGTAATTTTCTAGCAACAAAAATATTAATTTTCAACTTAAGTGTCAGAAAAAAAGATTTGGGGGCAGATCCACAAAAGAATTACGCCGGCGTATCTCTTAATACGCCGCATAATTTAAAATTTTGCGCTTTGTATCTACAAAACAAGATACGACGGCATCTCGGATCGATCCGACAGGCGTACGTCTTAGTACGCGGTCGGATCTTAGATGCAATTTTTCGGCGGCCGCTAGGTGGCGTTTCCGTCGAATTCCGCGTTGAGTATGCAAATTAGCTAGTTACGGCGATCCACGAACGTACGTCCGGCCGGCGCTTTTTTTTACGTCGTTTGCGTTCGGCTTTTTCCGGCGTACAGTTAAAAGCTACTATATGGTGGCGTACTCAATGTTAAGTATGGCCGTCGTTCCCGCCTCGCATTTTGAATTTTTTACGTCGTTTGCGTATAGGGATTTGTGTAGAATGACGTCACCGTCGTGAGCATTGGCTTGTTCCGGGTTTATTTCAAGCATGCGCACTGGGATACCCCCACGGACGGCGCATGCGCAGTTAAAAAAAAAAAAACCTTGTTTACGTCGGGTCACGACGTATTTACATAAAACACGCCCCCATCACAGAGATTACGCCGCCAAAGATACACTACACCGCCGTAACTTACGGCGCAAATTCTTTGAGGATTCGAAAAAAAATATATAAGTTGCGGCGTAGTGATCACTACGCCGCTGTACGTGGATCTGGGCCTTAGACTTTGTGGTTAAACTTCCTGCATTTGCACACAGAAGTTTGATCTAAGAAGGAAGCTTAGTTACAATGTTTCCTGTTAAAAACTTGGCAGACTGCCCAGATATTTTAAAGTCTCTCCACTTTTGTTATATGAAAGATTCGCAAACTCTGCATTGGAGATCATCAGGGGGGGTTGAATTAAGATAACAATTTTTTAACGATTAATTGTGCTGCTCTACTGCCAAGCACACATGCACCAGATTTTGCACTCCCCAGTTTTAGGCCGAGTTCACACCCCCCTTGTTCTCCATTTCAGGGACGAATCGGGACCAAATTTTTGCCTAAATTCAGCCCTGAAACAGAGCTAAAGACGCACAGCATTCCTGTGCAAGCCGCTCCGAAGCCACAACGGAGATGTGTGAACCGGTTTCATAGAGAGCCAGTCACAATCTCCTGTTATGCAAATTTGCATGGGTGTTAACCCAGCCTTAGTAAATCAACCCCTATAGCCCTGTACACACGATCGGTTTGTCCGATGAAAACAGACCGATGGATTGTTTTCATTGGACAAACCGATCGTGTGTGGGCCCCATCGGTTTGTTTTCCATCGGTGAAAGAAAATAGAACATGTTTTAAATATTTCCTATGGGGGGAAAAAAACGATGGGGGGGGGGGGGGGGGAGTGGGAATGAACGTCTGTGTGGAAGTACATCGGTCAAATATTCACGCATGCTCAGAATCAAGTCGACGCATGCTCGGAAGCATTGAACTTAATTTTTCTCAGCACATCGTAGTGTTTTACATCACCGCGTTTTGGCACGGTCGGATTTTTGACTGATGGTGTGTAGGCACGACTGATAAGTCAGCTTCATTGGATATCCGACGGAAAAATCCTTTGGATTAGATTCCATCAGATATCCGATCGTGTGTACAGGGCTTATGAGTTGTCCAGTATTGTAACCAGTTTACAAAGAGAACCTGGGTGAAAGCAGAGTACAGATTCCAGTTGTTATCTTTACTACTGACATCACTGATGTACACCCACCGGACACTTCATTAGGTACACCTTGCTAGTACTGGTTGGACCCCCTTTGACCTTCAGAACTGCCTTAATTCTTGGGGCATAGATTCAACAAGGTGTTGGAAACATTCCTCAGATTTTGGCCCATACTGACATGATAGCATCACGCAGTTGCTGCAGATTTGTCTGCTGCACATCCTTGATGTGAATCTCCCATTTCACCACATCCCGAAGGTGCTCTATTGGATTGAGATCTGGTGACTGTGGAGGCCATTGGAGTACAGCGATCTCATTGTCATGTTCTAGAAACCAGCGGAAGTAGCCGTCAGAAGATGGGTACACTGTTGTCTTAAAGGGATGGACATGGTCAGTAACAATAGGCTGATGCTCAATTGGTACTAAAGGGCCTAAAGTGTGCCAAGAAAATATCCCTCACACCATTACACCACCACCACCCTGAACCGTTGATACAAGGCAGGATGGATCCATGCTTTCATGTTTACGCCAAATTCTGACACTACCACCCTGCACGTTGCAGCTGAAATCGAGACTCCTCACACTAGGCGACGTTTCCATTTTTCTATTGTCCAATTTTGGTGAGCCTGTGTGAATTGTAGCCTCGGTTTTCTGTTCTTAGCTGACAGAAGTGCCACCCGTTGTGGTCTTCTGCTGCTGTAGCCCATCTGCTTCAAGGTTCGATGCGTTGTGCGTTCTGAGATGATATTCTGCATACCTTAGTTGTAACAAGTGGTTATTTGTTTTTCTAGAATGTCAAACCACTCTGCCTATTCTCCTCTGACCTTAACAAGGCAATTTTGTCCACAAAACTACCGCTCACTGGATATTTTTTTTCTTTTTCGGACCATTTTATGTAAACCAGTGAAAGGTGTGTGTGTGTGTGTGTGTGTGTGTGTCAGTAGATCAGCAGTTTTTAAAAACACTCAGACAGGCCTGCCTGGCACCAACAACCATGCCACGTTCAAAGTCACTTAAATCCCCTTATTCCCCATTCTGATGTCCAGGTTGAACTCGAGCAAGTCGTCTTCACCACATCTAGATGCCTAAATGCATTGATCTGCTGCTGCTATAATATAAGAAAAAAAAATATCTATCTATAAAATATAATTTTTTTTTTTTTATTATTTCAACCTTTTTGTAATTTCAAATAATTGTACATACGCTCACTTTTCACCTGTATTTTTTGGGGGAACCATGATTTTCACCCAGGCTGGACTTTAAAATGTATTTTCTAACTTCATCTCCATTACATCAGGGGTGTGGAGGATTATTAGTTGACACATAACTTTATAACACATGTCTGTATTTTCTGAAAATGTTCTTAGCCTAAAACACAAACGAATGCATCCACCATATAAACGGACTGATAAGCTGCAATATAGTACATTTTTTGTTCTTGTTTTTAAATGGCATTGATTTTGGTGACTTTTTTCTTTTTTCTGTTATAAGGATTGTTGTCTCTGTCTGTGAAAGGGGCAGAAGTAGCATCAATGACCCTGAATGTTATTCAGAGTATTCCTAACTTGGATTGGCTTTCTGCTTGGATCAAAGCTTATGCGTTTGTTCACACCGGAGACAACACACGAGCAATTAATACGATCTGGTAAGCGAATTGAGCACTCACTTTGTCTTATATTGCAGTCATGTTTTGAATAAAAATCTAAAGTGCATCGTATATTGAGAACTTTTTTAATATTTTGAATTTATTATATAAAAAAAAAAACTACAAGAAGCACCAGCTGTTCTTTTAAGACACACAGGTTTTCATTAAAAGGTCTAATAAAATATTTTTTATATTCAAACCATTCCATACTTACCCAAATTTGAAAATGGAAAACCTTCTTCTTTTTTTTATTTATTTATTTTTTTCCATTTTAATGCTTGCTGGGGCTCTGTTAGGCCCCTTTCACATTGGAGCGGGAGCCGCGGGCACTAGCGGTGCGGTATTAACCCCCGCTATCGGCCGATAAAGGGTTAATACTGCCCGCAATGCACCTCTGCAGAGGCGCATTGCGGGCGGTATTGCCGCGGTTTCCCATTGTTTTAAATGGGAAGGAGCGGTATACATGCCGCTCCTCTCACGGCTCCAAAGATGCTGCCGACAGGAGATTTTTTTTCTCTCCCGCCAGCGCATCGCCTCAGTGTGAAAGCCCTCCGGCTTTCATATTGAGTAGGCAGTGAAGGAGTTTTTCAGGCGGTATAGCAGTGTGAAAGGGGTCTTACTGTCCTACTGACCACTGTTTTGTCAGAAAGGAAGTGAGGAAAATCCACAAGGACACCGACAAATAAGAATCTAAGAGGGGTTCCAGCTGTCCCCCGGTGTTGTATAAAAAAAAAAAAAAAGTTATGGAAGAGGCAGGGAATGCGTTGGGCATGCGAATTGTGCTGTGAAGGTAATTGGATATTCTTATAGATGGGGTAAACAAGGCAGTGTGGGATACTGTGGGGCCACCAAAGTGGACTACAGGTGGAGGCAGTAAAATGCACCGCAATGTATGTAAAATTAAAACGGGCTGCTTTATATAATAATATATAATTTTTTTTTCTCCATTGCTTTAGTATCTTGCTGATTATTAGGATTATTATTATTATTATTATTATTATTATGATTATTAATACATTTTTTTTTTTTTTAGGATCTCTGCTTTTAGAAAATGTGTAGTTTTGCAGGAGATTTAAGTAATCTTCAGGCCTTGAATTGGATTTATATATATATATATATATTTTTTTTTTCTAGTTCTTTAGAAAAAAAATCTTTACTCCGAGACAATGTGGATCTACTAGGAAGTTTGGCAGATCTCTATTTTCGAGTTGGTGATAATAAAAATTCCATTCTAAAATTTGAGCAGGCTCAGATGCTGGATCCTTACCTAATTAAAGGTAAATATATTTTTTAAAATGGTGTGTGTGTGTGTGTGTGTGTGTATGTATGTATATATATGTATGTGTATATATATATATATATATATATATATATATATATGTATGTGTATATAATATATATATATATATATATATATATATATATATATATATATATAATCTCAATAATTTTTTTTTTATACGTTGGTAAAGAGTCACAAATGTTGTAAATTTATTTTCGAGCCATAAGAATCCAGTACTTGTAATGAGTTTCTACATTCAGGAACTGTGGCAAGGGCTAAAGGCTATAGAGAAGGAAGAGGAAAATGTAGGGAGAGTAAGTGGGTGTGTAGAAATGAGGCAAGAGAGAATTTCAGTCTACACCACAGATTATGCACTTTTCATTGGGAGCCCAGGTAGCTGCAGTATATCAGGCAAGGGCTCTGCCTGATTCAGGAGACATGGGTTGAAGGTGTGTTTTTTAGACACGGGATAGTAACCCTGCATCAAGCTTATGGCTGCCTATAATCATCAGATGTGTCTGTATGATCCATTCACTCTTTGGGATAACAAATCATGCAGAGTGCTTCTTAAAAACTCCACGTTTCTTGTGACTTTAGTTGTTTGGACCAAGCTGCTGCTTAACTAACACTTGGGCTCACTGTCAATGCTGTATAAACTGTATGTAGCGTCCGCTACGTAAAGTATAGTATACAGAGATGGGTTCCAGCAGCAGCAGGATGGGTACTTCCTGTCCGGGTACAAAATCGAGTTTGACCGAGTGCTGTTCAGCCATTCACAGGCAACTTTGTATTTCATCAGTTAATAAACACAGCTTCCTTTGAATGGCTGAGGTGGAGAGCATCACACTCTGGGACAACCAGAGAAAGCCCTGTATGTATTAATAAAAGTGCAAAGCTTCCTTAAATAGATGTTCTTTTTTAAAAGGCACATAGCCAAGCCAAGACATTTTTTAAATATGTTAACAGAAATTGAGGCTAGAGCATATTGGCCCTATAAAGGATGATGAAGGGAACCTGGTTACTAAAGACAAAGCGAAGGCAAAGGTTTTAAATGCATTCTTCTCCTCAGTTTTCATGAAGGAAAAAGGGAGATATAGTAACCAAGACTGTAATGTTAACGTCACAGAATGTACCCTTGTGGCTAACAGTAGCTAGAATCAGAAATAGACTTGAAAAACTTAACACAGATAAATCACCAGGCTTACACCCGGGAGTCCTTAAGGAACACAGCCAGGTGATGGCTTAACCATTGTTCCTAACTTTTATA
The DNA here is from genome assembly GCF_905171775.1 of Rana temporaria. Lineage (NCBI taxonomy): Eukaryota > Metazoa > Chordata > Amphibia > Anura > Ranidae > Rana > Rana temporaria. Next base: position 178,628,644 of record NC_053489.1, read on the forward strand.
GACCGTTTACTGACTGGAATGGTACCAGCTGATTGGAGAAAAGCCAACGTGGTACCAATATTTAAATACGGACTGCAACATATCCCTGGGAACTACAGGCCAGTCAGCCTAACATCAAAAGTCTGTAAACTATTGGAGGGGATGATGAGGGATTATATCCAAGAATTTGCTAATGAAAACTGTATCGTTGGCATGGATTTGCGAAAGGTCGTTCTTGCCAGTCCAATCTATTGGCATTCTACGAAAAACTGAGCTGCCATCTAGATAATGGAAGAAGACCTGTGGATGTGGTGTATCTGGATTTTGCAAAGGCAATTGATGCAGTTCCCCACAAATGTTGACTTTACAAACAGGTCTGTCGGTATGGACCATAGGCTGAGTACTTAGTTTGAAAACTGGCTACAGGGCGAGTCCAAAGACTGGTGATAAATAGCGAGTACTCGGAATGGTCTGGTAAGTGCGGTCCCCGAAGGATTTGTCCTAGGAATTCTGTTTAATGTATTCACAAATGATCTAGAGCAGGAGTATTGAATTAAAATTCATGAAGGTCCAGTCAGTAAAGTCCAAATCATGTTTGACTCTCAATGGCACCTCTGCACAATGGTAATTGTGGCACATTTTTGCGAGTGCCACACCGCATGGTTCCACAGTACCATGCAGTTTGGTACGGCGCAATAAAAAAAGGGTCCTCCCCATCACAATCCTTTTTTTTATTACATCAGTGTTCTCAGTCCCCCTGCAAATTCCCCCCCTTTCACATTATGGTCCTTTGCCCCCTTCACATTCTTGTTTGCAGTCCCCCTTTCATACCCCTACTTCAAATTGCAGTTCCCACCCCCCCCTTCACATTCCTGTCCTCACTCCCTTCATATTGCTGTCCTCACCCCCTTCATATTTCCCTCTTCACATTCCTGTCCTTACCCCCTTTTATAGTACCCCGCCTTCACATTGCAGCCCCCTTCACATTCCTATCCTCGCCCCATTTATAGTACCTTTCCTTCACATTCTGCGCAGGATGTTGAAACCTTACATGAAGACCTAACTAAAATAATGGGGTGTGCAATTACATGGCAAATGAGGGTTATTGTTGAAAAATGTAACGTAATGCGTTTGAGTGCTAAAAATAGTTACTCGCTAGGAGGAGAACCTCTGAGGGAATCTAGGATTGAAAAAGACCTGGGGTTCCTGGTAGATGACAGCTCAGCAATGCCAAGTTGCTGCGAGGAAAGCCAACAAAATATTAGCATGCATTTAAAAAGGGGATTCACTCCAGAGATACGATAATTCTCCCACTCTACAAGACTCTGGTCTGGCCGTATCTAGAGTATTCCGTCCAGTTCTGGGCACCAGTCCTCAGGAAGGATGTGCTGAACTGGAGAGAGTCCAGAGAAGGGCAACAAAGCTAATAAAGGGATTGGAGGATCTCCGCGTTGGGGAAAGACTACAAGCGTTGAGCTTATTCTCTCTGGAGAAGAGATGCTTGAGAGGGGATATGATGGTGATCAACAAATACCATACTGATGACCCTAGCATAGGGAAAATACTTTTCAGTGAAAGGGAGTTTAAAAAAACACGTGGCCATTCACTGTAATTAGAGAAGTGGTTTAACCTTAATCTGTGTAGTGTTCTTTTTACTGTCAGAGCAGTAAGGATGTGGAATTCTCTTCCACAAGCAGTAGTATCAGCAAGTATTAGAGGGGCATTTTAACGATCACAACATACAGGGATATATGATTTTTCAGCTGGAACTGTGTTCCTCCGGCTCTTGCAGCTCCCTGCCTATCCTGCAAGCACTCATGGCATGGCACAGCAGTACTGACCATTTCTAGCTTGCAGGGAGATCAAGAGATGCAAAGCCACCTACACTGCTAGGAGGTACTAGACGGACAGATAAGATGTCGGGATATTTTTTTTGGGGGGGGGGACGACGACACTTTGTACTTCACAATCCTGAACGCTGCACTTTTTACGCAGCACACCCCTGAACTCTGCAATCTGTGTGTAGGGCACTTGTGAACACTACACTCTGTATGCTGCATACCCCATAAGTATCTAAGTAGATACATAGGGGGTTTATTTACTAAAGGCAAATTCACTTTGCACTACAAGTGCACTTGGGAGTGCAGTCGCTGTAGATCTGAAGGGGACATGCAAGGAAAATAAAAATCAGCATTTTTGCTTGTACATTTCAGATCTTTCACTTCCATTGCAAAGTGGTTTTGCCTTTTAGTAAATCAACCCCGGAGTCTTAGGCCTCGTACACACCAGTGGATCTGTCCGATGAAAACGGTCCGCGGTCCAATCTGTGGGCCAACTCCTCACAGGATCCCATCACGGATGCCTGCATCGACCACCTGGAAGGGTTAGGACTACAGCAACTTATATGCGGACCCACGCATGCTTCAGGTCACACACTCGACCTAATTTTCAGACAAAATCTGAAAATAAACATTTTGGGTAATGAACCTTTGCCATGGACAGACCACCATGCAATTAGTTTCACAATTTCCAAAATTCCACTAGTTAGAAAAGCACCCAAGCCGGTGACAATACACTGGGCTAGATCTCAGAAGAAGCTCCACTCGGAACTCTTCAAATCTACCCTGGGAAACCGAATTGTGGCTATTCCTCCTCAGTTAGCAGCCTCTGATACACTGGATGCCATAAATGCAGCTCTGCTACAGTCAGCCGACTTAGTAGCACCAAAACGCAAAGTCCGCATCCGGGAAAAAAAGTCCAGCTGGTTCAATAACCAGCTGTCGCTACTGAAGCAAGAGCGCAGAAGGGCGGAAGCCGCCTGGAAAAGAAGCCCTTCAGAAGATCGCCTCACCATCTACAAAGCAATAACACGATATCACAAAGAAATCTTCAAAGCCAAAAAACATCATTTTTCCATGGTGATTAACAGCGCCATGAACCGCCCACGAGAACTCTTCAGGATGGTCACCCAGACCATGAATCCGGGATGTCTTGAAGTCCCCACTTCAGACACCCAAGAGTTCTGTAATGAACTATCGGATTTCTTCATCAACAAAATTTAAAGAATTCGGGTAAGTATTCTGCAAAACAATACTCCGCTCAGCCCTCTCTTCAATCAACTACAAAACACCGACAGAAACCCTCTACAATCAACAAAGTTCACTCTGGAACCAATCTCCGTCAATACCACCAAAAATATCATTGGTGCGTTGCGGAACAGCACAGCACCCAATGACATCATTCCCACCAAGCTACTGAAGGAATGTGCCGACATCCTGGCGCCTCCCATCACACAGCTTATAAATCAGTCATTTAAGGAAGGCATAGTGCCATCCCTGCTGAGAGGGCACAATCCAGCCCATCTTGAAAAAACCTAATTTGGATCCCATGGACCCAACTCACCGCCGTCCCATAACAGGCCTAAATGTTCTCTCAAAGATAATGGAGAAAGTGGTGGTACAACAGCTGCAACAGCATCTGGATACCCACAACCTACTTGATCCATTTCAATCCGGTTTCCGTCCCGGACACGGGACGGAAACGGCCTTACTGAAAATATGGGACGATGCGCTTGAGGCCGCAGACGAAGGAGAATCTTGTCTCCTGGTTCTGCTGGACCTAAGCGCAGCCTTCGACACAGTAGACCATAAATTGTTACTGAGGCGACTAGCAGAAGTAGCCAGAGTCGCAGAAGGTGCTTTACCATGGTTTTCCTCTTTTCTTGGAAACCGATCACAAACAGTGAAACTGGGATCTTTCACGTCGGAAAAACGCACTGTGCCATGTGGGGTCCCCCAAGGATCCCCCCTATCACCGGTGCTGTTCAACATCTATCTTCGTCCTCTTTTTGATATTATCAGTAGCCAAGAACTACTCTATCACTCTTATGCAGACGACACGCAACTGTATTTTCGCATCTGCAACAAAAAGGATCATCATCTCAGATTAGAGAAATGTCTCTCTTCAATAGAAAACTGGATGACTAAGATCTTAAACTCAATAGCTCTAAAACAGAACTTTTTATGTTTCACGCCAGTCGGAAGAGTCAACTGGCAACAAACTGGATACCACCGCCCATTCTGGGACAAATCATCTCCCCTAGCTCCAAAGTCAAAAGTCTAGGAGTCACTTTTGACACCTTCATGACAATGGACGCACAAATAGGGTCAGTAGTCAGCGGATCGCACCATTTGATGCGCCTACTTCGCAGACTTATTCCATTTATCCCCAAAGAAGATGTAGCAGTCGTGGTGGGAACAATTGTAAATTCCAGACTGGACTATGCAAATGCCCTTTACCTCGGGCTCCCTAAGTACCAAATCGCTCGTCTACAAGTCGTACAGAATACGGCCGCAAGACTTGTGACTGGGAAAAAATCATGGGAATCAATCTCACCTTCACTGAGATCCCTTCACTGGTTGCCAGTGAAAGACAGAATTGCATTCAAAGCACTCTGCCTGACACATAAGTGCATCCATGGGAAGGCTCCGCGATATCTATGCGACAAGATCAAACCTCACAATTCTAACCGCATTCTGCGATCCACCGACCAAAATCTGGTCAAGGTTCCAAAAACCAAATACAAGTCCAAAGGAGAAAGAAGGTTTGCTTTCCAAGGTCCCAGGCTATGGAATGCTTTACCAACCAGCATTCGGTTGGAGCAAAACCACCTGGCTTTCAGAAAGCAGATCAAAACTCTGCTCTTCTGATGTCTTGAGACACGAACAACCAGCGCCCAGAGGCGATTCAGTTCGCATGTGCCGCGCTATATAAGTTTTTCATTCATTCATGTCCGCTGGGATCATTTGGTCTGATGGCTGTACACACCATCAGACCAAATTCCCAGCGGACAGGATACGCGGTGACATGGCCACGACGATGATGAGGCGACGTGCGCAACCCTGGAAGGTCAATGCTTCCACGCATGCGTCGAATCACTTCGACGCATGCAAGGGCTTTCGGCCGAGCGGACATGTCCGGTGAGTCATACAGACGACCCAACATGTCCGACGGACAGGCTTCCAGCGAACATGTTTCCTAGCATGCTAAGAAACATTTGTCCGCTGGAAACCTGTCCGCTCGGCCGGGAATCCGGTCCGGTTGGCCGTACACACGACCAAACATGTCTGCTGAAACTGGTCCGCGGACCAGTTTCAGCAGACATGTTCGGTCGTGTGTACGAGGCCTAACAGATACAACTGGCCCTTTTGAGGGCAACCATAATGCTGCTGTGGCCCACAATGAAATTTTGAGTTTGACACCCCTGATTTAGAGGTATGCATTAATAAATATAATCAATTCTTCTATGAAGGCAGAACGTCTGGATTTAACCACTTAGTGCCATGATGGAGGTACACTGTGCACTGGTCTCCAGTTTTTCTTTTTATTTCTTTATGTCCAATTTAGCCTTTTTAACTCTAAAAGCCTGCTCTGTGTGGGGGAAGATGATCAGCTTGTCCGTGGACAGAATGTTGGAGATTTCCTGTTATCTGCTGTACTGGGAAAGTGCCATGCTTTGTAGCGTTTCCAGGGAGCTGTTGTCTTGGCATAGTTTCACTTTGAATTGTTGGCCTCAACAGGCGGATGCTAGTTCTGGGAAAATAATCTTCCGTCTTATTTGTTTTGGTGTAGTCTCTCGTAAAGCTGCTTATTCTGCTCGGCACCTAAAATGTGGCTTCAATGGCAAACCAAGATAAAATGTTTTGTTCTCCAAATTTGCTGTCTCATGTTAAGCTTTGTGAAATGGTGTGTTTTTTTTATTCATGGTTTTTATTAACATGGTCCAGGGGAGGGGAGGGCTGGGCAGGGGGCATCCTTTTACTTTGATTTGGGCTTGACCTGTGATGAATACATTCTGGGTACATGTCAGAAAAAATAGCAGCACAAAAATAACATTGCTCTGAACTACGATATCCGGATTAGACATGTGCAATTTGTTTTGGTTCCAAACTTTTTTTTTAATGAATTTTAACAAATTGGTTAATTCCGAAATTTTGGAAATTCGAAAATCCGTAAGTAAAAATGAAAATCCGAAAATTATAAAACCCCAAAAATCTGAAATGGTAACTAAATAACAACTAACTATTTAATTTATAGTTATTGGAATTTACTTTCGAATTTGGCTGTTAGTCATTACATTCACTAACTTTGAAAGGAAATTCCAATATCTATAATTTAGTTGTTGTTGTTGTTGTTGTTGTTAGTTAGTTTTTTCGAATTTTACTGATTTTTCTTTTATATTTTTTTTATTTTATTTTTATTCAGATTTTTAGATTTTTCGAAAATTGGAAATTCGACAATCAGAAATTAGGAAATTGGGAAATTATGATATAACATCTGTGATCTTTATTGTATCATGACAAGTATAAAAAGGACAAGCGGACGCGTTTTGGCACAAGCCACTCTTGTGCAGAAACGCGTCTGCTTGTCCTTTTTATACTTGTCATGATACAATAAAGATCACAGATGTTAAATCCAGCGGTGCCGGTTCTTCCTTCAGTATTTCTCAAGATAGAAAAAGTGTTGTGCAACCAAATTAATGAATCAAATCGCAACATTGCATGTCGACAGAATGGCACAGCTGCGCATATGAGCATATATATACACGTCCCCTTTTGAGATGCAAGCCGTGTGGTCGCAAGCTTTGTGACCGCACCCACGGGACACGCGGATCGGGTCACAAAGCTGAAGAACAGGGAGATGTTAGTGTAAACACAACATCTCCCGTTCTGCCTAGCTGACACTGTCACTAATCGTGTTCCCTGTCATCGGGAACATCGATCAGTGACGTGTCATGGCAAGCCACGCCCCTTAACAGAACACGCCCTAGGTCACACTTAACTCCTTCAGTGCCCCCTACAGGTTAACCCCTTCACTGCCAGTGTCCTTTTTACAGTAATCGGTGCATTTTCATAGAACTGATCGCTGTAAAAATGACAGTGGTCCCAAAATGGTGTCAAAAGTGTCCGCCATAATGTCGCAGTCACGAAAAAAATCACCGATCGTCACCATTACTAGTATGTATCGGTCTAAACTGAGGACATATATTTTTTTTTATATATATTTTTTGGGGGATATTTATTTTGGTAAAAAGTTAAAAATATAATTAATTTTTTTTTCAAAATTGACACTTTTTTTGTTTTATAGCGCAAAAAAATAAAACCGCACAGGTGATCAATTACCACCAAAAGAAAGCTGTGGCGGGGAAAAAAGGGACATCAATTTTGTTTGGGAGCCACGTCGCACCACCACCGCAATTGTCAGTTAAAGCGACGCAGTGCCGAATTGTAAAAAATGGCCCGGTCATTTGGCTGCATAATGGTCCGAGGCTTAAGTGGTTAAAGAACCTGAGGACGGCCTTACTATAAGGTTCGGAGTCCCTGGATACACAAGTTTGAATTTCTTCCGAATAAACTGCACATGGGCTAGGGACTTCCTTCCGCCTCTTGCCAGCCTTGTTCCCTTGGCACACATGTTGCGGCTATGGCTGCTGCCTCGGGATTGTCCTCACATTTCCTTCTCTCCCAAGTTGTGTGGGTGTCGGCAGGCGGTGTTGGTTCGTTTTTGTTGAGGTTTTCAAATCTTTTATTTTTAGCTGAATGTTCTAGTCTGTAGAGGGGAATGTTCAGCTAATGTGCTAATTCCGTTCCTATATTTTAGTAGATTTGTCATTCTCCTGCGTACATCTACTTCTGCATTCACTAGTATTTTGCATTGTGGAAGATACTCCTCCTCCATTCAGACCTGTTGCAGTGGGGTGCACTGCAAGGGTTAAATGCACTTTTACTTGCCTGATCCTGACAGCTTGCACTCTCCTCTATGTTCTGCCAATGAGCTGTGAATCCTTGGTGACCTCATGTCCATTGGCTTTTGTTTTGTCAGAGGGCATTCCTCTGATGGGGGAAGAGGCTCCAAGGAACAGTTTTACATACTTGATCCTCTGCTCCTGCAGGCTCCTCCGAGTTGTAAAAGTGCCTTTTTTGGTCCTCTAGACCAGGATTCTCCAAACTTTCCAAACAATGGGCCAGTTTACCAGACTTCAGAGGGGCTGGATTGGGGCCAGTGGAGGTAGAAATGGCCCAGGATTAGTGAGAATAAACATGGCCTTAAATTGGTGGTCAGTAGTAGTAGGAGGAGTAGTGCCCCATCATTGTTATAAGTGGGATTGATATCCGTAGAAGAAATAGTTCCCCATTGTTGGTGCCAGTGGAAGAAATGGGGCTTCATATCATTGAAGCAATAGTGCCCCAAGGACCGGATAAAGGCTAGCAAAGGGCTGCATCCGGCCTTCGGGCTGCAGTTTGGAGACCCCTGCTCTAGACCAATGTTTCTCAACTCCAGACCCCCAACGGGTCATGTTTTCAGGCTTCCATTATTTTGCACAGGTGATTTGATCAGTTTCACTACCTTAGACCCCATATACAATATTGGGTTTTCTGCCGATTTTTGTATTCAAATTTAACAAAACCATGTAGTGCAAGGGCCTGCCTGATTGCATAAAAATTGAAACGCTTAAAGGAACACTAAAGGTTCGTTTTTTATTAGATCAATTGATTGCTGTAAGCTAGAGAATTTAAATATCGCTTACCTCGTTTTTCCTTTTGACCTCCAAAATACAGTAATCCAGGTTTGAAAATGCCATTTCCTGTCACTCCTCTTCTTGCTTTCCACCAGCATCTGAGCCGTTTTGCATGGTGGAAAGCAGAATGTGCTCACCCCCTCCCTATGACTACAGCCCTGCGTGAAGATGCTCTCTTATCCCTCACAGGCACGGAGGCTAAGCCTAATGGGAACTGTAGTTCCCATTAGGCCGTGATGTAGCAAGAATGAATGCGCACCGCAAACCAGGAAGTCAGTGAGAATAACGATTCAGGAGTGACAGAGGTGAATAAAACGGCTCCATTTCAACTGGTATCAAACTGGTTATAATGCAAAACATTACTTTTTACTTGATCAGCTACTGTCAGACTTTAATTTAAGAGGGAAATATTTGTGCCTTTACAACCCCTTTAAGGTTTGACCTCATATTATATGGTTTTGGTAAATCTGAAGACAAAAATCTGCAGAAAATCTAATAGTGTGTATGGGGTCTAAGTTATTACCACCGCCATTTCATCTGAGGGAAATCCTAAAAACATGACCTGTCGGGGGTTCTTGACGACTAAAGTTGAGAAACAAGAGTCCAGACCCTTTTTCTACCTTTCTTTCATTCAAGGCATTCTTTAGAATCGTGCAAAACCATGCATGGTCTCATTCACACCAGAAGGTGCAGCCAAGCGCACATGCGTTTTTTTTTGTTTTTTTTGTAAATGAGCCGCTCTATGCGTGCGAAATACAGAAGTGTGTCGGCATGATTGTGTTTTTTTTTTTTTTATTATTGTACGGCACCAAAACACATGGTTCTACGGTACCATGTGGTTTAGCAGGCACAAACGTTCGTGCATTTGATGGATGCGTGGGAAAGTCATTAAGAAATAATGAGATTTCACGCCTGTTGCCATACTGCGCTTGGTGTAAACACGCCCTAAAATGTACTCTGTAAGGCAGAATTCGGTGGTCTGTAGGTTGTAAACCCCCCTCCCCCAGTTCCCACCTCCTAGCACAACCCGGTTGAGAAACAAGGATGTAGACCTAAATAAATACTTTAGTGCTTGCAGTACAGGGGCAGCCCCATTGCAAACAAAGTATTTATTTTCCCTTGACAGCTTTACTCAGAGCAGGACTTTGGTGACAGATGCTGGGCATTATATGTCTCCTTTTTCACACATGTGATCATATCTCCTGACAGAAAGAAGGCTTCCAGCATTGACTTTGTTTGTATCCCTGGGGCTGGGTTCACACTAATGGTATGCCAAACATCACATGCGATTCACATTGCTGTGCACATCACATGCAATGTCGGTGCAATGCAAATTCAGCCATACAGTTTGTATGGCTGAAATCGCATTTGCACCAAAATGGTGCAGCGTGAACTTCCTGCAAATCAGATGCGATCCGGGAACCCGCACTGGAATTGTGGTGGTTCCCGCATCGTACCAGTGTGAACCGAGTCCTAAAGGGGTTGTAAACTGTGTTTTCTTTCTCGTACATCACGGGACACAGAGCGGCATATTCAGGGCTGGTGCAAGGATTTTTGACACCCTAGGCGAAACCTCATTTTGCCGCCCCCCCCCCCCCATAGGCTCTGCCCCTCACTGAGATTTTTGCGGTGCCTCTTCACCTATTTCTTCAGCCGTGGTCCTCTGCACCCCCCTCCGCACCTCTGCACCCCCCCTGCACCCCCCCTCCGCACCTCTGCACCCCCCCTCCGCACCTCTGCAACCCCCCTCCGCACCTCTGTTCCCCTCTGCACCCCCCTCCGCACCTCTGTTCCCCTCTGCACCCCCCCTCCACACCCCCTTCCACACCTCTGTTCCCCTCTGCACCCCCTCCGCACCTCTGTTCCCCTCTGCACCCCCCTCCGCACCTCTGCACCCCCCTCCGCACCTCTGTTCCCCTCTGCAGCCCCCCTCCGCACCTCTGTTCCCCTCTGCACCCCCCCTCCGCACCTCTGTTCCCCTCTGCACCCCCCTCCGCACCCCCTCCGCACCTCTGTTCCCCTCTGCACCCCCCTCCGCACCTCTGTTCCCCTCTGCAGCCCCCCTCCGCACCTTTGTTCCCCTCTGCACCCCCCTCCGCACCTCTGTTCCACTCTGCAGCCCCCCTCCGCACCTCCTTCCACACCTCTGTTCCCCTCTGCACCCCCTTCCACACCTCTGTTCCCCTCAGCAACTCTGTTCCCCTCTGCACCCCCCTCCGCAACTCTGCACCCCCTTCCACACCTCTGTTTCCCTCCGCATCTCCCCCCTCTGCAACTCTGTTCCCCTCTGCACCTCTCCTCTGCAACTCTGTTCCCCTCTGCACCCCCCCCCATGCAACTCTGTTACCCTCTGCACCCCCCTCCGCACCTCTGCACCCCCCCTCCACACCTCTGCACCCCTCTGCAGCCCCCCTCCGCACCTCTGTTCCCCTATGCACCCCCTTCCACACCTCTGTTCCCCTCTGAATGCCCCCCCCACACACATATCATTTTCTCTCTGTACCCCCCTGCATGTCTGTTCCCCCCCCCCCCCCCCACACACATACATCTGTACCCCCTTCGCACCTCTGTTCCCCTACATGCCCCACGCACCTCTACATGCCCCACACACCAATAATTTCCTCTCTGTACCCCCTGCAAGTCTGCCCCCCCACCACACAAATATCTGATCCCCCTCTGTAACCCCTCCCACACACATATGTCCCCCCCCCCCTGCACGTCTGCCCCCCCCCCCCTACACACATCTGTCCCTCATCTGTATACAGTGCAACGCACTAAAAACTTCACAAGCAGAGTACATTTTTTATTTGTGACCGCAGGCTGCAGCATGTATGACCGTGCTGCCTATGCTTCCACTATACCTGTCAGCGGCGGGTGATGGCTTTACTATGAGAGCGGCGCTGCTGCTGCTGCCTGCCTGTCCTCTCACAACAGATCCCCGAGCGACCAGGAGGAGGGGAGCGAATATCGCGGCAAGCCCGTATGCAGGGCTTCCATCTCATCCGCCCCAGCCAGTTCCATCGAGCACTCCTCGGCTGCTCCTTGTCTTGGCTCCTCTTCCCTCATCTTCTCATTGCTAGGGCGGCCTTGCAGAGTGGTCCGGGATGTCTTCACAGGCGCAGGCGCCACCTAGCTTGGCGGCTGGCGCCATAAGGCAGTATGTTATGTATTTAAAAAAAAGTCAGTCCTGGACGTTCTTTAATAACCTGAATCCCCAGCAAGTGGCTGGGGATCCGGATTTTGCCGCCACCCTTACCCTGGCGCTCTAGGCAGCCGCCTGATGGGCCTATTGCTAGCGCCGGCCCTGGGCATATTCATTACTATGTGGGTTATATGGAGTACCTTCAGGTGATGGACACTGGCAATCTCAAACAGGAAGTGCCCCTCCCTATATAACCCCCTCCCATAGGAGGAGTACCTCAGTTTTTTCGCCAGTGTCTTAGGTGTTGGTCATGGTTTAGCTTACCTCCACATCCTTGGGATTAAGGTGGGCTAACCGGTTCTGTCCAAAGGCCTCAGTGCTAAAGTGGTCAGCAACCGGACCCCAAACCATTGGGGTGTAGCCCATAATGCTTTCTGTTCAGAGAGCTGGGCCCAGAACTTAGAAACCTTTGGGGGCCTAATGTTTCTGTTGCCAGGGTGCTATATGGGCCCAGGACAGTGGCTCCTTCATAGGAACCCAGGGCCTGAAGGTCTAGACGCCACCCACGGAGATGGGGGAAGATTGGACCTCTTGCTGTGCAAAAGTCCTGCGGCATGGAGCAGGTAAGTATTGGGGGAGCTTGCGGAACTTGGTTCTTAGCAGGTTCCCTACAGGGGGTGCACAGGGGGACAGGCCTGGGTATGCTCTGCATTGGCAAGGAATCACTATGTCTATGACAGAGACAGGATGATTCAATCTTTTTTCCCCAGTAATATGTGACCTCCCTGGTAAGTGTTGTTTAGCTGGGCTGCTGGCGCTAGGTGTGGGATCTCTGTAAGAGGGGAGTCTTTTTTCCCATGCTAAAAGGAGGTCTGTGACCTACCTAAAGGGCTTACCTGCCTGGGTGCCTGCGCTGCTCCGTCCTCCTCCATGTGTGATGGCCCCCGCCGACGGGGGCGCGCGCGTGCCCGAGATATAAACGATTTTCGCGCCGTTTCCGTGGTGGGGGCGCGTCCCGGTGGGCGGCGAATCACAAATAAAGGAAGGGGAGGTCCTTCCATTAGCTGCCAAGAGCTCAGTGTCATCCTGAGCTAGAGGAGAGGAGGACACAGAGCGGAGCACGCCGAGGACACCCGGTGGCGAAAGGAAGAATTGCAGTTTAAGGACTTTCAAACCTACAGATAGGTTTTCTTTTCCTTTTTTTTCAGCAGATGGCTATTGGCAATACTTAGTGGGAGACAGAGTGGTTTCTTTTCCTCTTCAAAAAAAAAAAAAAAAAAAAGAAAAAGAAGAAGGGAAAGAACTGCTGATCTCCCTTCTCAGTTTGGGCGTTAGTCTCTATCGCTCCCAAACCGACAGATCCCCTTAGCTACGTCTGTGGCTGGGTGATAGCAGGTGTACCTCGGTATTGTACCATGCCTTCTGGGTCAGAGGGTACAAAGGGTGGGGATTCCCCCGCAAAATCCGAGGGCTCAGACACGGCTATGCCGCTGCTCTCCCCACAGGACATATCAGGGCACGCCTTGATGGGACCTGGGGGATCTGGTGCTGGGGCTGATCCAGGTCAGTCCAACCCCGGCTTTGTCACTGAGAGAGTTCTTGCTGTTTCTTTAGGTGAACTAGAGAAAAGAATGGCAAAAAGGATAGCTAAAGCTATATCTGGTAGAAAGCGGACTAGGTCTTCGTCACCCGAGCAAGAACCCTCAGACACAGAAATCCTTTCCCTAGGGGAATTGGATAGACTTGACGCTTTGGACCAGGGTGGTTCAGAGATCGAGGATCTGGATACTGAGGGGTCTGGTTCAGCCTCCCAAGGGGAAAGTTTGTGGGTTCAGGCCTTAACGGACATGGTCCATGAGGCATTTAAGTTACCCATACCAGAACCTCAAGTATCGGCGGTTTCAGCTTTAGGCTCTTTAAGAATGCCTCAAAGCAACGCAGTTTTCCCGATCCATCCTCTACTCGAGGAGGTCATGTTTCAGGATTGGATTAAGCCAGATAGTCTTTTTACCACCTAAAAAAATTCTCTGTTTTATATCCTATGGAGGAGAAATTCTCCAAAAGATGGGTGCCCCCGGCGGTGGACGCAGCCATCTCCTATGTGAACAAATCTTTAACTTGTCCGGTGGAAAACGTACAGGTGTTTAAGGATCCGGTTGATAAACGCTTGGAAACATTACTGAAAGCCTCCTTTACTTCAGCAGGGGCGATAGTTCAGCCCGCTGTGGCTGCTATTGGAATTACCCAAGCATTATCAGATAAGACTAAGCAAATGCTTAAACTTATCCCTGCCCAGCAGGCAGAGGAATTTTCGGATATACCGAGGGCTATACGCTTTACGGTGGATGCTATCAAGGACTCCATCCAGCAGGCATCACGTTTATCCTTATTTCTAATCCATATGAGAAGGCTCTTATGGTTGAAGAGTTGGGAGGCTGAGCCCCCATGCAAAAAGCTCCTGGTAGGGTTTCCCTTCCATGGAGGACGACTCTTCGGAGAAGATCTGGATAGACATATTCAGACTATATCAAGCGGCAAAAGCACTCTCTTGCCAGTCAAGAAGAAAGCCCGAGGGCCCGCGTTTAAGCGCCAGCCCTCCCCGGGACAGGGGCCCTCTAATACCAGACAGTATCGACGGCCTCCTGCAAGATCAGGCTTTAACAATAAGCCACAAGGCCAAGCCACTGGGGGCAAGAAGCAGTGGTACCGCAAGCCTGCGAAGCCAGCCCCCAAGTCGGCCTTATGAAGGGGCGCCCCCAGCCACGATGGTGGGGGGAAGGCTACGTCTCTTTGCAGAAGTTTGGGAGGCCAGCATTCCCGACTGCTGGGTACGGTCTTCCGTGGCCACGGGCTACAAACTAGAATTTTCAGAATTCCCTCCTCCTCATTACCAGGAGTCAAGAGTACCAGGCGACCCGGTGAAGGGAGCCGTGTTGATGGCGGCATTGAATCATCTGCTGTGCCAGAAGGTGATAGTAGAAGTACCAGTCCAGGAACAGGGCTTGGGGTTCTACTCCAACCTGTTTATCATCCCAAAGCCCAACGGCGATGTCAGGCCAATTTTGGACTTAAAGGGAGTAAATGCGTACCTAAAGGTCCGCTCATTCCGGATGGAAACTATTCGGTCAGCTGTCGCCGTGCTCCAGAAGGACGACTTCATGGCGTCCATAGACATAAAGGATGCTTACCTTCATGTGCCAATTTTTCAGCCACATCAGGTATTTCTACGCTTCTCGGTGGCTCAGCGTCATTTCCAATTTGTGGCGCTCCCCTTCGGGTTGGCTACGGCCCCCCGGGTATTCACGAAGGTCCTAGCCCCAATCCTAGCCAATCTAAGGACCCAAGGGGTCACGGTCCTAGCTTACCTGGACGACCTCTTGGTCGTAGACCACTCGTTTCCTGGCCTGGAACGAGCAGTCGCCCTCACGGTTCAGTACCTCGAGAGGTTCGGCTGGGTCCTAAATCGAGACAAATCAGCATTTCGGCCCACAAGGCAGCTGGAATATCTCGGCATGAGATTGGATACAGAACAACAGAAGGTGTTCCTACCTCTATTAAAGGTCAAGGCCATCAAAGAGCTAATACAAATAGTTCTGAGCAAGAGAAAGCCAACTGTTCGCCTATGTATGCGGCTACTAGGCAAGATGGTGGCCACCTTCGAGGCGGTACCGTATGCTCAGAGCCACACTTGCATCCTGCAGGCAGCCATCCTGTCAGCATGGAGCAAGAGGCCTCAGGCCTTGGAGATTCCTTTGCCACTCTCACCAAGAGTCCGGCAAAGTCTATCTTGGTGGTTAAACCCTCAGAATCTCCTGAAGGGAAAGACGTTCAGTCCTGTGACCTGGAAGATAGTAACCACAGACGCCAGCCTGTTCGGCTGGGGAGCAATTTTGGATGGTTGCACTCGCCAGGGCACTTGGGCAGCGGCAGAGAAGCAGTTGCCCATCAATATCTTGGAGCTCAGAGCTGCCCGACTAGCCCTCAGGGCTTGGACGTCCAAACTGCAGGGGTTCCCGGTGAGAATACAATCGGACAATGCCACGGCGGTGGCATACATAAATCACCAAGGGGGAACCAAGAGTCAAGCCGCTCAGAAAGAAGTGAGCTTGATTTTCTTGTGGGCAGAAGCCCATGTGCCCTGCATATCGGCTATATTCATTCCCGGAGTGGACAACCTACAGGCGGACTTCTTAAGTCGCCAGACTCTATTGCCGGGGGAGTGGTCTCTGCATCCACAGGTCTTTCAGACACTCTGCCAGAAGTGGGGAGTGCTGGACGTGGATATCATGGCATCGAGACTAAACAAGAAGCTAGACAGGTTCATGTCCCGCACAAGGGATCCCAGAGCCTGCGGAACCGATGCGTTAGTTTGCCCTTGGCATCAGTTCAAACTTCTTTATGCATTTCCCCCGCTCCAGTTACTACCCCGCCTGCTGCGCAGGATCAGGGTGGAGCACATACCAGTCATCCTGGTAGCTCCAGCATGGCCCAGAAGGGCATGGTATTCACTAATCCTGAAGATGGTAGTGGGAGACCCTTGGACTCTTCCTCTACGGCCAGACCTGCTATCGCAAGGTCCGATCCTCCACCCTGCCTTACGGCATCTAAATTTGACGGCCTGGAAGCTGAATCCCTGATTCTCAGGGGTAGAGGTCTGTCTCAGAAAGTAATCTCTACCCTAATCGGAGCCAGGAAACCGGTCTCTAGGGTGATTTATTACAGGGTCTGGAAGGCCTATGTAGGCTGGTGTGAGTCCAAGCGATGGCTTTCTCGCAAGTTTACCATCGATAGAGTATTACGTTTTCTCCAGCTAGGAGTGGATAAAGGACTGGCATTAAGCACAATCAAAGGACAGATTTCAGCTTTGTCAGTGTGGTTTCAGCGGCCGCTGGCCACCCACTCGCTAGTTAAGACCTTCCTTCAAGGGGTCTTGCGTATTAATCCTCCAGTTAAATCCCCGCTTTGTCCGTGGGATTTAAATCTTGTTCTGTCAAGTTTACAGAAACAACCTTTTGAGCCGTTGGCTGAAATTCCTTTGGTTTTACTAACAAGGAAGTTAGTATTTTTGGTCGCCATAGTTTCCGCCAGAAGAGTATCGGAACTGGCAGCCTTATCCTGTAAGGAACCATATCTTATTTTACATAAGGACAAGGTCGTTCTTGGCCCTCATCCTTCCTTCCTACCGAAGGTTATATCCAGTTTTCATCTAAACCAGGATTTGGTATTACCATCCTTCTTCCCTAAACCTACTTCCAGAAAGGAAGGGTTGCTGCATACCTTGGATATTGTCAGGGCCATGAAGGCCTATCTTAAAGCTACAGAGAAGATCCGGAAAACAGATGTGTTGTTCATTTTACCGGATGGGCCCAAGAAGGGGCAGGCAGCTGCAAAATCCACCATCTCGAGGTGGATTAAACAGTTAATCACTCAGGCCTACGGCTTGAAAGGGTTGCCTCCTCCGTTATCATTAAAGGGCTCATTCTACTAGGGCCATGGGCGCCTCTTGGGCAGCACACCACCAGATCTCTATGGCTCAAGTTTGCAAGGCGGCAACCTGGTCTTCTGTCCACACGTTTACAAAATTCTACCAGTTGGACGTAAGAAGGAATACTGATACAGCCTTTGGGCAGGCAGTGCTGCAGGCTGCAGTTTGAGACCCTCGGATTCCGGGGGCTCCCTTTTAAGTTAAATTTAAAAATTATTTTTCTCAACTAAGTTGGATTTATTATGATTTGAGTATATCTCTAAATTAAATCCTTTTGTCTTGGGAAGATGTTCTCCCTCCCCTCATTGTAAGCATTGCTTTGGGACATCCCACATAGTAATGAATATGCCGCTCTGTGTCCCGTGATGTACGAGAAAGAAAAAGGGATTTTTAATACAGCTTACCTGTAAAATCCTTTTCTTGGAGTACATCACAGGACACAGAGCTCCCACCCCTCTTATGGGGACCATTTTGGGAGGAATACTGCTTGCTACAAAACTGAGGTACTCCTCCTATGGGAGGGGGTTATATAGGGAGGGGCACTTCCTGTTTGAGATTGCCAGTGTCCATCACCTGAAGGTACTCCATATAACCCACATAGTAATGAATATGCCGCTCTGTGTCCCGTGATGTACTCCAAGAAAAGGATTTTACAGGTAAGCTGTATTAAAAATCCCTTTTTTTCACCTTCATGCATCCTATGCATGAAGGTGAAAAACACCTTGCCATGTCCGGCCCCCCAGTTTTACTTACCTGAGCCCCCAGTTTCCGCAGGGGCGATCCTGCATCGCTCTCTTCATTGGATAGATTGATAGCAGCGCAGCCATTGGCTCCCGCTGCTGTTAATCGAATCCAATGACGCGGGTGCCGGGCCGAGTCATACAATCAGTGGCTATGGACGCCGAGTGTATGACACAGGACCGTGCCCACAAGGTAACCCCCTCTGGAAAGGGCTTCCCAGAGGGGGTTATCTATTGCGGGGAGGAGCAGCGAGAGCCACCATGGGACCCCAGAACAGGTGGATCGGGGCCACTCTGTGCATAACGAACTGCACAGTGACGGTAAGTATGATATGTTTGTTATTTTAAAAAAAACTGAACCTTTACAGTCACTTTAAGGCCCCTCTCACACTTCTGCGACTTGGGACTGCAAAGTCGTACCTCATGATTTCCAATGAGTACCATTTCATATCTGTGCGACTTAAAAGTAGTTCCTGTACTACTTTGGTGCGACTTTAATGCAAGTTGAGGTTAATAGACCTCAAGTTTACACAGGCATTCCCTGAAATCGCGCGACTTTCAAGTCTCGACAGTGGGAAAGGGGCCTAAATGTTAAATTGAATACAGCATATGCTTGAAGAATGTGAAATTTTGTTAAATATTTGGTTCTTTTTTGACCCAATCCAAAATCGGCAGTTTTTAATTTACTTTAATAACTTTAGAAACTGATTACTGTAATCATTTAAAGCGCGCCCCCCCCCCCCCCCCAATGCCTAATGCTTTTATATGGTTCACTGTTTTATCGAAAACCTTGTTCTGTTTTTAATAGTTTTTATTGATTTGGTTCTAATGCTGTAATCTAAAATGTACAGCATTTTTGCATATGCACTGCAGGTGGCAGTGTTCATCTGCTGGATGAAGGCCTTCGTCTTTCGCAGTAAAGCTTCCTGCTTGCATGTTATTACCATGTCATGGCTGACAATGATTTCCTGATCGGGAAAAAATGCGTATTGGTTCCTAATAGTCAGTGGGGACTTGAGCTGTCAATGACGGCCAGGATTGAGAGCCCCCAGCAGCACTGGTGTTGGCTGCTGTTTTTTAAGGGGAGAACCTGTATAAATGTTTTCCTAGCACAGGGCATCGGGAGATGGTTAAAGGAAGCTGAATGGTAATAATTGTTTGTGGTGATGTCATTTCATGTCCATTCCTCGTTCTCTCTTTTGTTTAGAGCATGGGTCTTCAAACTACGGCCCTCCAGTTGTTCAGGAACTAGAATTCCCATCATGCCTGATCATGTCTGTGAATGTCAGAGTTTTACAATGCCTCATGGGATGTGTAGTTCCGAAACAGCTGGAGGGCCATAGTTTTGAGGCTCCCTGGGTGTGAGTGTGAGTGTGAGTGTGTGTGTGTATATGCATGCACACGGAAAAGGGTATTTGATCCCCCTACTGATTTTGTAAATTTGCCCACTGACAAACTATCTTTTTCCTCAATCATTCAGCTGTTCATTAGCAAACTTCAGACGGGCCTGTATGTGTCCTTGAGCAGGGGGACCTTGCAGGCGCTGCAGGATTTCAGTCCTTCACAGCATAGTGTGTTACCAATTGTTTTCTTGATGACTATGGTCCCAGCTTCCTTGAGATCATTGAGGCTGGAGTAACACATGTGCGAATTCCAGCTCTGTTTTCTCCTCTAAAGCCCTGTACACACGCTCGGTTTTCTCTGCTGTAAAAAGTCTGCAGAGAACCCGGCAGGAAAACTGCCATGGAGCTTTGGCCAGGAATCCTGGCTGTGTGTATGCTCCATCGGCATTGCCTCGCAGTGTTTCCCATAGAAAAGTAGTAGATCTAGGGGGGGGGGGGGGACGCCGGGAACCCAACTGGAAAATGGAGAGCAGGTTCTCTGTTTTCCTGCCGGGGGTTCCCGGCTGTTTTCCTAACAGGAAAACTGCGAGGAAGCATGCAAATGGTTTTCCCGGCCAAAAGCTCTCCTGGCAGTTTTCCTGGCAGGAAAAACGGTCGTGTGTACGGGGCTTCAGGGAAAAAAACGGCTGTTCATCAGTTCCTCTCCGTTGTAGGTGAGGATCAGCTGAGCAGGGGGAGAGAATGCCTGTTCACAACAGAACGCATCTGCGAATCGGATGCGATTCCATAGAAGAATATGTGCCTTCAATTTGCACAAGTTTTTTGGGCAATGCAGTGTGTGAATGCAACGTACATAAGTGAACCAGATGCATTCAAATTAATAGATTTTTAAATGTTATGGTTTGTTCACTAATACCCCACGGAGAGAGGCTGTTACAAGAAATGGTGTTCCTCAGCTATTTCTAATTTAAAGAAGACCCTGACAGTACCGGTGGATGATGCCTCAGTCTTTTAAAAAGGCCCGCTCTTTAAACGTGGGGTGCCCAACCAGTGGCCCGCAGAGCCCTCTGATGTGGCCTCCGGCCTCCTGCTCTGGGATGGCGGATCCCAAGCCCCGATTGACGGTCTCTGACCTACCATCCCAGAGCATCAGTTTTGTGAAGGAAGCAAGTGGCTGCAAAGCTGCATAAGTCAATGCCTGTTGTATAGAGCTGACTCCTGTCATACCAAATTCTCTCTGCCTGGGACAGCAACAGCCGGTGATGCCTGAATGGAAGTCTGTTATTAAAGGTAAGCTTATTACTAAAATAGCATTGTATATTTGGGCATATCTGTTCTGCAGTGATTACTGGGCTGCTTTCAAACTGATACGCAGGTGCAGAGCAGTGCACCTGCAGGTTACTTTCATTGAATCATAGACTTCTGTTATTACCTGTGGATTTGGTGCGCTTTCAGAAAGTGCACCGCGCTATACCCGCGGTGCGGGTAAACAGCAGCGCATCAGTCTGAAAGCAGCCTTAGGCCCCTTTCACACGATCGGTCTGACCCATTCGGACCCTTCATTTACCTCTATGAAGCTGCAGATGTAAATGGACTTGTGTCGGATTTTAAACCCCCTCCCCACCTCCAATCCTATCTGCTAAAAAAAACAGAAGGGGATCCATGGCCCCTTAGAGTGGAGTGGGCTGTGTCTGCTTTGCATATGCAAAGTGCACACGGACCTTTCATTCGCCTGCTCCTCTCATTGTTGGCAACGACCGGTTGCCAAGTCGCTTAAGTGGCCCTCGCTCTTCAAAAGTTTGGGCACACCTGCTTTAAAGCATTATTTTCTCTGGTGGGAGTGGTTGTCTCAGTGGCTGCTGTAGGAGTGTGCCTAGACCTTAAGATCTGGCTGAAGCAAATGTTCCAGGGAACCTGACCCAGAAGATCCTACTATTCGGCAAGCCCTGAAGGATTTTGTGCGAACCCTGAGCTTTATCGAAGATGCCTTGGATGCAGCTTTGATAAGTGGGGCACTAGGTCTTTCCAGTTTAGAAGGATCTTTTGGCTTAAGTGTTGATCAGCAGAATTTCTCTGCAAGAAGCACAATGAAAGGCTGCCCTTTGAAGGCTAACACTTTTTTAGACCATCCTTAAATGCCTATATCTAGAAGGTGACTGTGAGTATAGGTACGATCTTGCCCCTTAAGAAGTAGGCGAAAGTTGCAGGTAAAAACCCATTCACTGGTTCGAAGTCCAAGAAGAGATGGTTTTTCATAAGCTTTAGCTCCAAACAAAAGCCCATATCCTTCTGTGGTGGCATACATCAACCATCAAGAACATCAACCATCAAGAAGGGACAATAAGTCATGCTGCTCAGAAAGGAGAGGATGTTCTCTTGGGCAGAACTTCCTGTTCTTGCCTTCTATGCTGTTCACATTCCCAATGGAAAATTGACAGGTAGATTTTATCAGCCATCAGAGAGATGAAGGGCCCATTTTCCCCAGATTCAGATACTGTCTCCATTGTCTTGTTGGGTTTACGGTCTTCTCCCTTTGAACCTCTCTCAGATTTATTTTTCCTTTCCTATGCTCGAGGTTGACTTTTTGGTGCCCATTGGCTTTCAGGGTTTAGGAGTTTTGGTTGTTCTTTCCTGCAAGGAACCTTTCCTAGTTTTCCTCCAGGATAAGGTGGTGTTGAGGCCTCAAACCTCTTGCCCAGTCACATTTTGCTGGTAGTTGGAGCTGTTTGAGGTTCTTGAGGTTCCTCCTTTCTGGGTGAAATTGCTTCCTGGGCCATTCAGGAATCCAAGCCTTCTGTCTTTTTTTATTTTTTTTTATATCTGGGCATTGTCCAGTTACCTGAAAGTGGCGGCATAATGTATGTAGTAGTGATTCCTAACCACTCTGTGTTTACTGATGTATTCTAAGAAAAGTATTGTACAAGAAAACCAAAAATTCAAATTTTAAATTTTGGTCAGAAGGGATAAGGATTTGAAAACATGTGTTTTTTTTTTTTTTTTGTTTTTTTTTTGTTTTTTTTTTTCCCTTGCTGCCTTTGCCCCTGTTAGTGAGGTTCACCCACCCTATTGATTCTGTTTACCGTTTTATCAATGAAAGAAAAATAATCCAAACCTAATTTTGAGATGGCACCAGAGCAAGAATGGAGGGGGAATATTCCAATAAGTACACTAGTTCTGGTGACAACCAGGAAACCCCTCACTTTTGGAGGGATTTTCTCTCACTTCTGTTCTTAAATATGGGACAAAAAATGTAAAAAAATAAAAACTGTCAGGGCTTATAACCCTCCCTTATGCCGCGTACACGACCGTTTTTCAGGTTGTAAAAAATGACGTCATTAAAAACGATCGTGTGTGGGCTCCAGAGCATTTTTCACGATGTAAAAAATGGGCATTAAAAATTTCGAACATGCTCTATTTTTTCACGTCGTTTTTTACGTCGTAAAAAATGGTCGTGTGTGGGCTTTAACGACGTGAAAAAAATGCGCATGCTCAGAAGCAAGTTATGAGACGGAAGCGCTTGTTCAGGTAAAACAAGCGTTCGTAATGGAGATGGCACATTCATCACGCTGTAACAGACTGAAAAGCGCAAATCGTCTTTTACTAACAAGAAATTGGCAAAAGAAGCCCCAAGGGTGGCGCCATCCGAATGGAACTTCCCCTTTATAGTGCCGTTTTACGTCCCCGCGCTTTGCTAGAGCATTTTTTTTCACGATCGTGTGTAGGCAAGGCTAATTTAATGATCTGGTTGAAAAAAAAACTTCGTTTTTTTTTCTAGACCATAAAATTTTTTTTATTTTTTTAGAACCCGAAAAACGGTCGTGTGTACACGATATAAGTAAAAAAAAAAAATATTTTTTGCCTTTTTTTAGGTCTACTTTATTGGTTTGTTTTATTGGATTGTAATTTTATGAATAGGCTGCTCCCTTTTAAGTTGACACTAGGTAAAATAGGTGTGTGTTTGTTTTGTCTTCCAATTCTGTGCTGTGCCAGTCCATCTCGGTCCCACTTGTTGGTAATCTGGTCATCTGAGAACAATTACTTATGACATAAGAGTAATTCCCAAACACACGTACTGCTGTCTCTTACTCTGTTTAATATATAAAAAAATAAATCTGTATTAGTAATAGGATTAGTCCTTTGTTTGTAGTTCACGGGAAATAAAAAGGACACATTTCTGGCAATATCAACAGTTATTTTCTGTACTTGCTGAAAATGTTTTCAAAAGTGAAAACAAATACAGCTGCACCATCTGAGGACTGATAAGCTGCAATATATTGCATACACGCCACCCTAACCCAATTAGCTGCTGTTCGAATTCTGAGTATTTATTGTATATTGAGTCTTCCTTCTGAATTACAGGGGTAATTAGGGTTGTCCCGATACCGATACCAGTATCGGTATCTGGACCGATACCGAGTATTTGCGGGAGTACTCGTACTCCCGCAAATACCCCCAATACTGAAATAGAATACTTGAACCCCCCCCCCCGCCGCCGAAAACCGGTCGCCACAAACCGCAAAGCCGCTGTTAATCAGCGTGCGGGGAACATTACAGCTTTCGTTTGAATAGCTGTATCCCCGCCGCGTATAGACACTCCCCCTTGCGCCGGATTGGACGGATGATCTGTCCAATTCCGAGCAAGGGGGAGTGTCTATACACGGCGCGGCGGGGATACAGCTATTCAAACGAAAGCTGTAATGTTCCCCGCACGCTGATTAACGCGGCACGTTCGGCATCATCAAGGTATGTGGGACATGGCTGCATTATGTGGGGGGACATGGCTGCATTATGTGGGGGGACATGGCTGCATTATGTGGGGGGACATGGCTGGAATATGTGGGGGGACATGGCTGGAATATGTGGGGGGACATGGCTGGAATATGTGGGGGGACATGGCTGCATTTGGGGACACATTTAAAAAAAAGTATCGGTATCGGCGAGTACTTGGGGGGGAAAAAAAGTATCGGTACTTGTACTCAGTCCTAAAAAAATGGTATCGGGACAACCCTAGCGGTAATATAAACCAAATTTCTGCAGGTATGAAATGCATCACAAACTTTGGGCTTTACATCTAGGCATTCTTCTCCCCGCCCCCCCCCCCCCTTTTTTTTTTTTTTTTTTTTTTTTTTTACAGTATAGTATACACATTTTAAAATCTTTTGCATTTAAAACGTATGAATAAGTCTTGGTTCCCTCTTTGTTCCCAGGAATGGATATTTATGGTTATCTGCTAGCTCGAGAAGGGCGACTGGAGGATGTGGAGAATCTTGGCTGCCGATTATTCAACATATCTGATCAGCATGCAGAGCCATGGGTGGTGTCCGGGTAAGTGCAATGTGCATTCTGTGGTCCAGGTAAGCATTGCTCAGATGCAACTGCTTTGCTTGAGGCTCTGAAATTTCCTGGTATAACACGAAACCTGTAGATTAAAATACAGCACTTCAAATTGCTGGTTTCTTCTGAGTATTCTTCGCCATGTGATGATGTGCATGTCCAGGTGATTATATACAAAGGATCCTTGAAGTAAAGTAAATGGTTCAAACCTGAGCATTGTGGTGCACTGCAACGCAAGAGCAAATTGGGTGCCATTGAATTGAACGACACTGCAGAACACATCGGCGTGTATCATACATTGCGGTGCAACAGGTTTTTCTGTGCATTACCACAGTGCACAGATGTACACAGCACCTCAGTGTTTTGACCATACTCCCATGATTTTAGCAAATGTCCCCTCAGTTGTTCTTTAAAAAAAAAAAAAAAATCCTCTTTTAATCCGCTTCTTTCTGTCCGTAACTGCCCACTCCATAGTGAAGAAGGGTAGGTTAGAGCCTGCAGTCACAATGGAAATACATTTTTAGACGCCTTTTACACTGAGGCAGTTTTCAGGTGTTTTTGGTGCTAGAAATGGCCCCTAAAAACTGCCCCCCATGCCGCCCGAGTGTTAAAGCCTGACTGTTCTCACACTGGGTGGGTGTGTGCTCGCAGGATGTTAGAAAAAGCTGCAAGCCGCATCTTTGGGGCGTTTTGGAAGCGCTGTATACAGCTCCTTTGTCCATTACAAAGAATGAGCAGCGCTTCCTCATTTGGGGTTAAAAGCGCCCTGCTAGCGGCCAAAAAGCCCTGCTAGAATGAGTGTCGCTTTACCGCTAATGCACAGGCGGCCCCAGTGTGAAAGGTGTCTTATTGTGGTAAGCACTCAAACCTCAATTTTAATATTCTACACCATGTTTTACCCTACTAATGCTCCTCAATAAAAAAAAAAAAGGCTTTAGAAATACAAAAGGAAACTTTTTTTATGTTTCTTAGGCATACATGTGATGCAAACTGTTTGATCGCATGTAAATGTATAAAAAAAAAGCGTACCATTTGTAATTGTGATCATCTCTATGCACATTGGGGAGACTTAGGCCCAGATTCACAAAGCACTTACGCCGACGTATAACAAGTTACGCCGACGTAAGTGCAAATGTGCGCCGTCGTATCTGTTACGCCGGTGTAGAGTGGGCGCACATTTAGGCTGGGTGCATGGTGCTGCTCCCATTGATTAGCCATTCAAACATGCAAATGAGGGAAATACGGCGATTCACGAACCTGCGTGCGCCCGACGCGAGGTGCGCGTAAGTTGTATGTCCGGCGTTAAGTTATTCCCCATAAAGGAGGTGGAACCCAGCAGCAGACATGCCAAGGTCTGCATCAGGGAACACAAGCCGGCGTATTTTACATTGGACTTGTGTCTGGCTGGGCGTAGGTTACGTTTGTGCCGTACGCAGTGATCGGCGTAGTTTAGGCAGTTGTTCCAACGTGGTTGTGAGCAGGCGCAGGGGGATGCGTCCACGTCACGGGGCATGCGCAGTTCGTGATACGTGTCTGGCGCTCGGCCCATCATTTGCATGGGGTCACGCCTCATTTGCATGGGTCACGGCCACTTCCACCTACGCCAGCGTACGCCTTTGAATCCCTGGCTTGCTGAATTCAATGCTTGCCTCTCTGCACTGCGTTGACGTAGCGTACATTGGTTACTCTACGGCGGCGTAATGTGCGCCTTGCTCTGTGAATCTGGGCCATAATCCTCTTCTCCCACTATTGAATGATAATGACCTATTCTATAATAATGTTTGCTAGCCAGAGACCGCCTGACCTAGGCTGCCTCAGCTGAAGGAGCTGGGGGAACAGCAGATTGTGTATGACAAGGAACTGGTAGCGTTTTACTCAAACATACACTGTTATTCTATGTTCTACCAAACCTTGAAGTGTGCATTTAAGTCCCTCTTTGTCATTAATATATATGCAGTTTGTGCTTTTGAGTCCTGTGGGAAAAGGGCTGTGGAAATGCATTAGAACTGTTTTTCACAGCTTGTCAGACCATTGACTTACATTTTGTTTATAATAGTTGTGTATTCTACTGGTAGAAAGCCCAACTGCTGGGAACAGCTTCAGATTGAAAATAACTATTGTATCTCAAGCTGTTATTTTATTTTGTACATTGCCTGGAGGCCCATTTTACTGCTAACCCAGTTTTGATCAGTTGTGATTACTGTCTTTACTTTGTCTATCTTCCTTCCTTTTATTTTAGATGTCACAGCTTTTACACCAAGCGACACTCCAGGGCCTTGTATTTGGGGGCAAAAGCAATACAACTGAACAGTAACAGTGTTCAGGCTCTGTTACTGAAGGGGGCAGCACTGAGGAATATGGGCAGAGTGCAAGAGGCAATCATTCATTTCCGAGAAGCAATCAGACTGGCTCCTTGTCGTTTGGACTGCTGTGAAGGTGTGTGTAGAGCATTGTTTGTCATTTTTGAGGTATAGAAGGCCCAAAATACAGTTTCTGAAACATGACGGTACGACACATAACATTCAGTGTACTGTTTGTAATGCTCTGTAGAGTGTAACTTCAACATTCCACCCCCTCTTTCTGAACTCTCAGGCAAGCTTTAAAAATGCAGACTTTTTAAAGAGCTGGGCATGCTACAGGCGTTATTCCAGACTGGAAACTTGCTGAATCATACTCCAGCATAGATTACAATCGGGTATACAAAGTACCCATTGGCAGTTGGTAGCTGGCATCCTTTCTATGGAGATTTGTCACAATGTATGTGAATAAAGTATCATCCTCCCTAGAGCAAATGATTTGTGTTGCAAATGCATCTACAAGGAAATCTATCCTTAACTAAGGGATTGTAAAGCTCAGACGTGAAATATGAACAAAGCATATACCACCTTGTCTCAATTAAAGGAATGCTAAAGGTTCGTTTTTTATTAGATCAATTGATTTCTGTAAGCAAGAGCATTTAAATATCACTTACCTCGTTTTTCCTTTTGACCTCCAAAATACAGTAATCCAGGTTTGAAAATGCCATTTCCTGTCTCTCCTCTTCATGCTTTCCACCAGCATCTGAGCCGTTTTTCATGGTGGAAAGCAGAATGTGCTCACCCCCTCCCTATGACTAAGGCCCTGCGTGAAGATGCTCTCTTATCCCTCACAGGCACGGAGGCTAAGCCTAATGGGAACTGTAGTTCCCATTAGGCTGTGATGTAGCAAGAATGAATGCGCACCGCAAACCAGGAAGTCATTGAGAATAATGATTCAGGAGTGACGGAGGTGAATAAAACAGCTCGATTTCAACAGGTATCAAACTAGTTATAATGCAAAACATTACTTTTTACTTTATCAACTACTGTCAGACTTTAATTTAAGAGGAAATTTTTTTTGTCTTTACAACCCCTTTAAGAGCACCAAGTGTAATTTCTGTCTCCTGCCTTGATGCTATCGGCATCAATCGCTTCTGATAAGAGAAAAAAGTTGACAGGGGAGGTATCTCCAGCTGATTCAACAGCCTCAGCTCTGTTCCTCTGTGCTGTGTGAAGGGGGGTGTGTCCCTCCAATCAGCTGTCAGAGCTCTGCACAGTGTAATTTCAGCTCTCCGCCCCCTTTTTTCTGAACTCTCAAGCTTTAAAAATTCAGGACTTGCGTAGGAGTATTTGTTTCATTTCTGTGTGTCACCTGAGGCCAGTCACCTCACTGGATATTTGTGAGAGTTTACAACTATAGGGATTTCATAGGGCATCTTTTAAAGAGGATATGTCTTTAATTTTTCGGTCATTCGGATTGGTGTTAATGATTTTAGGCAGCCTTCGCAGCCCAAACCAACACAGCCATGCAAACAAGTGTTTAAAGCTTCAGTGGCAGTGCGTAATGCCGCGTACACCCGATCGGTCCATCCGATGAGAACGGTCTGATGGACCGTTGTCATCGGTTAACCGATGAAGCTGACTGATGGTCAGTCGTGCCTACACACCATTGGTTAAAAAAACGATTGTTTCAGAACAAGGAGACGTAAAACACGACAAGCTGAAAAAAACGAAGTTCAATGCTTCCAAGCATGCGTCGACTGGATTCTGAGCATGCGTGGATTTTTAACCGATGGTCGTGCCTACTAACGATCGTTTTTTTTATTTTTTTTTTCTACTGGTTAGGTATTCATTGGTTACATTTTTAAAACAAGATTGCTTTTTTTTTTTTAACCATTGGATAAATAACCGATTGGGCCCACACACGATCGGTTTGGTCCGATGAAAACGGTCCATCAGACCGTTCTCATCGGTTTGACCGATCGTGTGTACGCCGCATAAGGCTCTAATTTATTCTAATCCAGACTCTGAATGGGAAGAAAGAGAGGAATCCGATGACCCAGAGTCGAGCACTCCGCTTGTGTGGATAAAGACCCCAAGTTGCTAATGGCAATCTATGCCAGAGAACCAATCCAAGAGGTTGCCACCTTTTTTAAGTCGGTACAAGAGACTTGGAAAAACACTTTAATCTAGGTCTATTCTAGTCTATAAAAAATGTCATTATTTAAAGCTTAAGTGCAGCCAAAATTAAAAGCCAAAAAATCAGCACAAGGCACATAACTTGCAAGACAGTAGGATGTGTCCCTTGTGCTGATGCATTCTCTGTTAGGTGAAAGCCTCCTCCGTCCATGCTCCCACCCCCCTCTCCCCTGTCACAGTAGTCTTTTGGAGTGGTAGGGTTTAAAAGAACGGTGAGGGAGGTTCCAGGCTGTCATCAAGAGTGCCCGACTATGATTTTTTCTGCCCAGCTTTAGTCATATAAGCCATACTTCAGCTTCTGTGAATGAAACAATATTTATGAATGGAAGAGTGCACCTCCATGCATCAGTCATCTGTACAACCTCTAATCATAGATCCTGTTTCAGGATTTATGCTGCCAGGTTCTACAGCTTCTATGAATCAAAGCAGCTCACTATCGCGCCCAAGGTTTTATCAGAAATTGTGGTGATAATCCTGCTTAAATGTAGGAAGAATTACAAGGGCCGTCTACCACTTTAAAAGTATCAATCTGGAGCTTCCTCTACTGGCGCACAGGCAACAAGAAGTAAGAGGTATTTGGTTTGTTAGATGTAAAAAGATGTATCTTGTAGTACATGGAATCATCCAGAGTAATTGCATAGTAGGTGAGGTTGAAAATGTCAGTATTACATTGTATATCCCTGTATGTTGTGGTCGTTGAGGTGCTTATCTAATCGTTTTTTTAAAACCATCGATGCCCCCCGCTGATACAACCTCCTGTGGAAGAGAATTCCACATCCTTGCTGCTCTTACAGTAAAGAACCCTCTAGGTAGTTTAAGGTTAAACCTCATTTCATATCTCTAAAATTTCAACTGAAAGATGCAGCAGAGATAAATGGTTAAATGGAGCATAAATGTAGTGAAATTCCCACACTTGTAGTCTACTTTTGTTTACTTCCTGCAGCTGCATAATGGTAGCTTTGTACTTTTGCATGGACCTTGGGCTGGGGAAGATTCTGCAGGGGACTGTGATGAGCACTTACAATGACTTGGTTGCAGTGCTTTTTGTAAAATGTGCTCGATCACTTTAATTTTAGACTTCGCCCTAAAATACCTGCTGTTTCCAGTCAAGATTATAGCACAATCCACCCTCTCTTTAAACTTCCTGAGCTGAGAGGTCTGGTGCCACCAATGAGCAGATTTTCCACCTGGTCTAGCTCTAATATCTTTATCGGATATTACAGCATTGTCTTGTCAAGGGCAGTGTGTGTGTGGGTGTATGTAGGAAAATTTGGGGACACAGACACATTTTGAAGATTTTGTTTTTTGGAGTGCACTGTAGTGGTGGAATTATGTTTAAATTTAAAGTGTATGCCGATCTTTTCTCAAAAAAATAAAACGTGAACGAACACCATGCTCCCACCGGCCCCCCTCTCGTTCTTTGCTGCACTTCTGTGGGTGATTAGCTGTCGGTGGCCACGCAGTCTGAATTTGAATCCCTGCTCTTCTTCCCCTTCTTTCTGTAGGGCTTCCAGGATGGATCAGAGGAATTCCAATTGATCAAAGTAGCCACGTGCTTGCGCTAACCAATCGTATTCACTCTGATCTGTCCCAGAAGCCCCACAGACAGAAAGGGAAGAAGAGCAGGGATTTCAAACACCCAGACTGCTTGGGCAATGACAGGTCATCGCCCATGGATGCCAGTACAGGAGGGTGTAGGGTTTCGGTTCACTTTTTCATCCTCCCACCTTTCCCTTTTTTTTTTTTTTTTTCTGAAAAGGAGAACTAACCTTTTAACTGGTTTGATTTTGCATAACTGCCCAGAATTCAACTACATGTTTACAGTTCATGAGTCACACCCCTTCTCGTCCAACCGGCAAACCCCCTGGTCCCAGGAGACAGCGGGGACCAGTGAGGACGTGCCACTCACGCATGCGCAGTAGGAAACCGGGCAGTGAAGCCGCAACGCTTCACTTTCTGGTTCCCTCACCGAGGATGGCGGCGGGGGCAGCCGAGAGATGAGCGATTCCTCGGCTGCCGATATCGCGGGCTCGCTGAACAGGCAAGTGTCCATTTATTAAAGGTCAGCAGCTGCAGTATTTGTAGCTGCTGGCTTTTTAATATTTTTATTTTTTTAGGTGGACCTCTGCTTTAACTTTTAATGCAAAAGTTCCCTTCCCTGTGATTTGCTGAACTTTTATAGATTCAAGCAAATGGTGGATTCCATAAGAAAGACAGGAACATTAGCCCAGGAGTCCTGTATTTGAAAAAAGAGCTAAATTCCCTGTCGTTCTTTGGTCGGTCCCATGCACTGCATTAAAGCGGGAGTTCACCCTAAAAAAAAAAAAAAATTTAAGATTAGATTCATGCTCATTTTGTCGAGGGGAATCGGTTAGTTTTTTTTAAAAACTTACCGTTTTAGAGAGCGATCTTCTCCGCCGCTTCCGGGTATGGTCTTCGGGACTGGGCGTTCCTATTTGATTGACAGGCTTCCGACAGTCGCATCTATCGCGTCACGAGTAGCCGAAAGAAGCCGAACGTCGGTGCGGCTCTATACGGCGCCTGCGCACCGGCGTTCCGCTACTTTCGGAAAATCGTGCCGCGATAGATGCGACCGTCGGAAGCCTGTCGGAAGACTGTCAATCAAGAAGGAACGCCCAGTCCCGCAGCCCATACCCGGAAGCGGCGGAGAAGATGTATCTCTAAAACGGTAAGTAGGGCTTTGATTTTAAAAAAAACTACCCGATTCCCCTTGACAAAATGAGCATGAATCTAATCTGAAAAATTGTCATTTCCGGGTGAACCTCCACTTTAGAACGAATGCATATCCATCATCCATACCCTCAAACCTTCGTATCCATATTTGATGGTGGCTGCAGTGAAGTATAGCGGCAGGGAGCATGGTGAAGGGGGGTAGAAGTGGTTTGAAGGTGGTTTTTAGGGAGACTCCTATTGAAATCAATGACAATTTCTTTAACCACTTAAGCCCCGGACCAATATGCTGGCTAAAGACCCAAGGTGTTTTTACAGTTCGGGACTGCGTTGCTTTAACAGACAATTGCGCGGTCGTGCGATGTGGCTCCCAAACAAAATTGGCGTCCTTTTTTCCCCACAAATAGAGCTTTCTTTTGGTGGTATTTGATCACATCTGCGGTTTTTAGTTTTTGCGCTATAAACAAAAATAGAGCGACAATTTTGAAAAAAATTCAATATTTTTTACTTTTTGCTATAATAAATATCCCCCAAAAACATATATAATTTTTTTTTTCCTCAGTTTAGGCCGATACGTATTCTTCTACCTATTTTTGGTAAAAATCGCAATAATCGTTTATCGGTTGGTTTGCGCAACATTTATAGCGTTTACAAAATAGGGGATAGTTTTATTGCATTTTTATTTTTTTTACTACTAATGGCGGCGATCATCGTTTTTTTTTTTTTTTTCGTGACTGCGACATTATGGCGGACACTTCGGACAATTTTGACACATTTTTGGCACCATTGTCATTTTCACAGCAAAAAATGCATTTAAATTGCATTCTTTATTGTGAAAATGACAGTTGCAGTTTGGGAGTTAACCACAGGGGGCGCTGTAGGAGTTAGGGTTCACTGTGTGAGTGTTTACCACTGTAGGGGGTGTGGCTGTAGGTGTGACGTCATCGATCGTGTCTCCCCTATAAAGGGGATGACGCGATCGATACGCCGCCACAGTGAAGCACGGGGAAGCCGTGTTTACACACGGCTCTCCCCGTTCTTCAGCTCCGGGGACCGATCGCCGCACTCGAGCGGCGATCGGGACCGGAGCTTCGGACCGGGTCGCGGGAGCGCGCCCCACGGCTGGGTACAAGTACAGGACGTGTGTATATATACGTTCTTGTGCCCAGCCGTGCCATTCTGCCGACGTATATGTGCAGGAGGCGGTCCTTAAGTGGTTAAAGCTGTTCATCTAGAAACATATAAAAAAAAATCCTGTATATCCAGTTACGTGTTTCCCCCTCCCTTCTCAGCTCAGATGTTTCAAATTGCCAGCTGTAGGCAGTCTGCCAAGCTCATTACTAACAGGAAACCTGTTGTATAGTACGATATTCCTCATCACCTTTTGTCAGATATATATTTCGTTCTGTGCCCTTTAGTTATGTTTACTGAACATTAATATTTGCTAACGTAATCTGATGACGACTGTTTAGTTTTTTATTCGTGGATGTCGCTGGCTCAGGTAGTTTAAGAGTTCTGAGTGGAAGCCATTAGACTGAGACGATTGCTGATCTTATTGAAAGCTTGCCAGTTCGTCCCTTTAATTCATATGTGCCAGTAGTTACATAGATCCTCTGGCTGATTAAAGTGAGTGAAATGTAATTATCCATAGAACCTGTAGAACATCCGTATTAGTTGGCAGTGCTGGCTCTGTGTATAACTGTGCTTGGGGACCTTTGATGCCTTATCTGTTCTGTATGCACAGAAAGTGCACAGTGATTGCTTAGTAATGGCTGCACACTTCTTTTCTGCCTCACTGAGTAGTACTGTACTGTTCTCCAAAGCATGGACTCTAATACCAGCACCTGGCACGTCTGCCCAAACCCATCTGCATTAATTTTCTCTTTTGTAAACACATTCTTTTTTTTTTTTTTTTTTTTTCACAGGTCTCATTGAATGTTATCTGGCATCCAACAGTGTGCGGGAAGCTATGGTCATGGCCAACAATGTCTATAAAACCTTAGGAGCAAATGCCCAGACACTGACACTGCTGGCAACAGTATGTTTGGAAGATCCGGTAACTCAGGAAAAGGCCAAAACCCTCCTGGACAAAGCTCTCTTACAAAGGCCAGATTATATCAAGGCCGTGGTGAAAAAAGCAGAGCTGCTTAGTAAGTCATTCTTCATCCCTAATCGTGAGCAGAATGTTTGATCACATCGGACACCATGCTGGATTGATATGGGGTTGAAATGTTGTTTTAGTCAATACATATGGTGCAGCCCTGTGATTGTAAATCGGCTCACAGTAACATTTTGTTGTTAAATTCCTTATTTTTTACGTGGTAAATTCATAACTGACCATGCATGAGGTTATTATATAGGTAGTAAAACTTTTTTAATGAATCTTTGATCAGCAAGGATACTGATCAATGACTCTTTACCTGCAGGTCGAGAACAGAAGTATGAGGAAGGCATAGCTCTGCTGCGAAGCACCCTTGCAAATCAAAGCGACTGTGTCTTGCATCGGATGTTGGGTGACTTTCTCGTGGCTGTGAATGAATTCCAAGAGGCCATGGATCAGTACAGCATCGCTCTGAGGTATTGATCAATGTTAAATAATGGTCTGTGTATCAGACGCCAAGTTTCTTGGGAGACTTGTGTATTGAAAGGATAAGTTCACCTTAAAAACAGAAATGATAATAAATGCACATCTTTTTGCAGGTACTTTTTTTTTTTTTTTCTTTTTTTTCTTAACTAGGAGCCTGCAAAGCATTGCACCTGCAATTATCAGATTACAGGTGCAATGCAGGACTCCTGCAGACTGTCAATGTAAGCTGTCTGCTGGTAAACCATGAATGCGATTGGGGTTATGGGCTTTTATTTTTTCGCATAGATATTGGGGGGCGTTGCCTTGAATACACTTATGTATTAGGCAGAGTCCCTTGAAAGTGATTCTGTCTTTTTTACCGGCAACCAATGAAGGGATCTCAGTGAAGGTGAGATTGATTCCCATGGTTTTTTCCCAGTCACTAGTCGAGCGGCCGTATTTTGAACGACTTGCAGACGAGTGATTTGGTATTTGGGGAGTCCTAGATAGAGGGCATTTGCGTAGTCGAGTCTGGAATTGATTGTTCCCACCACGACTGCAATGTCCTCTTTCGGGATAAAGGGTGTGAGTCTGCGTAGTAGGCGCAGCAGATGGTGGGATCCGCTGACTACTGACCCTTTTTGTGCATCCATTGTCATGTAGGTATCGAAAATGACTCCGAGACTTTTGACTTTGGTGCTAGGGGTGATAGTTTTACCCAGAATGGGTGGGGGAGTCCATGTTGACGCGGGGTGATTTTTCCGGTTAGCGTGAAACAGGAGAAGTTCTGTTTTCGAACCATTGAGTTTAAGATAACTGTTTGTCATCCAGTTATCTATTAGAGTGAGGCATTTCTGTAGTCCAAGAGAATGATCCTTTTTGTTGCAGATGCGGAAATACAGTTGTGTGTCGTCTGCATAGGAGTGGTAAAGTAACTTCTGGTTACTGATGATTTCAAAGAGAGGGCGAAGATAGATATTAAACAATACGGGCGATAAGGGAGATCCCTGAGGGACTCCGCATGACACCGTACATTTTTCAGAAGTGAAAGACCCCAGTTTCACTATTTGTGATCGGTTTTCCAAGAAGGAGGAGAACCAGGGTAAAACACATTCAGCGACTCCGGCTACTTCAGCTAGCCTAGCCAGTAGTAGTCCGTGGTCTACAGTGTCAAAAGCCACGCTTAGGTCCAGCAGTATCAGGAGACAAGATTCTCCTTCGTCTGCGGCCTCTAGAGCGTCATCCCATATTTTAAGCAGCGCCGTTTCTGTTCCGTGACCCGGACGGAAGCCTGATTGAAACGGATCGAGTAATTTATGGGTGTCTAAATGCAGTTGCAGCTGTTGTACAACTACTTTCTCCATTACCTTGGAGAAGACATTTAGAGCTGTTATGGGCCTCCGGTTGTTTGGGTCTTTGGGGTCGAGGGTAGTTTTTTTTAGAATTGGTTTTATTGTGCCTTGTTTTAGCAAGGTGGGCACCATGCCCTCCTTGACTGGTTAATGAGCTGCGTGATAGCTGGTGCCAGTATATCGGCACTTTCTTTCAGCAGTTTAGTGGGGATGATATCATTGGGTGCTGTGCTATTACGCAGAGTCCCGATGATGTTTTTAGTGGCATCGATGGAAATGGGTTTTAGAGTGAATTTTGGTGGTTGCGACGGATTTATGTGGGTATTAGGTTTGTGATTTGGGGGGGAGTTGGTGACAGTTCCATTTTGCTGAATACTTTCACAGATTTTTTTCAATTTTATTAATGAAATAATCCGATAATTCGTTGCAAAATTATTGTGAATCAGAATTGGGGGCCTCTAAACAAGCTGGATTCATAGTCTGAGTGACCAGCTTGAAGAGTTCTAGGGGGAGGTTAAGGGCATTTGCGATGATGTTGGAGAAATGATTTTTTTTGGCCGTGAAGATTACTTTGTGATATTTCTTTGTCATTATCTTGTAAATGGTGTGTTTTTTATCTGAAGAGCACCTTTTCCACGCAGCTTCTGCTCTTCTACGCTCTTGCTTTAGCAACGTCAGCTGGTCATTAAACCAGCTGGAGTTGTTTTTCCGGATGCAAGTTTTGCGTTTTGGTGCTACTAAGTCAGCTGACTGTAGTAGCGCCTTGTTGATGGCGTCAAGTGTTTCTGTGGCTGTTTGTTTTTGTTGGGTTGTTTTTATTTTGTTCCCTAGTGTTGTTTTGAAGAGTTCCGAGTGGAGCTTCTTCTGAGATCTAGTCCAGTGAGTTGTCACCGGTTTTGTCGTTTTTTTTGGGCTGGCATTTTTGGTGATTGTGAATTTGATGGCATGGTGATCGGTTCATGGTTGCGGCTCATTTCCCAGGACGTCAATTTCCAAATCTTGTTTGAAAATGAGATCGAGCGTATGGCCTGAGGCATGAGTGGGGCCTTGTATTAGTTGCTGCAGACCTAATCCTTCCAGATGGTCGATGCAGGCGTCGGCTACGGGGTCCAGCGAGGAGTTGGCCCAGAGGTTGAAATCCCCAAGCACCAAAAGGTGTTTGATGTTTAGGGTATATGTGGAGATGAATTCAGTCAATGAAGTGAGAAGGTGTGTTTTTGGGCCTGGTGGTCTATAGCAAAGTAGCATATGGACCGTATCTTGGGGATTTGTTTGCAGCTGCAGAGTGAGGGTTTCCATGAATGGAAGCGAGTTTTGAAGGACTGGTTTGGTGATCGAGAGGTGAGTCTTGTGGATCACCGCCAGGCCCCCCCTCTTTGCCCCACTCTGTTTTGCATTTGAATGTGATAATTTGCTGGCACCAATTCTGCTAGAATGGTGTTGCAGTCGGCTGTCAGCCAGCTTTCTGTGATGAAGAGGCAGTCTATATTGTGTTGAAGGATGAAATCATAGATTTCTTGTCGGTGTTTTACTGCCGATCTTGTGTTGACCAAAGCGCATATTATGCGCTTGGGCTGGGGTACCTGCGCGTAGTTTTTGACGGTTGATTGTCGATTGATTCTCAACAGTCGCTCATTCCTTAGAGCTTTTTTGGTGACAACTGGGAGTATAGAGGCAAATGGTTTTAGTTCCCGGATAGTTTCTGCAGAGTATTTT
Source organism: Rana temporaria (assembly GCF_905171775.1). Classification (NCBI taxonomy): domain Eukaryota; kingdom Metazoa; phylum Chordata; class Amphibia; order Anura; family Ranidae; genus Rana; species Rana temporaria. The sequence continues at coordinate 178,666,066 of NC_053489.1, forward strand.
AGGTAACCCATGGTCGCAGAAAAAAACGCAGGGAAGTAATGTTGATTGGGGGGGTCTTATATGGTGATGGGTGGAAGACTGTCCAAGTGAGCCGTTACTCGTTGAGTCTTCTCTCCCCGATTGGTCCAGAGGAAGGCGAAAAACCCCAGGCGTGCTGTGCCAATCTGCAGCGATCGGGGGAAAAAAATTCCTTCCTGACCCCTTAACGGCGATCGGTGCAACCCTGGATCAATTGCCTGGGGGGGTGGGTGGGAGTCCTGTTTTTTTTGTTGTGCTGTGTCTGCAGCAGCCGAGAGCTGGGAGGACCCTGCCTGCACTATCCCTGGGGAGAGCCGACTCGTTTGAGAGCGTCCTGCTCTCACTATCCCTGGGGTGAGCAGACTAAGATGAGAGCGTCTGCTGCACCGCTGAATCTATATATCAAGAGTTCCAACTTTATTAGCTGCAAGCTTGTTCTGGATCAGTGATTGAAAAAAAATAATGAAGACTCCTGTCTTACCTCCTGTTTCAAACTCCTGGTTTTTAACTCAGGCACTTTTGATCAAAGAATGCACTTCTGGTCAGAGAGTCCACATGTGAAGCCACCATCAACTGGGAGCCAGCTCCTCTGGGAGTTTGTACAGCCACTTTGTTAGAAAGTGTTAATTTATCTCACACACTGTACAGGGGGCGGTCCCTCTGGGTATAACCACTCTCTCTACATCTCACAGCTCAGTTTTTTTTCTGCCTAGCAGAGGACATGGCTCCCTTTTGGGCCCATAGGCCTGGAGGTTTATTTCTATTTTTATTTCTATTTTTTGTTCCTGTGTTCAACTGCCTACTGGGTGACAGGCTGGATCCCAGATCCTTGTAGTCTCCCCAGTTTCGGCCAGCGAGCGTGTGCCAACCTTGGCTATGCATTTGGTTGTCCACGACATGCCTGTCGCTCTACGGGTGGCCGGTGAGCTACAAGCTCTGGGGCACACATGACCGGTCTAGCTAGATGGCTGAGTCACAGCGGGCCAGGCCGACAGTCGCCTCCGTAACCACACGGAAGATGGTCTGTCTGGGATGCTTCCAGCATAATCCACGCAGGAAGGGCAAGTAGTAATCCCCTGCTTTGGCAGGAGGACATAGGTGAGTTTGAGTAGGGGTTCCATCCTTTCCTTCCTTTCCTCCTCCCTGGGCTCTGTGAGCTAGGCTGGCTGCTGGGGGCCGGGGGTTCATGGTTCATCTGGGGGGGGCTCCATCTGTGGTGGGAACTGCGCTGTGCGTCCGCTACTGGGGGTGCAGTGTTTGGCGGTGTGTTACCCTTTTGAGGAGAGTTTCCTGAAAAAAATGTACCTCTTCTCCGATAGTGGACCCTCCGGTGTCAAGATTTTTCAAGGTAACCACTATTCCAGTGGAAGGGGCTCCTGCTTTCAAGGACCCTGCAGACAAGAAGGCTGAAGCGGTCACCCGCTACCTATACACGGTGGTGGGTTCGGCTGTGCATCCAACAATGATTGGGGCCCTGGTGTCTCAGACTCTCACTGAATGGGCAAAAATGCTGCGAGATGCAGGGAGAGGGGTTATACCCGGAGGGACCACCCCCTGGGCGGTACTGTACAGTGTGTGATGTGATTAACACTTTCTAACAAGTTTACTGCCTAGTCACTCCTAAATGAAGGCTAATATCCACTTTGTCAGAATTGCTGCTGTGTCCGTCCATGAACACAGAGAAAAGGATTTTACGGTAAGTACAAAAATCCATTTATTTTTTATTTATTTTTTTGTGACCGCACCAACTCCATTTCAAATTTTATGTCTCTTGTTCATAAATTTGGATCCTTTTCCATCTTCATGATAAATTTTGAGATAAATCTACCCTTAGACCCTTTTAATAACTCCTCTACCCTAAACACAGATTAAAGTCGTCGACACGTTCCGCTATCTGAGAATTTTAATATACACCCAAACTAAAAAACCTATTTAAAACTAAATGTGAACTCTGTAATCCAAAAGATCCAACCGCACCCTGGTAGTTCATTGAAAACTACAAGCGGACAGCCGCAAAGGCTGTCCGTATTTGTAGTTCATTTATTCACAGAGATCTGACTAAATGATGCGACCGGGTGGGCAGAACCCTGCGCAGCCACGTGGTGCTTTTTTATTTATTTATTTATTTATTTTTTTATTGTCACAGCGAGTTCGGGGGTGCAGATCCCCAGCTTCCTGTCGCTAGGTCCAGGAACGGCTGCGGCAGTGAAAAAAAGGGTTGCTTGTTCCACCCTAAAAACTGGTGGGACATGTAATCTGTTTCCAAAGGTGAACTTATCCTTTTAATGGAGAACTCCAGGAAAGTAAAACAAATCTGCTATAAAGCTTCATGGACACGGGACGTTCAAATTCTCCTGAACGATTTGACAGCTAGAAACCGGCATCTAAAAATGGCCGTTTAGCCGCGTTTTACATGTTGCGTTTTAGCTGTGTTTGCGTCTAGAAGCGCTTGGGGGAAAAAAAATATGTATTTTTTTTGGTTAAAATGAAAAACGTCTGTAAACTAAACGCGAGTTACTGCGCTTGGCGCTTGAAATGCCTCTAAACGGCTTCTGAACACATTTTTTGGGGGGGGTTCCAGAAAAAGCCTCTAAACTCAACTGCCTAGAAACTACTATAAACGACCCAGTGTACATGTACTGATAAGATAACAGAGGAGAGTTCAGGAGCAGTTGGGAAAAATGCCCAACTGCTCCTAAATGTCTGTTTACCAGCAGCAGTGTACATTGAAAGCAGATTATTAGTGTCTAGTTTTAGATTTTGAAAGCACTGTTTGGAATTGAAAATAATGCATAAAATGTTCAGCCAGTAGCGAGCAAAGAATCTTGTCTCAAGCAACGTCTTGCTTTAAAAGAGAAGTTCGGGATTTTTATCTAATTAAAAAAAAAATCATACTTGCCTAGGTGGATCTGTCCCCTGCCATCTCTAAGACTGAGAACCGAGCGATCAAACATTGCTGATCGCTCGGCTCTCAGAGCTCTGTGAGCAGAGAGTTGATGACTGTCGGTTACCGCTGTCTGCTCTGCCCCGCCCCCCCCCCCCCCACTCACTAGACGGTGGGCTGTGGAGGGGGTGGGAGAGGCTGGCTCATGCTTTCAGTGGTTCGCTAGGGGGCTGTGCCAGGTGCCGGTGCAGGCATGTGGGCAGATCCTGCCCTGACGATATTGTCACGATCTTTCCCCAGCCTGGACCGGCTCTGTGACGTCAGCCAACAGCGGGCTTCAGCCTGCTGTCTGCTGAAAACAGTTAACACAGGGGTGCCGAATGAACTGCACTCCTGTGATCCACAGGAGATATACAGCCAAACGAGCTTTGGCTATATATCTCCTATTTAAGGTGTATGTAAACACTAACAATGGAACTTCTCTTGTTTGCTCCCTTTTGGTCTATCAAGCAATTTAAAGTGTTTTGTTTATATCTGTTCGACAGACAAAAATCCCTTTTTGATGCTTCCCAAAATCATTTGTGCTAATCATTTCCTGTGCTGCATTCTTAACATTGTTCTCGGCTCTTTCTGTGAACTACAGAACATCTCCTCTCTGTTATGGAGAAAAGGAGAGGGGTGTTCTGCAGTCCTAACACTTCCAATCCAAGGGTGACAATGCTGCTCCTTCATAGATACAGTACATTGTGTAGGTGCTGTCACCCTAGGACAGTGCTTCTCAAATAGTGGGGCGCGCCCCCCTGGGGGGCCGCGAGGCTCCGTAAAGGGGGGCTCGTGTGACCTGGCAATTATCCCCCGTTTCCAGCCCATGCAGCCCGGCAGTGAGGATAAGAGCATCGCCGCCGGCATGGTCTCCCAGCCTGTGTTGGCTCCGGAATTCCGCGAGAACGTACGATCCTCAGGCTCCTCCTAAGCCGAGCCTTCCTGCTACCTCTGCTAAGCCCAGCCCACCTGCCGCGCAACCAATGATGTGTTTGAGCGGGCGGATTTGAGGCGCATCGTGGTGGAGAGTAGACCGTGGAGTGGACAGAGCAGCAGACGCTGGCATGTGTGGGAGTCACTGCACGGGCTTGGACCAGACAGCACCGCACCCCCCCCCCCGCTGCAAGTTAACGGACCCCTGCCTTGCTGAGGCTGACTGAGCCTGGTGGTGTGGTGAGTGCACAAGCAGCCCGATGATATGTCTGATGGTGGCAGGGGGTTGAGGTTGATGATGGTGGTGGCAGCGGCAGGGGGTTGGGTGGCGGCAGGGGGTTGGGTGGCGGCAGGGGGTTGGGTGGCGGCAGGGGGTTGATGTTGGCGGCGGCAGGGGGTTGATGTTGGCGGCGGCAGGGGGTTGATGTTGGCGGCGGCAGGGGGTTGATGTTGGCGGCGGCAGGGGGTTGATGTTGGCGGCGGCAGGGGGTTGATGTTGGCGGCGGCAGGGGGTTGATGTTGGCGGCGGCAGGGGGTTGATGTTGGCGGCGGCAGGGGGTTGATGTTGGCGGCGGCAGGGGGTTGATGTTGGCGGCGGCAGGGGGTTGATGTTGGCGGCGGCAGGGGGTTGATGTTGGCGGCGGCAGGGGGTTGATGTTGGCGGCGGCGGCGGCGGCAGGGGGTTGATGTTGGCGGCGGCGGCAGGGGGTTGATGTTGGCGGCGGCGGCAGGGGGTTGATGTTGGCGGCGGCGGCAGGGGGTTGATGTTGGCGGCGGCGGCAGGGGGTTGATGTTGGCGGCGGCGGCGGCAGGGGGTTGATGTTGGCGGCGGCGGCGGCAGGGGGTTGATGTTGGCGGCGGCAGGGGGTTGATGTTGGCGGCGGCGGCGGCAGGGGGTTGATGTTGGCGGCGGCGGCGGCAGGGGGTTGATGTTGGCGGCGGCGGCGGCAGGGGGTTGATGTTGGCGGCGGCGGCGGCAGGGGGTTGATGTTGGCGGCGGCGGCAGGGGGTTGATGTTGGCGGCGGCGGCAGGGGGTTGATGTTGGCGGCGGCGGCAGGGGGTTGATGTTGGCGGCGGCAGGGGGTTGATGTTGATGTTGATGGTGGCGGCGGCAGGGGGTTGATGTTGATGTTGATGGTGGCGGCGGCGGCAGGGGGTTGATGTTGATGTTGATGGTGGCGGCGGCGGCAGGGGGTTGATGTCTGGTGGTGGCAGGGGTCTTGTACGTTAATAAGGATACGGTGTTATGCAGAGGCGTACTTATAACAATTTTATAGACAAAAGATACTATTTACAGTTGCGCGGGGCCCCCCGAAATGTTTTCTTCTTCCTAGGGGGGGGGGGCATGACAGAAAATAATTGAGAAGCACTGCCCTAGGACAAGAGTTGTGGTACTGGCAGGATCACCAGATAAAAATAAAGGTTAAAAAGTCTGATAAAGGTTAACTTATTTCAGTTTATCAATCTTTTGATGTGGTGGCTACATTACTTTTACTTTACTTTTTTGTTCTGCTTCGGTTGAGGTACACTAGATGTTCTGGCAGCTGTTCCTCGGAGCACTTGAATCGTACCATATCCATTTCCTTTGTTTTTAGCTGCTGTGAAAATATTTGTGCCATTCATTCGAAGCCATTCTCCAGTTCCTAATCAGAACAAAGGCTATGTGATGCTAATCTGCACAATGACCTGGCAGTTTAAGTCCACAACATTTGTTACCCTTTCATAAGAGAAATACAGAGCATGCTGACCCCCTGGTTTTAAACTGGGATTAATTAGAAGAAAAAAAATCCCATTGACCTGGTCTGTTCTGTCATAACTGCTTCTCCCTGCCTGTCATTGATTAAATACACTGAGCTGCACATTTACAGTTCAGCATACATTTACGGCGCTATGATGTGACTTCCGTGCGTATGCACAGGAGTGATGTCAGTGCTGCCTAGCCAACCAAGCAGAGAGTCTGAACCCGAAAAGAAGACCGGGAGAAGGTGAAAGCGCTTGTGACATCCCCGAGCGCTAATACCACAGTGCTAGAAGGGATCGTTTGGCAGGTAAGTCTACCACAATGTGTTAATCTGCTGTGGATATTTGTACATTATGGAATAAAACTCCCAGGGGACCATTTGAGATAGATAGATAGAGAGATATATATAATTTTTTTTAATATGGAGGTTAATTTTAACTTTATTGCCTTCTGAGCCACTTTCCCAGGAAAGTTGGGGTGGGGGTGTCAGAAGTACATCTCTGTATACTTGTTTCAGATCGGTCACTAGAAGAATTGAAGCAAAAAAAAAGGGTCAGCATGGTGGCCAGGAGGGTAGCATCTCCAGGTGAGATCTGCCACGGTTGCTTCCATGTTTACCACTTAAGGACCACCGCACGACTGCATACGTCGGCTTTTGAAGAGGGATATCTCTCTTCTGGCAGCAGCTAGCTGCCATAACCTAGGTATCCATCTCTTCAGACGGCGGTCTGGTTTCCGATAATGGTGGTCTCTGCGGCGGATTCAATGCTAAATCACCATTATCGAGCCCCCGTGCCCTTCGCCGCTTACCGGAGCCGTCGGTTTCAGTATTTTTGGTATTTTCCCAAAATGACAAAAAAAATGTTGTGGCATTTTAGTGTAAATGACATCTGAGGTCTCTTTGACCCCAAATCTCATATTTAAGAGGACCTGTCATTCTTGTTTCTATTACATTTTCTGCTAGCATTCCTTGTAATAGGAATACAAGTGACAGTATTTTTACAGTGTAAAAAACAAAAGGTAAAAATAAATAAGAAAAAAAAATGTTTTTAAATGCGCCCCGTCCTGCCGAGCTCACGTGCAGAAGCGAACGCATACGTGAGCAGAGCCTGCATATGAAAACAGTGATTAAAACCACACACGTGAGGTATCGCCGCGATCGTTGGAGTGAGAGCAATAATTCTAGCCCTAGACCACCTCTGTAACTCAAAACATGCAACCTGTAGATTTTTGTTTTAAAACCTCGCCTATGGAGATTTTTACGTGTAAAAGTTTGTCACCATTCCACGAGCGGGTATCAATTTACTCTGCATAATATTAAAAAAAAAATTGGGCTAACTTTACTGTTTTTTATTTTTTCATAAAAAAAAAAAGTGCGCTTGTAAGACTGGTGTGACATAAACTATTGCAATGACGACCATTTTATTCTCTAGGGTGTCAGAAAAAAATGTTTGGGGGTTCTAAGTAATTTTCTAGAGAGAGAGAAATATATATTTTATCTTTTAATTGAACTTTAATGAGGGCTCCGCTAACCATTTGGACCAGATCTAATCATAATTTTTAGGGCAACCTCTGTTGGCATAGGTATGTTTGAAGAGGCAGACTATTATTGACTAGTTGTTTCCAGAAAGAAATGGATTTCCTCCAGTGAAGCGCAATAGCGAATAGCCTTCCTGGCATAGAACAGTAGTAGGCCAACTAGAGTGCATCCTGCTACTGTAGGTGTTAAAGTGGAGGTTCACCCTAAAAACAACTTTTTTACATTAAAAAGTAAGGACATTACATTTTGGCATTTTTTTTTTTTTTTTGCTCTGTACTTTATATCCGGATTTTGTCCAGGGCTTCCGCGTTCTGACGACTCCGGGACTGGGCGTTCCTATCCTTTCGTTGGATGATTGACGGCTTGTGAAACAGGTGACCTGTCACACAACGCGCGTCACCAGATTTCCGGAAATACCCGAGCTGCGAGTCGGCACTATACGGCGCCTGCCGTGTAGAGCTGACTGCGCAGGCGCCGTATAGTGCCGACTCGCAGCTCGGCTCTTTCCCGACGTATGGTAATGCGCGTTGTGCGACAGGTCACCTGTTTCACAAGACGTCAATCATCGTACGGAAGGATAGGAACGGCCAGTCACGCAGTCATCGGAACCCGGAAGCCCTGGACAACATCAGGATATAAAGGTATGTACCGAGAAAAAAGAAAACTGCCGAAATGTAATGTCCTTAGTATGCTGGCTCGGCCAGATGCAATTAAACATTTTTTTTTTTGGGTGAACCCCCGCTTTAAGTGTTCGATTAAACCCAAAATGCAGATGGACATGGAGGGTTGTAAGGATATGGTGGAGACCATCTGTATTAGAGCCAATACCTCTTCCCAGAACCTGACAATGACCAGGCAGGTCCAAAAGATAAGTGTGAAATGTCCAGGGCCTCTCCCACAGGGCCAGCACTCTGGGGGGGGGGGGGGGGGGCGTTATTAACTTTGTGCACCCTGTAGGGGGTGAAATTGGCACAATGGACCAATTTTAAACTGAATTAGGTCAGGAAACAAAGGACCGAAAAGGGAAGTCCCATATATCATCCTAGTCTTTTCTACAAATCTTTGATAAGGTCAGATTATGTAAGTAAAGTGCATTAGTAGGAGTCCTATACAATAAAACATTCACTTGTTTAAAAAAGAAAAAAAAACACAAACTAGCCGAGTATCGCATTGAATATTTGACTGGTGTCTCATGTCTGGTTTACTATCATGTCTGGGATAAGTAATGCAAATGAGAATGCAAGTGCTTATCTTTTGCTTGAAAATATTGCTTTTTTTTTTTGCATATTGGGCATGCCAGTGATCTGAAATTAAAGTGGCAAGTCTTCCTATAAACATGTACAATACCTGATGGAGTTGAGGTGCTGTCTGCATAACAGGAATTATGTTGGAAGTGCGGAGAATTGGATTGCGGTTTGTTGGACTCTTTCCTGTCTATCTGATGCTGAAATGCAGCATTCTGCAGCAAAGCATGGAGCATGTGCATTACAGAGCCTCTGCAGCAAGCAATTGACACATCTCCTGTCAGACATCCACCCTGCGTCTCTGTGCAGCATGATGTACATCTGCATAGACTATGCCTATGCCTGCATGTTTATACTAAAATTAGAAGGTAGCAGAGATTTATGGAGAGCTGCTTTTCAAATCTGAACTCCAAGCAGATAACAATCTGTTTCCAATGGGAGAAAAATATGCACCCCCCCCCCCCCCCCAAAAAAAAAGTGGTTAACTTGAAATTGGAGGCTCTCATACTTCCCACACCTTGACATGTGCCTATCATTGATCACTGGCATGCCTTTCTGGAATTGATGCATTCTACTGTGTCAGCAGTGCAGGGGAATACTGTATGTGGTTGTTGCTAAGAAATCCAGACCACTGCCCTGACATTAGAAATCTGACTGGCAAGTAATTAGTATCAAGGGACTACAATTTTTTCTAAATTTTATTTTATTTATTTATTTTTTGCTTTAAAAATCATAAATATGGTAATACTGAACTGTATAGGGGAAAAATTTAGATTTTAATTGGAATTAACGTGGTTGAAACCGCCCCAAAGATGCTGCTTGCAGGACTTTTCGGAGCGTTCCACAAGCATACTGCCCCAGTGTGAAACGTCGCACTAGAATAAAGGGGAGGCGGTTTTCAGGCGCTTAGCAGACGCTATTTCCAGCGCTAAAACACCTGAAAACCGCCCAAGTGTGAATGGGGTCCAAGTGTCAATATTAACAATTGCATTACACTTATGCAAAGAGTCAATATTTGCAGCATTGATCCTTCTTTCTCAAGACCTCTGCAATTCGCCCTGGCATGCTGTCGGTCAACTTCTGGGCCACATCCTGACTGATGGCAGCCCATTCTTGCATAACCAATGCTTGGAGTTTGTCAGAATTTGTGGGATTTATTTATTTATTTTTATTTTTTGTACACCCGCCTCTTGAGGATTGACAACAAGTTCTCAATAGGATTAAGGTCCGGGGAGTTTCCTGGCCATGGACCCAAAATTTCGTATTTCTCTACCGTTCATGGACGGACACAGCAGCATATTAACCTTGGGGTATTATCCTCCTAGGAGATTGACTTGGCAGAAAAACAGCATGTTAAATGTTAAACACTCCACACAGTACAGGGGGCAGTTCCCCCGGGTACATCCCCCACTCTCTGCTCTGCAGTCTCAGTTTTTTTTCTGCCTAGCAAAGGAGAATGACATGGCTCCTCTGGGCCCATGTGGCTTAGGGATTTTTGCAATTTTTTTTTGCTTTTCTTCTTTTTTTTTTTTTTTTGCATTTTTTGGATCCTGAGATCTACAATCAACTGCCGACTGGGTGACAGGCTGGATCTTTGTAGTCCCCCCAAGTTCGGCCATCGAGCGTGTGCCGGCCTTTTAGCTATGCGCTGGACCGTCCACGACATGTCCCGTTGCTCCAGGAGTGGGCGGTGAGCTATATACGCTCCAGGGCACACATATGACCGGGCTCTATGTCCGTGTCACAGTGTGCCGGGCGGACAGCCATGCCGTAACTGCGCGGACATTGGTTCTGTCCGGGATGCCTCCAGCCAGTGGTCGCAGGACGGGTAAGTAGCAGTTTCCTTGCTTTGGCAGGGTGGTGCGGCTGGGCAATCCTGGGGAGGTCGATTTGGCGGTCCGCCCTGCTTTCCTCTCTCCCTTCCTCCTTCCCCGTGGTCGGCCGTGAGGTGGGGGGGGGGTCTGCCTGGGGGGCTCCATCCTGTGGCTGGGGGCTGTGTCTGCTATCATCGGGGTGCTGTTTTTTTGCTGCCGTGTGCGCGGGGCGGCGCCTGGGTGTGCGGGGGGGCCTGCCCGGGGGTCCCGGGTGTTTGCTGATGTTTTTACTGCACAATCGTGGCTGCCATTTTGGCGGCGCCAGGCGCCTTTTATTGGAGATCGGCGGCCATTTTCTTGTAGCCCACGTGCTTTGTTTGCATGTCGGCCATTTTGGAAGGTTCTTTTGCCTCTAGTGGCTGTAAAATCGGCGCGAACGGCTCCAGCACACTCCTGAGGGACGGTACAGCACAGAGCAGCGCTCTGGGAGGCGGACAGCAGCGGTACAGGCCGGGTCAGGTGGTGAGTCCTCTGGGGGGTCCCCTGTTTCTCTGCTGCGGCAGGGAGGGTGGCCTGTGGATCTTGCCCTGCGTTCCTGGGGTGGCAAAAGGGTGGACAAACATGGCGAATTAACCCTTGGTGCCCCTGTGGTCTCGATGGATGCTATGATGGCAGTCCTAGAGGCGTTTGTTGCCAGGGTGGAAGCGGCGTGTGGCCAAAGGGGGGGTAAAAAAGCCCCCCCGCCTTCTTCTGGGGATGCCTCTGACATGGAATCGGGCGCAGCTTCTGCTCCCGGCCCTGGTTCCGAGGTGTCGGAGAATGCAGGCCTAGTCCACATGGACAGTGAGGATGACTCTGCATCAGGGTTGGCGCATGATAGGGCGCTAGTGGGAGCTCTTTGCACTGCGGTGTGGAATACTGAAAAAAATTAAGGATTTGGGGGAGACATCAGAGATGTCGGTCCCTTTTGGGTTCCGCAAGCCGGCCCCCACTGCAAAAGTGTTTCCTTGTGTTCCTTATCTGGAAACATTTTTGTACAAGGAATAGGATCGGCCGCAAAAGGTTTTTTCTGTTCCAAAATACTTTGCGGTCTGTTATCCTTTTGAGGAGGAGTTCCTGAAAAAATGGACCTCTCCTCCGTCAGTGGACCCCCCCTGTGTCCAGACTGAGCAAAGCTACCAAGTTACCTGTGGAAGGGGCTCCCGCTTTCAAGGACCCCGCAGATAGGAGAGCTGAGGCTGTGGCCCGCTCCATGTTCACGGTGGTGGGGTCGGCGGTGAGACCGTTCTTGACCGGGGCTCTAGTGTCACAGACACTTACTGAATGGGCAAAGTTGTTGCTGCAGGAGTTGGAGCATCAAGCCCCTCCGGACTGTGTGGCGCTGGCCGACCAGTTGGTGCAGGGCCTAAAATTTGTCTGAGTCCGCCCTGGATGAGCTTCCCTTGCTCTCCAGGGCCTCGGCCTATGCGGGTGTGTTGCACCGCCTTGTCTGGCTGAAGTGTTGGTTTGCGGACCAGTCTTCCAAGAAGGCCTTGGTGGACTTACCCTTTAAGGGTGAAAGGCTTTTTGGGGCTTCTCTAGATGACATCATAAAGGATGCCACGGGATGGAAGGGGAACTCTGCTCCCACAATCTGGTAAAGTTTAAGGAGCCTCGCCGTAGGCAGGAGCCCTCCTTTACCGCCCCCAATCATTTTTCTGTCCGCCCGGTAAACGTTCCCACGGTGCTAAGGCGCAAGCTGAAGGGCAGAAGCGCCCCTGGTTCCGCAAGCCCATCAAGCCTGCGGAAAAACCAGCTTCCGCATGGTAGGTCTGCCCCCGCCCGTCTCTCGGGTGGGGGGCCGGCTTCGTGGCTCGGTAGATGTCTCTTCTTTCCAACCAGTGGTATTGCGAAGTAGTTTCCTCGGGGTACAAGATAGTTTCTCTCTTGTCCGCCAACAGATTTTTTCCTTCCAACCTCCAGCTTCCTCCGGGTCGTTGTGAGGCCCTGTTTGGGGCTGTTCAGGATCTGCTGGTCAGAGGGGTGATCGTGCCGGTTCCTCTACTGGAATGGTTTCAGGGGTTTTACTCCAATCTGTAGTCTCCAAGAAGGAAGGGGTCCGTCTAATCCTGGATCTCGAGGCCCTCCACTGTTTTGTCAAAGTGTAAATGTTCAGGATGGAGTCGGTTCGCTCTGTAGTAGCGGCACTCCAAGTGCATTTCCTGGCGTCCTTGGATATCCCCATATGCGCAAAGCACCAGAGATTTCTGCGCTTTGCGGTCGTGGAGGATCACTTTCAATTTGTGGCCCTCCCTTTCGGCCTGGCTTCGGCGCCAAGGGTTTTCACGAAGGTGCTCGCTCCGATTCTGGCCCTGCTGAGGCAGCGCGGGATCGCTATTGTAGGATACCTGGACAACCTTTTTCTGAGAGCTTCTTCAAGCTCAGTATTAGAAGTGGATGTGTCTATTACCTGCCAGACCCTCTGAGAATTCGGTTGGCTGCTAAATGCTCAGAAGTCGGTGTTGGTACCGTCTCAGTGCCTGGAATACCTGGGCGATTCCGTATACTCAATTTCACACTCCCGTGTTACAGAGAGAAATTCTGTCGCGTTGGGACAAGCGCCCTTTGTCCTTAGATTGCCAAGTCCGGGTGAGTCGCCTGGTCAGGTCCTCCCTAGTGTGGTGGCTGACGTCTCTGGTGCTTCAGGCCGGGAAGTCGTTCCTCCCGTGCCATTGGACGGTGGTCACGACGGATGCCAGTCTCTCTGGCTGGGGGGGGGGGGGGGGGGAGTCTGGGGTGTTCAGTCAGCCCAGGGGCGGTGGAATTGGGAAGAATCCCGCCTGCCGATCACTGTCCTGGAACTCTGGGCGATCAGGCTGTGCCTCTCCAAGTGGTCTCTGAGCCTACAGGGCCGCCCGTTTAGGATTCAGTCAGACAACGCCACGGCTGTGGCGTATGTCAATAAGGGGGCGGAAGTCACTCACATCCTCCGGTGGGCCGAACAGAACGTTCCGACTTTCTGCAGTGTACATTCCGAGCGTACAGAACTGGCAGGCGGACTACCTAAGTCGCCAAACGCTAGATCAAGGAGAATGGTCGCTACACCCGGATGTGTTTCAGAGTCTGTGTCTGAAATGGGGCACTCTAGACGTGTATCTTCTGGCATCACGACTCAATCGGAAGGTGTCGCGGATTCGTGGCCAGGTCAAAAGACCCGTGGGCGGACGCGGCAGAGGCGCTGTGGGGGTCACTATCGTCTAATCTACGCCTTCCCTCCTCTGAAGCTTCTTCCTTGTCTGCTCCGCAGAGTGGAAGCCGAGGGGATACCAACAATCCTAATTGCTCCGGATTGGCCTTGCCGTCCCTGGTACGCAGATCTGGTGCCCGATGTTTCGTGGTGCCGGCCACTGCGAGAGGATCTTCTGTCGCAGGGTCCTGTCTTTCATCCTGCTTTACAGTCGTTGGCTTTAACGGCGTGGCTATTGAAAGCCAGGTGCTGAGGGACCGAGGTCTGTTGGATTCAGTGATCTCGAATGCTGCGGGCGCAGAAGTCTACTTCCCGGAAGATTTACCATCGTACGTGGAAGGCTTGCATCCCTGTGTGAGGAGATGAATTGGCACCCCTGCGCATACGTGATGTCCCAGATTCTGCTGTTTTTACAGCGTGGAGTTGATCAGGCTTTCGCCTTAAGTACGATTAAGGGGCAGATTTCGGCCTTGGCTGTTTTCTTTCAGCGACCCTTGGCGGCGCACTCTCTGGTGCGTACGTTTGTGCAGGGGGTTCAGCATGTGGCCCCTCCTGTGCGTCCTCCACTGCCTTCGTGGGACTTGATTTTAGTCCTCTCGGTGCTTCGAAAGCCTCCGTTTGAGGGCATTGGGGAGATCCCTTTATTGACTCTTTCCCAGAAGGTGGTTTTTCTGGTGGCAATTACATCGGTCAGACGGGTTTCTGAGTTGGCGGCCTTGTCTTGCAAGGCTCCTTACTTGGTCATCCACAGGGATAAGGTGGTGATGCGGCCGCAGCCGTTGTTTTGGCCTTTCACATTAATGAGGACCTTGTTCTGTCATCCTTGTGTCCTCGGCCGGCGAACCCAAAAGAGGCTGCGTTGCATTCCTTGGACGTGGTTCGAGCCCTACGAGTGTACCTGTCTGCTATGGCTCCGTTACGGAGGTCGGATTCGCTGTTGGTATCAGTGACTGGTCCTAAGAAGGGTCTGGCGGTCTCGTCGGCCACCATTTCTAGGTGGATCCGGCAGGTCGTGCTTCAGGCCTATGCCCTAAAGGGGGTGGGCGTCCCGGTTACGGAGCATTCGACCAGGGCAATTGGTGCCTCTTTGGCTTTCCGCCATCAGGCGTCTGTTTTACAGGTGTGTAAGGCAGTGACTTGGCCGTCAGTCCACACCTTCTCAAAGTTTTTCAAGGTGGATGTGAGTGCATCTTCGGATGCCTCTTTCGGCATCCGAAGGTTTTGCAGACGGCTGTTTAAGGTTGAAGTTCTTCCGTTGAGGAGCTCTGGTTTGTTTGGGGTGAAGTTGGTTTGCTGTGTTTTCCCACCCCTCGATTTTTGACACTGCTTGGGGACGTCCCGAAGGTCAATATGCTGCTGTGTCCGTCCATGAACGGAAGAGACAATAGGATTTTTGTACTCACCGTAAAATCCATTTCTCTGAGTTCATGGACGAACACAGCACCCACCCCTCCTTTTGTTTGTACTGCTTATTTACGAACTGAGGCTGCAGAGCAGAGAGTGGGGGATGTACCCGGGGGGAACCGCCCCCCTGGGAGGTACTGTGTGGAGTGTTTAACACTTAACATGCTGTTCTTCTGCCTAGTCAATCTCCTAGGAGCATAATACCCTAAGGCAGGGGTCCTCAAACTTTTTAAACAGGGGGCCGGTTCACTGTGTCCCTCAGACCGTTAGAGGGCCGGACTGCAAGCCACTCACGATCATTGCAACCCTCCCCCTTTATCATTATAAGCCCCCCTTCACAATCATTAATTGCAAACCGATCATGATCATTGCAAGCCCCCCCACCTCACCATCATCACCCCCTCATTGCAAGCCCCCCTCGCCATCATCATTGTAAGCCCCTCATTGCAACCCCCCCTTCACAATCATTAATTGCAAGCCGATCAAGAACATTGCAATCATCATCATCATCATCATCATCATCATCCCTCATCATCATTATCATCCCTCACCACCACCAGCTCCCCATCATCATCCCTCACCACCACCAGCTCCCCATCATCATCATCCCTCACCATCATCATCCCTCACCATCATCATCCCTCACCATCATCATCCCTCACCATCATCATCCCTCACCATCATCATCCCTCACCATCATCATCCCTCACCATCATCATCCCTCACCATCATCATCCCTCATCATCATCATCCCTCACCATCATCATCCCTCACCATCATCATCCCTCACCATCATCATCCCTCACCATCATCATCCCTCACCATCATCATCCCTCACCATCATCATCCCTCACCATCATCATCCCTCACCATCATCATCCCTCACCATCATCATCCCTCACCATCATCATCCCTCACCATCATCATCCCTCACCATCCCTCATCCATCATCATCCCTCATCATCATCATCCCTCATCATCATCATCCCTCATCATCATCATCCCTCATCATCATCATCCCTCATCATCATCATCCCTCAACCACCACCAGCTCCCCATTCCTCATCCATCAACCACCACCAGCTCCCCATTCCTCATCCATCAACCACCACCAGCTCCCCATTCCTCATCCATCAACCACCACCAGCTCCCCATTCCTCATCCATCAACCACCACCAGCTCCCCATTCCTCATCCATCAACCACCACCAGCTCCCCATTCCTCATCCATCAACCACCACCAGCTCCCCATCCCTCATCCAGCATTTTCCTGGAGAGAAGTTGCTTCTTTGCTGCCCTTCTTGACACCAGTCCATCCTCCAAAAGTCTTTGCCTCCCTGTGCGTGCAGATGCACTCGCACCTGCCTGCTGCCATTCCTGAACAACCTCTGGTAGTGCCCCAATCCCACAGCTGAATCAACTGTAGGAGACGGTCCTGGTGCTTGCTGGACTTTCTTGGGTGCCCTGAAGCCTTCTTCACAAATGCAGTGGAAATGTTTTTTATGGCATCAAGTTAATTTTCATGGCAAAGAGGGACTTTGCAATTAATTGCAATTTATCTGATAACTCTTCTAGAGGTCGACCGATATCGGCCGATATTTGGCCGTTTTTGGAGAAATCGGCATCGGTCGATTTTTCTCCAAATTTGGCCGATATTTAACAGGGCCGCTGTGCTGGGTGTACCAAGATGGCCGCGGCTCCGGAGCTAGTCCGAAGCCGCGGCCTTTCCTGATGCTGTGACCGCGTCGGCAATCTGCGCATCCGCGGTCACAGCATCAGGAAAGGCCGCGGCTTCGGACTAGCTCCGGAGCCGCGGCCATCTTGGTACACCCAGCGCAGCGGCCCTCCTCTCTGTTTACACCCACAGAGGAGGAGGGGCCCACGCTCGTGGGACACACCGCTCTCTGGTGTCTGTACTACGGGGGGTCTGTACTGAGGAGGGGGATGGGTGTCTATCCTGAAGGGAGGGGGTCTGTTGTACTGAGCGTGGTGACACTATATATTTTTTTTTTTTGCACCAGTGCCCCCTGACAGTGCTAATAAGTGCCGCTTGCCGTCCAGTACCATATGCCAATACCAGTGCCACCTTCTATCCAGTGCCACCTTCTATCCAGTGCCACCATCCAGTGCCAATACCAGTGCCACCTTCTATCCAGTGCCAACTTCTATCCAGTGCCAATACTACCATCCAGTGCCAATACTACCATCCAGTGCCAATACCAGTGCCACCTTCCATCCAGTGCCAACTAAAGCCATCAGTGCCACCTGCCAATGCCAACTAAAGCCATCAGTGCCACCTGCCAATGCCAACCAGTGCCATCTGCCAGTGCTAACTATTGCCATCCAGTGCCACCTGCCAGTCAATGCCAACCAGTGCCACTTGCCAGTGTCACCTGTTAGTGTCAGTGCCATCTGCCAGTGTCAACCAGTGCCACCTGCCAGTGTCAATTAGTGCCACCTGCCAATCAGTGCCATCTGCTAGTACCATCTTTCAGTGCCATCCAGTGCAACCTGCCAGTGCCAATCAGTGCCTTCTGCTGGTGCCATCTTCCAGTGCCAATTAGTGGCATCCAGTGCTACGAGCCAGTGCCACCAAAAAAAATAAATCGGCCTAAAATATCGGCCGCATAAATCGGCATCATATATCGGCCGCCCCGATTTCTAAATATCGGCATCGGCCAGAGAAAAACCCATATCGGTCTACCTCTAAACTCTTCATAGCATTCTGGAGTATATGCCATCATAAAAACTGAGGCAGCAGACATGAAAATTAATAATGATGTCATTCTCAATTTTTGGCCATGGCTGTATTATCATTGTAAAAGAACAAGAGAAAAATAGGAAATAAACGTTTGTTTTCCCAAGTTTGATTCTACAACTGCCATGATGCTGCACATGTGATCAGTTATGACACCAGCCATTGGATGGTTTGGCTCAGAGCACAACCAATGGGAGTGTTGCATTTTCGGCACGTGCTAGAAATTAAACTGTTTTATGGATGGGTTTACTTCCGCTTTTAGAACATTTTCATAGATGGACAGTTGCCTGTATTGTTCTCCTCCTTTTTTCCCCTAAGAGGGTTTTTGTATATCATGTAACGCATGCTCACTTTGGTTTATTTGCAGCTTGGATCCAAATGACCAGAAATCCCTGGAAGGAATGCAGAAGATGGAGAAAGAGGAAAGCCCAACGGATGCTACACATGAAGAAGATGTGGATGACATGGAGGGAAGTGGAGAAGAAGGGGACTTGGAGGGCAGTGATAGCGAAGCAGCGCAGTGGGCAGATCAAGAACAGTGGTTTGGGATGCAGTGACACCTACGAAGCTCACACCATTTTCTATTTTCTGAATTTATACAGATTACGGGAAGCACCCCTTCTGCAGGACCTTTTTGCTGTGGAATCCCCCACTGCTTTCAGCGTCCTCATTATCTGTATTTTGCAGCATCTGCCCTGCCTGCAGATTCTATTCACTTCTGGGACCCTAAGGTGAAACGCTCATGTAAAATGAAACTGAGAAAAGTATAGGAAAAAATTCTGCGCTGCCCTTCATATAAGCAGCTAACACAGCAAATAGACAAATAGCAAAAAAGTGAAATCAAAAAGTGTAGCACTAATCAAATGACTTGATACACATAAACGTAAGTAAACAAAGTCCTCAAATGAACAAACACAGTGATATACAATAGTGATGCACTGATGAATACGCAATTGAATGTCTGTAATGTAGAGAGACACAATAGTAGTGCACAAATGGATAATTGAATGTCTGTAATGTGACAAAACCCCAATGTATGAAAAAGTTCAAGACTTGGCGGTGACTTCAAACAAAAACAAATGGTGAAGAGATGATGAAGTGAGGAAACGCTCATGTAGCCTCCAAAACCTGTCCCAGCATTTCCTTTAAATCTTCAGCTGTAAGCATCTCCGGTAGGGATAATACTTTGAGTGTGTGTAGGCAGAAAGAAGGCAGCCTTCTGTTACTGAATTTACTTTTATGTTGTATCTGGCTGTATCATTGCTTGTCTGTTAATGGACACCCAAATATCAAAAACACAAAAGATGCCTTTTCTAGTCATTTTAATATGACTAGTTGTCAGGCAAATCCATTGGCTTTAGCACCTTCTGAGATGACACCTTGCAACAAGTAATGGAGATTAGGAGTTTTGACTATACTTTGACCTACCTTGTTGCATACTTGTTCCATGTCAGACGCTCAAAGTGTTTAATCTAGACAAAGCCAGTCAATTAACATTTTCAGGTCGGCATTGGAAGCCCTCATCTTTCTCCAGTAAAGTTTTTTTTTTATTTTTTTTTAATGCATGTTTGAATCCTAAGTGGTGTCTGTATTCATGTACCTTTTTTTTTTTTTTTTTTTTTCTTTGCATGGAAAAACCTAATCGTCCAAGTCCATTATTCGGGTTCTCAACACGTCTACCATTTGCATCTAAGTTGGTTCCATGATATAATCCAACATGAAAACTTTTTTATTTATGACCATATTCCAAGGGCACCCACTTATGGCTATGGAAGTCCAAGATCATCATGCTTGCTGGCTTCAGACCTCCAGAAGTGTCTGTGATGAATAGAGATTACCATAGGGCAGGCATATACAATTAGCAGACCTCCAGCTGTTGAAAAACTACAAGTTCCATCATGCTTGTGGCTGTCAGTCTTGCAATACCTCATGGGACTTGTAGTTCTGCAACAGCTGGGGGTCCGCTAATTGCATATCACTGCCATAGGGTATACCACATGTGAGTGGTTTCACACATCTGGACCAAAATGCATAAACTGGAATTCTTGCCTGACGATTTGGGGCTCTTTGCTGACTTGTACTACCTCTGTACACTATGATGAACAGAGGTTCAGTAAGCACTTTCTGACAGCTGTAAAAGTATGTAAAGAAGAGCACATACAGAAAATGAAAGCAACAAAATAGTTCATAGCTGAGCCAATCTGAACTAGGAAAAAAAACGTTTTCTTTCTTACAAAAGGTAAGGAGGTCAGATCAGATGCCATTATTTAGGGTGCGATGTCTTAAATTAACATTACTCCTCCATTAAAATAAAATATAATAATTTTGTCAGCTCCTTATTCAAAACAGTATCCAGTATTTCTATTAGACCAGAGTTCTTTAAACCTTTGATATTTCATGTATACGTTGCATTTTCATATACCGAAATATATAACTTTGTAAATAGTCTGGTAAACTCAAATGCTAGTTGTTGGACCTCTGCAATTATTGTATACAGTCCTATATGTAATCATGCTTAAATAGGATTTCACATAAGAAAGAATGTGAGATTGTATACTGGGTATATCGGTATGTAATCATTTTCTATACTTTTTAATATTAACCACAAGAGTTTTTTTTCAGTGAAAATATGAAGGTCTCATCCATTGGGCTGAATCTGCTTCTAGCTTTTAATTCCTTTTGTGGACTCCTAGTTGTTCTTGGCTGTGCTACTGTCCTCCTTTTTGGGCGCTCTCAACTATGCCTTTTGCATTCCTAATATTTTAAGAAAAAACCCCAGCAGGGCATAAAATACCTGCTGCAGGTACGCAGGCTTAATAACTTGCCACTGGAGCACCTGGCAAATGAACATTAGGTAATTTAAAATATAACTCAGTGTTGCCAACCCCCCCGAAGTGAAATTTACTGACGGGATGCCAATATTTACAAACTGCATCAATTTTTTGTCTGGAAAAAAAATCATGACGTTTACTGACCACATTTTTTTTTTTTTGCTGGCACTGCAAAAAGTTAACTAAGATGACAACAGTTTTCAGTGCTAAACGGTGTAAATATCAGTATTTAAACATGTAGCAAGTGCTATTAGCAATGTGTTTAAGTTAAACAAAAGTCAAAAAATATATTTCTCCATTTACATGAAGGTCAGGTAATGTAACCCAGCCAGCACAGAGTTCCCCCATACTTCAGAGTCTGCAGGATTCCCCCTTATAGTTCAAGGGAACTCTGACATAAGGGATGCTGCAGATCATGATCTAAGGGGGAACGCTGATGTAAGGGGAGGCTCTGGTAATCAAAAGCCACTGCGTTCCCACTTACATCAGGGTCTTTAGCATTGCCCTTAACATCCTCCTTGCACTGGAAGGGGGAATGCTGCAGACTCTGAGCAGAGGTAAGGAGGAGGATGGACCCTCCCCAATCTACATCGAGCTGTGTGTGGGGGGGTGAGTAGTGCAGGAAGTAGAAGTCAATGTGTCAGGTAGGTCGCATGTGTTACAAGGGCAGGGCAAAGGTGTGCAGTCGTGGGCGGGGCGTCAAAATTCGGTTTTTGCCTAGGGTGTCAGAAATCCATACACCAGCCCTGATCTACATCTATATCTTTATCTTTATGGCTCTCCAGGACCCTAGTGGGGGAGATCGTGATCACATAACTTCTTGTCCTGATTTTCACATGAATAGTCCAAGGGTCCTTTTTAGGGTTTTATTAGAACGTGGACTTTGGATGGGGTGAAGGGAGCATGGGATACCCCAAAACTTGTGAACAATAAGAGAACTTCCAAGGTACTTATCCCAACGCAAACGTTCTAGTAGAAATGTCTGTGCATCTAAGTGGCTGCTGTAGCGACCAACGGCTGGAACACGCTTTGCTTGAACAACAGGTGGACTCTTCTGTCTTCTCTGTCTTGCTAAGCTGCACAAAAGTGTCCCACAGGATCTCTATGCTGACAGGAGACTATTCTATGACTTCTCCCAGAGACCGAAGGCTGTACTAGGGTCATCTACTCACACAGCCACAGGATCATTGGTTGCCTCCATCTGATATACTCCAGGCCTTTCCTCATGAGGGAGATGTAGACTCGCACCACCATAGGACACCAACCTCCTCCTGGACCTCTCCAGAGAGCTTCTCCTGACCCAATTTGATTCCAGGACTTGATACTATACGTGATACTAAAGGTTTAAGTATTATTTAAAAAAAAATAACAAACATGTCATACTTGCCTCCACTGTGCAGTTCGTTTTGCACAGAGTGGCCCTGAACGTTGTCTTCTGGGGTCCCTCGGGCGGCTCTTGTGGCTCCTCCCCACATAAGATAACCCCATAGGGGGTTTACCTTGTGGCCGCGCTCCCGAGTCCAGCACTTGGCCACACCCCCCGGCGCCCACGTCATTGGATTAGCCTGACAGCAGCAGGAGCAAATGGCAAAGCTATCCAATCAAGAGCCGAGAACCCTGGGCAGAGAGACGGTGCGTCCTTGCCTTGGGACATTCCAGGGCTCAGGTAAGTAAAATGGGGGGGCAGGTGACCGAGAGACGGTTTTTTCACCTTAATGCATAGGAGATGCGTAAAGGTGAAAAAACAGGAGGGTTTACAGCCCATTTTAAGATTGCAAATAGGACCTCCAGCTAAAGCCTAGCTGGGTCTTCAGTGTGTTCTTAGGGGCTTCTTTTTACCTCCAGTTTCACTGTCCTTTGTGACAGTTTTTCTATCTTATTGTAAACTTGGAAAACCTCTATAAACTAAAATAAAAACTGATAAAAAAAAAAATTAAGTTGGGATTTTTTTTTAGTTCACATACATTGCAATCAATACATGTTTTTAATCCGGCCAACTGTGTCAATGTAATCCCTCTCTGGCCCATTCCCTACTCTACTCTGCAAAATGCAGGCACTCCAGTGGACATGGTGCCCTCTATAGAATATCTTGTGAATATAGTGCCCCCCTATGGAGTATCTAGTGGCTGTAGTGCCCCCTATGAAATATGTAGTGGATGTAGCGCCCCCTATGGAATATCTAGTGGATATACAGTCGGGTCCATAAATATTGGGACATCGACACATTTCTATTTTTTTTGGCTCTGTACACCACCACAATGGATTTGAAATAAAACAACCAATATGTGCTTTAGATGCAGACTTTCAGCTTTAATTTGAGGGTATTTACATCCAAATCAGGTGAACGGTGTAGGAATTACAACAGTTTGTATATGTGCCTCCCACTTTTTAAGGGACCAAAAGTAATGGGACAGATTAACAATCATAAATTAAACGTTCACTTTTAATACGTGATTGCAAATCCTTTGCAGTCAAAAAAGCCTGAAGTCTGGAATGCATAGACATCACCAGACGCTGGGTTTCATCCCTGGTGATGCTCTGCCAGGCCTATACTGCAACTGTCTTCAGTTCCTGCTTGTTCTTGGGGCATTTTCCCTTTCAGTTTTGTCTTCAGCAAGTGAAATACATGCTCAAATTGATTCAGGTCAGTTGATTGACTTGGCCATTGCATAACATTCCACTTCTTTCCCTTAACCTCCCTGGCGGTATGATTCTGTCTGGAATTACGTACCGAAAGCGGTACAATTTTTTTCATGGAAATTTGGTGATGTGTATTATAGGCCTTCAATTCTTAGTAATTACTTGCTTAAACCTGACCAAAACAAGACTCTAGTAGACATTCCAGATGTGATAAATTTGAAACACAAACACATGAATTATAATTAATCAATAATATAATTTTATTCAATAAAGCAATGAAAAATAAAGAAATTAGTCAAAGAAAGAAATTCAATACACATCCATAGTGTGAAACAGTGAACTAGACAAAGTCCGACATTGCAATCTGGGCAATAGTACCTTGATTCTTTTCGGACTTTTTTCCCATTTTCATCCCTCTTGGAACAGCAAACGACATACATCCTGGTAGGCGCTAACTTTCGTGCGGTTGGCGGTACAAATTCTACAAAATGACGACCTGTCAGGCGTTCTGGATTCCCAACGTCAACAGAGCGTAGTCCGTGTCTGTTAGCAGATACTGATGGCGTTGGGTGATTGATAAAGATCTGCTCAGCCACCTTCTATATAAAGTCAGAATGAACAAGAGGTATGTTCATGTTTGCTTTATAAAGAATATAAGCGTTCCAAAGACATTGTTCAAGGAGATGCCTGAAAATCTTTTTATAGTACTTCTTTTGTTGTTTTTGCATCGCCGGGTAAAATGTCATTGCCTGATCGGCTCGGTCGACACCTCCCATTGTGTGGTTATAGTCGATCACGACTTGTGGTTTCAGCACATCTTTTCCGTGTTTTGTGCGGACCATGGTAGTGGAGGTGCTGTGCACGGTGCTCATGTGACACACATCCTTTTTGTCTCGCCAGCGCATTGCCATCATTTTACCCTTTTGAAAGGCAACCATTTCTCCTTTTTTTAATTTCTTCTTGCCAAACGTAGATGGCATGTCACGCCGGTTTGGCCTAACGGTACCATACCCATCCGTTTTATTGAGGTGCAAAACCTCATAAAGTTTCGGTGACGTATAAAAATTGTCTGTCACGCAATATCCCTGGTTCAGTAATGGGTCCAGCAGTGAAAGGACAGACGATGTGGCCATCCCATAGCGGTTGTACCTCGGATTAAACTTTGTACCTTTTCCCGGTGTAAATGACCGCATTCCATATATACCCGGTGGATGATTCACCGAGCATATAAAATTTGATGCCAAAGCGCGCTCTTTTGGACGCAATAAATTGGGTCCAACTCAGGCGTCCCTTGTAGGCCATCAGACTTTCGTCCACACGGACATCCCTTTCTGGCACATAGGTCCGCTGAAAGTTGGCGACAATCATCTGGCACACCTCCCAGATTTTTTTTAGCTTTGGTGCAGGATGCGTGGCCTCGTCAAATTCTTTGTTGTTGGTGAAGTGTAAGTTTTTCATAATTAGTGAAAAACGATACTCGGACATCAGTGCCAAAAAATGGAGTGGCCAGCATCTTATTGGTGGTCCAGTACCATTTCTGGAGCGGTTTGCCCACCACCCCCTGAAGGATGATGAGTCCCAGAAAATTCCAGATGTCCTCCTCAGTGACCGGGTCCCATTTTCTGGATCTGGAAAATCTGCCACGCAGCGTAGCAGATTGCTGATCGTGGTAGCGATTGGTCTCCGTCACAATTTTTAAAATTACCTCCTCGGATAGAAAAAGTTTCAGGTACGCCAGAGGGTTGTTGGCCTCCACATCAACCTTCATCCCAGGAGATCCAGTGAATCGGAACCTCGGGGGCGCTGCCTGGTCCGCATCGCTGTCTATAGGGCACCAAGTGCGCACATCACTCAGGTCAGGTGCGGGATCATCGGCGGCGTCACTTTCTGGATCAGTGTCAGTGTCGGATCCAGATGATAAATCTCCCCACGATTCACTGTCGCTCTGATCTGCGATCAACTCCGTGTCGCTGCCACTATTGCTGTCGCTCAGCTGATACAAAAGCGCATTTGGAGGACAGCGCTTTTTTGATGCCATTTTTTTATAGGGTTTTATATGGTTTTATGTCACAAATGACAATGGCAAGGGGCACTGAAAGGGCACTGTGTCAGTTTTCCAGGTGATACAGTGTAATCCTCTCAGATTACATTGCATCACCACCTTTTTATGTGTTTGTGTTGGTGCAACATTTGAATTTCCCTCTCAGTTCCGCTCCCATGCACCAGTGCGGTGCAGGGAACGGAACCAGGAAGTCAGATGACCGATGGACGAAGCGGCGGGGGTCTCGGCGGCGATCACAACAATGATAGATCATCACTGGATCGCCTTGAGAAGGTAAGGAACTCCGCTGCGCTCTCTGCACATCCACCCCGAGCGTGACTCGGGGATACCGATCGCAACATAAAAAACCCACCCCGAGTCGCGCTCGGGTTTACCGCCAAGGGGGTTAAAGAACCCTTAGGTTGCTTTTGCAGTATGCATTGTCCATCTGCACTGTGAAGCACCGTCCAATGAGTTCTGAAGCATTTGGCTGAATATGAGCAGATAATATTGCCCCGAAACACTTCAGAATTTATCCTGCTGCTTTTGTCAGCAGTCACATCATAAAATACAAGAGAACCAGTTCCATTGACAGCCATACATGCCCACGCCATGACACTACCACCACCATGCTTGAGGTGGTATGCTTTGGATCACAAGCAGTTCCTTTCCTTCTCCATACTCTTCTCTTCCCATCACTCTGGTGCAAGTTGATCTTGTTCTCATCTATCCATAGGATGTTGTTCCAGAAATGTGAAGACTTTTTTAGATGTTTGGCAAACCAACCTCCTGGAGAGTGTTCTTGATCTGGACAACTGAAGGGTGTTTTCTTCACCAGGAAAGAATTCTTCGGTCATCCACCACAGTTCTTTTCCATGGTCTTTTGGTGTTGCTGAGCTCATCAGTGCTTTCTTTCTTTTTAAGGATGTTTCAAACAGTTGGTTTGGCCACACCTAATGTTTTTGCTATCTCTCTGATGTGTTTGTTTGTTTTTTTTCAGCCTAATGATGGCTTGCTTCACTGATAGTGACAGCTCTTTGGATCTCATATTGAGAGTTGACGGCAACAGATTCCAAATGCAAATAGCACACTTGAAATGAACTCTGGACCTTTTTTATCTGCTCCTTGTAAATGGGATAATGAGGGAATAACACACACCTGGCCATGGAACAGCTGAGCAGCCAATTTTCCCATTACTCTTGGTCCCTTAAAAAGTGGGAGGCACATATACAAACTGTTGTAATTCCTACACCGTTTACCTGATTTGGATGTAAATACCCTAAAATTAAAGCTCAAAGTCTGCAGTTAAAGAACCTCTTGTTCGTTTCATTTCAAATCCATTGTGGTGGTGTATAGAGCCAAAAAGATTTGAATTATGGGCCTGACTGTAGTTCTCCCCTATGGAATATCTAGTGGATATAGCACCCCCTTTGGAATATCTAGTGGATATAGACCAGGCTCAGGTCTGGTCACTGACCTGCAAAGCAATAGAAATAAAATATAGCTGTACCTGTTCTCAAATCTCCTTAAAGAAGAAGTAAACCCTCCTTATTTATTTTTTTAAACACCCTGCACGGCAAAGGCATATTGAGCTAGTATGCATAGCATACTAGCTCATTATGAAGTACTTACCTGAGATCGAAGTCCCCGCAGCGGTGCTCTGTTATCTCCCCCGTCGGCGCCATCTCTCCACGATTCACTTCCGCATATCGCTGTGACTGTCCGGAGCCCCGATGACGTCACTCCCGCGCATATGCGCGGGTTCCGCCACTAACGGCATGACTGCTCAGCGCGCCGTAGACATCGTGCCTTTCTTTTGCAAATATCTCCTAAACCGTGTAGGTTTAGGAGATATCTGTTGCACCTACAGGTAAGCCTTAATCTAGGCTTACCTGTAGGTTAAAGTGGTCTTTAACAGTTTACAACCACTTTATTATGTATATAATATAAAATGTTTTTAAGGGGGAGTGACACAAAAAATTCTGGATGAACTCTTTACACGGCTATCTATCCTTTCTAGGAAACTTTTCAACTTTGCAATAAAAAAAAACAGGGATTTTTAGTGCACATATATTGCAATGCATGTTTGCAAAACATTTCTCTATAGAATACCATGGCAGGGCTCTGATGGTACCAATAGCCCACTAGTGGATTCCTCATAGGAATGTATAGAGAACACAGTCTAGAGAAGGAAGGGAGCGCAGGTAACAACCTGGTCCCCATATCAGAAGTGTTGACCACTGAGGACCCATTTCTATTTAAAGATCATCTTTATTCCATCATCCCTATGTTTTCGAAATTCCAGAAATCGAAGCAGGATGCCTATTTTACTTCATTAACCGACTACTAATGGTCAGTGTAGAAGTGACCCCTTACATTGAAGGTCAGTGTAGATGTGCACCCTTACATTGGAGGTCAGTGTAGATGTGCACCCTTACATTGGTGGTCAGTGTAGAAGAGATCCCTTACATTGGTGGTCAGTGTAGAAGGGGCCCCTTTACATTTTAGGTCCGTGTAGAAGGGACCCCTTTACATTAGGGGGGCGGCTGAGGTGCATGGAATGGAGCTGAGGACACTGATGTAAAAGGGGGAAAGAGGGCATTGATTTAAAGAGGCCTGTGATTAAATTAGGGGACTTGGATGCAAAGAGGTCTGTGATGTAAAGCAGGCACTGTATTGCAAAGGGGTGCTGTATTGCCACTATTTGTCTTCAGGCTGGTTCCAGAGGCGCAGGTGGCTGAAGAAATAGGTAGATAGGTGGCACAAAAAACCTCCACCCCTGCCACATACATGGGCGGGTCAAAAGGGGTGGAACGGCTAAATTATGTTTTGCCTAGGGTGTCAAAAATCCTTGCATACTCGGATACAGTTTTGTATCTTCCTAGTAATTGGAAACGTTCCAAGAAGAGGGTCAGATCGTAGGGTAGGTCAGGGCCGGATTAACAATGGGGCTGATGGAGCTGCAGCTCCAGGCCCCTTTCTCAAGATAGGCCCATTTGCCCAAATAAAAATTTTTTTTTTTTTTTTTTTTTTTTTTCTAAGATCGAATTTGGGGGGTTGTAGCTCGATGACCAGAGGTCACAGAAACCCCACATTTGGGGGTAGGCATGGGAAGAGCTACCCCACAACTGGTTAAAATATGGGACGGCTATCATTTATGGTTCCGGAGATACGGGCCTGCTTGCACAGCCTGTCAGAAGCTACATTCAGAGCGGCCAATATAAATACAAGCTGACACACTGCAGCAGACTGATAGGATCACAGTGCTTATAATAATTATTTGTATATTACTCATGGTAATTTACCCCTTGCCACCCAGGCCAATTCTGACACTTCTCTACTACATGTAAAAATCATCATTTGTTTTTTGCTAGAAAATTACTCTATGGTGGTCTTTGCACTTTTTATGTTGCAGGGTACAGAGCTGCACGATTCTGGCTAAAATGAGAATTGCAATTTTTTTGCTTAGAAGATAGATTACGATTCTCTCACGATTGTTGCGGCGTAACATCATCTTTCACATTAAAAAAAAAAATGGGCTAACTTCACTGTTTTGTTTTTATGGTTTTTATTATTCATTAAAGTGGGAAAATGCAGTGTGACATAACATATTGCAGCAATAGCCATTGTATTCCCTAGTGTCTCTGCTAAAATATATATAATGTTTGGCAGTTCCAAGTAATTTTCTAGCAAATAATATTGCTTTCTAACTTAAGAAACAAGTGTTGGACTTTAAGTGGTTAAATGTAGTTACAATGTTAGTTTAGTTACAATGTTTCATTTTGTTTACAAACTTTGCAGACTGCCCAGATTTGTTCTTTACACACAGAAGTGTATCCCTTTGATCTAAGAAGGAATTGTCAGTTACAATGTTTCCTGTTAAAAACTTGGCAGACTGCCCAGATATTTTCTTTTGACAGCTGAAAGTCTCTCCACTTGTTATATGAAAGAATCAGCAAACTCTGCATTGAAGATCGTCGGGGGGGTTGAATCGACATCACAATTTTTTTAACGATTAATTGTGCAGCTCTAGCACGGTATTTGCGCAGCAATTTTTCAAACATTTTTTGGAAAAAAATGTTTCATTTATTAAAAATACACTAGTTAGTTAAGTTAGCACAATTTTTTTTGGTATCCTAAGCGATGCTTTACATTTTTTTAGGTTACATGTTTAGAGTTACAGAGGAGGTCTAGTACTAGAATCATTGTTCTCGCTCTAACGATCGTGGCGTATGTAACCTGTGTGTATCTGGCTCTGATACTACCAGCGCCTACCCAGCCACTGACTAGTATCTCTCCCCAGCCTGTCCCCACACACCCTCTCACCTGCTGACCTGTGGATGGGGGAATCACTCCTGCAGTGTTATTGTGTTCTGCCAGTGCGTACAATGATCAGTGTTGCTAACTTTAGCTGGCAGCACTGATTGTTTTAAGAAAAAAAAACAGGCTGGTTGTACTCAAGTTGATTAATAGATTGACTTGTGTAAAACCAGCTAGCCCATACATAGATTGACTATGGCTGGTCTCTGCATAATTGGCGTAATTTCAATCCATGTATGACCCGCTTAACCACTACTCAGTCCCTAAATATCCTTCCACTCCTGTACATAGTGCTCACTGTCATACTCTCCACACTCCTCTCCTGTACATAGTGCCCACTGTCATACCCTACACACTCCTCTCCTGTACATAGTTGCCACTGTCATACCCTCCACACTCCTCTCCTATACATAGCGCCCACTGTCATACCCTTCACACTCCTCTCCTGTACATAGTGCCTGCTGTCATACACTTCTCTCCTGTACTTGGTGCCCACTGTCGCACCCTCCACACTCCTCTCCTGTACATACTGCTCACTGTCATACCCTCCACACTCCTCTCCTATACATAGTGCCCACTGTCATACCCTCCACACTCCTCTCCTATACATAGTGTTCACTGTCATACCCTCCACACTCCTCTCCTATACATAGAGCCCACTATCATACCGTCTACATTCCTCTCCTGTACATACTGCCCACTGTCATACCCTCCACACTCCTCTCCTGTACATACTGCCCCATCATACCCTCCACACTTCTCTCTGGTACGTACTACCCTCTGTCATACCCCCTCACTCTTCCTGTACATACTGCCCATTGTCATACCCTTCACACTCCTCTCCTGTACATAGTGCTTTTTTCCGTACCCTTTGTACTCCTCTCCTGTACATAGTGCTCACTGCTGGACCCTCCACATTCCTCTCCCTCACCTGCACATACTCCTCCCCTATGTCGCTTACCCACAAAAACAGTTCTTTAAAATTATACTGAATATCCTCAATGTTACCAGCTCTAGAATGGACACACTTTTGTTTGTTCAACTAAAGGAAATCTCAGTTCTCATATTTGTTCTGCCCCATTATTAGTACTCATTTAATTTTGTGATTACTACTATGATGTATAGAGGAACATCGGGGATCTCAGCTACTCTAAATATAGCACTTATATAAAAAAGTGGCCCTGAAAATATTTTTTAAATGTTGGCAACTGTGCACTTAGGCACTGCCCAAGGGCCACCATCCACCGGGTCAGTAGGGGGCCCCATGAGAGGCTCCTGGGATCCTGTGATAATAAAGCGGTAGTAAACTTTCCTGACATTACTACTTTTTAGAGGCCCTGGGGTAGGTTATGCCACAACGTACAAGTATGCACAGCATATTAGCACATTAGTGTACACTTACATTTTCAGACTGAGCCCTCCAGTGCTGTGATGAATCAGGTGGGGCCTGGACACTTCCATCTTCACCCGGTCTTCCTTCTGGGTTCTGTGCCGTTGGTCACTTGCCTTGGCTGGGCTGCGTTCATGTCATTCCCACGCATTTATTTATTATTTATTACACCCCATTCACACCTCCGCGACAAAACGCCCGACGCCGGCCGCTCGTGCCGCTGGAGGGGAGAATTCCCATTGCTGTCTATGAGATGGTTCACATCTCATAGACGCCGTACACCTGCGGCATGAAAAAAAGTCCCGGACCCTTTTTTTCAGGCGGCATTGGCGTTCGGCCATACAAAGCAATAGGAAGGATTTGTAAAAAAAAGTTACACTATTCGCGGCAAAATACGCCGCGTACGCGGCGTTACTTGTCGCGGAGGTGTGAATGCAGCCTAAAAGGCCCCACCAAAATCCTCAGCACCAGGCCCATGATGTTCTTAATCTGGCCCTGGGGTAGGAATAGAAATCTCTTTGTGGGTATTCAGCACTAAAACCCTGGGGTAAAGTTGCAGCCGCATTCATTTGAGTAGGATAAATGTTGGTGGGCATCAGGGAGAATACAGGAATACACCCTATGATTTCAGAATAGTTGGGCATAAGGAAAGTTGCTGGATTACACGCTGAAGTGAAGGGCACACTAGAGTCGTGAAATTAAGTGCTTATGTTTGTCTCTGGTTGGAACTCACAATCTGTAATTTGAGTGGTCACACTGGAGTTATTAAATTAAGTGCTTTTGTATGTTCGCTGTGGTTGGAACGTCCAATCTGGAAATTCTTTGATGTTCCTTTTGGATTTCATAGACTTGTTCATAGTAAGGCATTTTATCTTCTTCAGAGAGCTTTCTCCACTCTGTTCTCAGAATCTCACCAATTTCAGCAAAGGTCGCTGTGGGGTAGGCTTTTCTGAGGGCTTGGCGTTAAATCCGGGCCCATCATATAAGCATTCATTGGCCGTTTTTGTTTTTTCCATTTCTGTTCCTGGAGAATGGATGTTAGATGTTAAATGTTAAATCTGCAGGGGGAGATCATGGTCTTTCATTAAGTAGGACTCTGTGATACCCTGTGGATCATAATCCTGGTGGAAGGCGGGCCTTCTTGTGCCAGTGAAGTAGGTGTCATCAGAACGTCTTGGAGAGTTTCTCCAGGCACCAGACTAATCGCATCCAAAACCATTTTTTTGGTCATAATCTTTTTCAGTATTAAAATTGTGTAGAGGAAATTTGCTGCTCATGTACAGCGAGATTTTAATTCTTTCCTCTGTTTCGTCATAGTCCACTGCATGCGTGGCAAGAAGATCGTTCATGTGAGGGACTGGTGCAATATCCTTAAACACTTGGCAGGCGATGTCCATGGTGTCGCCAAATACAACATTCTCATATCTAGAAAGCGGAGAATGTGTATAGATGTCCTGCGGGATCTTCACCACAGGAACCTGTATAGCTTCAAAGAACTTGTTAAAGCTGAATTTTTCCTCTGGAACATTATGAAAGAATTTCCTGAACCTTGGAACTGCGGATATAGATGGACCATTTAGGCTCATGGTTTTGTCAGTGAAGAATTGCATGGTTTGGCAGATAATCCTAGACGCACACATGAGGTTCTCCCTCTGCATTGAACCTGAATACACGTCTGGTGCAATGAGACCATAGAGATCTGGTCTCTCTATGGCTGGCTGGAGGTACTGAGATAGGAACTGGCTAGCGGTCCTCAACACAACACAACATTTTCACAACTTTGCAGAGATTTTTGAAGGACCTTTGTTATGGAATGAGGTACCTAAGAAATGCTGTCCACAGAGGAGAATACGGACTCTACAAGTTTGTCTGCCATGTTGTATATAGCAAAATCATTATTTGTTGGAGGGCTCTCAGGAATGGGTATTCCTAGTATTCTTTCTATTAGAATTTTTTTTTTTGTGTCAATTGGAAGTCCAGGTTTGCAAAGACAGCAAGATTGTATGTGACACTGAGTATCTCCATTATTGCTGGTATCTGTGCCTCGATTAGGCCCTTGTAGTTGGCTTGATGTGTGTAAAACTTCACGATTAGCTTTAAAATAATTGATTTCCCATTCAATACATCCTTAATGGCATTAAGTCTTGTCTGCACTTGCTCATGAAGAGGGGCCTCCATCAACTTCATGAAAAAGTGTTGTTCTTGTGGTGTGGAAGCATAGTTCAGGACTTGACAAATTTGCTTGGAATCTAGGAGCCAGCAAAAAAAGTTGGGAGCCAGTTTTTTTTTTTTTAACGACCGACAAAGCTTTTATTTTCAATATAAAAATTAACCAATCTTAAATTTACACAGAAAAACAACTAGAACCAAACTTTATATATAGGCATTTAACTTGTATAGGTAATGAATATATTCTGATGTGACATCAAGTGTTTAATCCTGCAATGTCATTTTTTTTTCGCTTTTTGTGGCCATGAATATGTCTTGTACTTTTGCAATTAAAGTACCAATGGTTTACCCTCATCCAGTTAATATTGCAGTGATTAGACTTCTGTACCTTGCAAGGAAACTGATAGCTAGATTTTGGTTGTCCCCGCAGGTTCCGACTAAAACAATGGATTGAACAAGTTAATCTTATCCTTATACGGGAACACCATACATATCGGCATAGAAATGCGGCCCGGAAATTTAATTCCATTTGACGGCCCTGGTTGGAGACCCCCGGACTGGCACCACCGAGACTGGTTTGGACTTGGCTGTTGCAGGTTCGAGAGGCCTTTTCTATCTAGGAGAAAGATCTGGCCTGGTTTGAAGTGTATACTCTATAAAAACTTTATTTTAGGCATAAAAGTTTGATTAATAGTGGGAAGTGGCTATGATTCTATGGGCAGACTGTGGGGGTGCAGAGTTTAAGTTGTGGCCCGTTAGCCTCATGAGTGGTCGTGTTGGGGGGTGAGGCTGTTTTTGCCTACCCAGCACTGTCTAATCTTTGTAATTGATAGTATGTGTTTTGTTCCTATTTAATTTTGGTGCCGCTATTGTATTGTACAAGATTTATTTATCTTTTATTTTTATTTGTGACCTTGTTTCTGATGGTCTGTATTTTGTATATTATTGGCACAGTAAACATTTTTTTTTCTGATTTAAAAAAAGTACCAATGGTCAACAGCCTTTGCAGGATCAAAATCCTTCACTGATGGTCCATTCATGTTGGTCATCAACAAATCACCTAAACTTTCTTGCTGCATTAAAGATCTGAACTTATTTTTTACAAAGTTCATCAAGCTGAATCCTCACTCGCAACATGTGGTTGAGAGAGGCAAAACAGACACTATAGACAACAAGATTCTCAAAACTGGAACTCTATCTGTGTTGGAGAGTGCCAAATCCAGAAGTTGAGTTTTTTTTCCTTTTCCAAGAACTTTAAATTCA
The DNA here is from genome assembly GCF_905171775.1 of Rana temporaria. Lineage (NCBI taxonomy): Eukaryota > Metazoa > Chordata > Amphibia > Anura > Ranidae > Rana > Rana temporaria. The sequence continues at coordinate 178,700,324 of NC_053489.1, forward strand.
TCCCACTCATTGTGGATTGCATGCATGCATTTATCATGCATTTCAGGCATTGAGAGTTGGTTCTGGAAATGCTGAGCTAATGTTGTAATGTCATCGACACCATAGTCTTGTAGTGCTTTTCCCGATGACCAGGCAAAGGTATCAAACACTGCAGTGGAACGTTCAATATTCCTTTTGAATGAGAAATCGCTCTTCTAGATATTTTGAACCATGCTGAATCAATTTGTCCTTTTCATTTTGGATCAAAGAAGATGCAGTATTGCTGAGTCCATGCAACTATACATCTTGATACTGTCCTTTGAGTGACGTTCCAGTTAGAAATCTCTCCTCATACTGTTTTTGAAATTTCTTTGAGTGATTTTAAATAAGAAATTGTGTTTTTCACATGCAACTCAATTGTGCTTAAGAAAAGCTCTTCCCTTTGAAATAAAAGGGAGAGGTTCCTAATTTCTAGATGGTCAAGCAGAAAATGACGCATGTGAACAAATTTTAAAATCAGTTTTTTTTCAACCAACCATGTGCAACTGCAGAAGCACTGTCGTTCTCTGCAGCAACACTTTCAATGTGGACTGTCACACATTTCCAATCTTTGACACGTGCAGAGAGAGCACTGACTTTGCTTGACACCCATCTTATGTTATGCAAGTACTGAAATTTCTGGATTTTTTTTCATGAAAACTTATAGCTACCTGCTTCAGCTGTCGCATTCTCTTGGGTGAATGCTGGTAAAATTGGTACAGCTTCTTTAAAACCGAGTCAAGGTCATCCAATGAATTTTCCCTCTTTCACAGAGCTTAACGCACTTAAATTTAATCTGTGTGCAACACAGTGAATGCCAATTACATGGCTGAGATTTTGACATACTTTCTGTACCAGTCCATTTTCAGCTCCACTCATGCTTGCAGCACCATCTGTACCAATTCCAATCAGCTGGTTTGAAAAAAGCCAGTCTAAGAGACCATGTGTATTCAGCTCTTTGGTGATGGTTTCTAAGTACCCATCTGCAGTTGCCATTTCAAGAGGTAGGACTGATGGAAATACTTATTTGATCCTATTGTTCTTGATGTATCTGACATGCAATAATTATTTCTTCTACTCCTACTTTGTCAGTTCATCCATCTAGGCTCAATCTAACATATTTGGCCTCCTTTTGCTCGCAGATGAGTTCTTTCCGGATTACAGTTGCAATATGTGAGATTAATTCCTTGCATCTCTTGACATTTGCATACTCCTCTCTCACAGCAACCCCTAGTTTCCCTGTCAGCTCTAACAAACCTTTAAAGTCTGTATATGGCTTGTTGTTTTTTTTGCAATATAATAGGCCACATTAAATAGAAGTTTCATGTGGTTGAACATCCCTTGGTCCATTTTCTTAACGCATGCAGCCAATGGCGTAGCTTCTGGAGCCAACAGGGCGTGTTTGGCTTTTATACATTTGTCATGCTGGAGTGACTTTCCATGTTTTTTTTTTTTTTTTTTTTTTTTAAGGTCTCCAGTTTAAATGGTCATGAAAACCCTTTCACAATCTTGGATGTGTGGTCAGCAATGCCAGGGAAGGAGGCACAAATATCACATATGGCTATGTCTGTATTATGGCCAAATTTAAGCCATGTGAGTTCCTTGCACCAATCTTGCTTAAACTTCCTTCTTCCTTCATTTTGAGGGTGACTTGTTGAAGGGGGATTTCTCTGCTGTTTGTTCTTCTCTTGTGCCGTTTGATTCTGCAGTAACATATTGCACTGCACTTTCTGAACATGAAGTCTTCGCAAAGAAATTTGTGCCAGTGAAGTAGGTGTCATCAGAACGTCTTGGAGTTTCTCCAGGCACCAGACGAATCGCATCCAAAACCATTTTTTTTTGTAATAATCTTAAGGTTTTCCTTTTCAGCATTAAAATCATGTAGATACGGCTCCAACAACTGGTCATTGAGGTCCACCCCTCCCATTTTTTGGTTATATTCATGGACACAGAGGGGTTTCTTCACAACACCAGCCGATGTACGAATTTGGACTGTCATGTCTGCGTGAAGAGAGGGAGGTAAGAACAAAAATATTCTTATTATCTCTCCACTTTACATTGAGCAACTTTTTACACTTCAAGCAGGCTCTCTCCCCCAGCCTTAGATGGGAATCTACAAGCTGCTGGGGAAAGCCCCGGGGATTAGATCGCACAGTGCCACGTGCGCCAATCTGATGATCAAATAAGTGACTAAAAAGTGGCACGCTCGTGTAATAATTGTCCACATACAAGTGGTACCCCTCTCCGAATAAGGGTGACACCAAGTTCCACACTATCATGCCAGCGCTCCCTATGTAATCTGGGCAGTTTTCCAGCTCTACGTGACTATCTTTTCCCTCATAAACCATAAAAATATATGTATAGCCTGTGGCCTTGTCACAGAGCTTATACATCTTGACCCCGTATCTGGCACGCTTGCTGGGAAGGTACTGTTTGAAAGACAAGCAGCCTGAAAATTTAATCAGGGACTCTTCAACGCAGACAACTTAATGGGGAGTATACAAGGCTGCAAAACGTTTGTTGAAGTGGTTTATGAGGGGCCGAATTTTGTAGAGCCAATCAAATTCAGGGTCTCCACGAGGACGACAAAGTTCATTGTTGTTGAAATGCATGAACCGCAAGATCTGCTCGTATCGTGCCCTGGACATGGAGGCACATGGTAAACTGGGTCAATGGACCAATATAACCGCAGCTCACTCAATTTAACTGTGCCCATGTCGAGGGAAAAGCCCAGAAAGGTCTTAAAATCGGAAACCGTAATTGGTTTCCATTCTTTGGCAAGGGCGGACTGGGGATTAGCGGCGATTTTATTGACCAGCATGCAAATTAGTTTGGTCCACAATAGATCTTCACAACAGCAAATTAAAATCAAGTGCCGTAAAATCAACTGTTTCCACCTGAATTCCGGGTTGGCCAGCGAATGGGGGAAGTACCAGTTCTGCAGAACTGGTGGGGACCCAATCAGGATTGGCAAATTCTGCAGGAAGAACACTATGGGCACGGCGGGCCTGTCTTTGTCTTCTTCTTGGTGGCAGCGGGACACTACTTGTGCTTGCCACCTCGCCAGCTTGAACTGCACTTATGGGACTCGCCAGATCTCCCAAGTGTTACTGCAGTGCTGGATGTACGACCAGGGTGTACTAGGCCACTGGTGCTTGCCAGTTCGTCAGAAGGATGAGCGGCACTAGTACTTCTCTGATCCATACGAGAGCCCTGCTGTTCTTGCACCTCAACAACAGCAGAAGAATGAGGTCGGGTACGCCTAACCTTGGCAGGGACTTCAACTTCGTCGTCAGAGCTATCTGTCATGGAACCACTGTCGTCTACAGGATCGTATTCTGAGCCTGAATCTGACAGATGAGTGACCTCCTCACTATCTGTCATGCTCAGAAACGTGTAGGCCTCTTCACTAGTGTACCTAGGATTTGCCATTTTGGGCTCTAAATTTAGTGGTACACTAGTAAGGATTAACAGGTAAAAAAAATCAGAGGTTAAACCTTTATTAGGTAATAAATGGCGGGTGCCCTGACGCTATAAAAGGCAAACTAACTAACCAGTGTCACCCGTAACACTTATACGGTAATCACTGGTGAAAGGGTTAACTATTGAGCAATCAGGGGGTTAAACCCTTTATTAGGTAATATATGGGGGTACCTGACACTATATAAAAACCTGGTGGTGAACCTAAATGACTAACTGGCTAACCAGCGTCACCAGTGACACTTATACAGTGATCACTGGTGAAAGGGTTAACTCTAGGGGCAATCAGGGGGTTAAAACCTTTATTACGCAATATATATGGGGGTACCTGATGCTATAAAAACCTGGCGGTGAACCTAAAAAAATAACTGGCTACCTAGCGGCACCAGCAACACTAATACAGAAAAAAGATTGCTTAGTGACAGGGGGTGAAAGGGTTACCTGGGGGGGCGATCAAGGGGTTAAACCTTTATTGGGGGGGGGGGGGGTAGGGGGCTACCGTGGACCTAAATGGGCCTAAAGCTAACTGCTCTGACACTTTTTACAGTCACAAATGACACTGCATGCAGTGATCAGTAAAAAAATAACCACTGCAAACGGTGACACTGTGACTGGGGGGTGATTTGTGTGCCTATGTGTACTGGGGATAGTGTAGTGTTGGTGCAACTCACTTGTGATGTCTTCTCTCCTCGAGCTCCGGTCAAAAAGACCGCCTCGTGGAGAGTGACATCACTTCCTCCTGCCTGTGTTTACAGTTCACAGGCAGGGGAAGCATCTGATTTACACGCAGCGATCGTGAGGGGGTTGCCACGAATCCATGGCCGCCCCCTCATCACGTATCGACCCGTCTCCTAAACAGACCCCTAATACCTCACTTCCTTTCTCTGAAGCCAAGCCGCAGGTGGAATCTGTGCAGCACAGGGTGATTAGGGTGTGCCTGGGCACACCTTGTGCTCACACCCATGGCCTGGGTAGATGTGACACTTACCCCCCCCCCCACCATGGCCCGGGTAGATGTGACACTTTCCCCCCCCCCCCCCCATGGCTCGGGTAGATTTGTGACCCCCTGTGGGGGCGTTTCAATGTAAAAATATGCCTTTAGCCTCCCTGGTGGTATGATTATGTCAGATCTTTGATGCTGAAAGCGGTACCATTATTTTGCATGGAAATTTGGTGTATTTATATTATAGACCTGTAATTCATAGAAATAACTCACTTAAATCTGTCCGAACAAGAGTCTAGTAGACATCCCGGGTATGATTAAGTTTGAAACATAACATAATTATAATGTAATAAATAATTATAACAAATAATAATAAAAATTATTCGATAATGTAATCAAATCAAATTGCAGAATTGTCGCTGTGATTACTTTCAGTGTTTGATGAATTTCCCCACAAATCGCTATCGCTCAATTCTGCAAGTGATTCTAATTTATTATCGCTGTTTTCTAGCTGCTCTAAAAGTACTTTTGACGTAAACGGACACTTTTTGGTTGCTATGGACAATCTCCAGTTTACAGGCAGAAAGAACAGTCTTTATTATATAAAACTACATGCAGAACACTGGGCAGACCACTAGGGACAAGGGGGATGTGAAATTATTTGATACAGTACTGTAATCTGTAAGATTACAGTGTACTGCTTGTAAACTGTGTGTTTCACTTTTTAATTTGGCGTCGATCTCCGTCGCCGCACTCGCAGGGAACGGAGCTTGACACTGTGAATCGAGCGAGACATGGCTCGCACACATACAGCGGGGAGACATTGCAGGATCCAGGGGACAAAGTATGTAACCTGTACATGGATCCTGCAATGCGATCCCGAGTGTGGCTCATGGTTACCGCTTTTGGTAGTGGAAATTCACCCCGAGCAACACTTGGGATTACCACTAGAGAGGTTAGGTTCACAAAATGCCCCCCTGACATCTCAGAGGACCATGGACAGAACCCCAAGACCCCACCAGCTGTATACAGCAGTGTATCTGGAGGATATATTGACAGACTGTGAGCCTCACTTTCCCCTGTGTCCCAGGGATATTAGATGCTTTCTACAAGGAATGTATTCCAGCAAATCCCAGAAAATGCCATCAGTGATCTCCTAACTGTGGCCCTTTGCTTGTCTTCATCCAGCCCTGGGGCACTATTCCTCCAGGCTCCCACTGTCACCAATGACGGGGCACTATTCCTCCCACTGTCACCAATGATGGGACACTATTCCTCGCACTGACACCAATGACGGGGCACTATTCCTCGCACTGACACCAGTGACGGGGCACTATTCCTCCCACTGTCACCAATGACGGGGCACTATTCCTCCCACTGTCACCAATGATGGGACACTATTCCTCCCACTGTCACCAATGATGGGGCACTATTCCTCCCACTGACACCAATGATGGGGCACTATTCCTCGCACTGGCACCAATGATGAGACACTATTCCTCCCACTGTCACCAATGATGGGGCACTATTCCTCCCACTGTCACCAATGATGGGGCACTATTCCTCCCACTGACACCAATGATGGCACACTATTCCTCCCACTGACACCAATTTTGGGGCACTATTCCTCCCACTGACACCAATGATGGGACACCATTCTCCCACTGATACCAATGATTAGGCGCTATTCCTCCCACTGACACCAATGATGGGGCACTATTCCTCATTCTACTGCCATGCGGCAGCCCTTTCCATTTCTGAAAAGCAATCCAGTTGTGGAATGCCTTCCAGAGGCATTTGGTATGTGGTGAGGATGTGATATGTCACTTCCTGCCAGTCTGTTTTCACCCTAGAAAATGCTGCTGCATTGCATGTAGTTGTGGTGTGGCTCCCATTGTATTGTGTTGTGTTTGGCGGTTGTACCAGGGGTCACCTGCCCTCACCGCCACACATCTGAATGACACCTTAACAACAATACCAAGAATTTACCAAAACACAATTTCTGAACTGCCAGTTTATTTTGGCCGATATCATAATATTAACCACTTCCATACCGGGCACTTACGCACCTTCCCGCCCAAGCCAATTTTCAGCTTTCAGCCATGTCGCACTTTGGCAATTGCGCGGTCATGCTACACTGTACCCAAACAAAATTGGCGTCCTTTTTCCCCACAAATAGAGCTTTCTTTTGGTGGTATTTGATCACCTCTGCGATTTTTTTTTTTTTTTTTTTTTTTTGCGCAACAACTAAAAAAATACATTTTTATTTTTTTCTGTTAATTTTTTTGTAAATAAGTACGTTTTCTCTTTCAATTACAGGCACTGATGTGGCGGCACTGATGGGCACCGATGAGATGGCACTTATGGACATCGATGAGTTAGTACTGACGGGCACAGATGAGGTGGCACTGATTGGCGGCGCTTGTATGCGGCACTGATGGGCACACATAGGCGGCACTGATGGGCACACATAGGCGGCACTGATGGGCACTCATGGGCGGCACTCATAGGCGGCACCGATAGGCACTTATGGGTGGCACTGATGGCTACTTATGGGTGGCACAGATGGGCACTGGGCATGGATGGGCACTGGGGTGGCACTGATGGACACTGTGGGGTGGCACTGATGGACACTGTGGGGCGGCGCTGATTTACCTATGTTGCCAGTCATTTGTGGGCACTGATTGGCATCTTTTTTTTTTTAATGCTTTTTTTTTTTCAGACTTTTTTTTTTTTCAGGCTTTTTTTTATTTTTTTTACTTATCTTTTATTTTTATTTTCTCCAACGAATACCATACAATTGACTTAAATTACTTCTACCAATAATATTACATTTACACATACATAATTCACGTAAACTGTCCTACTCCAGAGCCTTATCTATACAGTATTCATTCCTATTACTCCCTTTTTCCCACCCCCCCCCCCCCCAAAAAAAAAAAACCCTTCCCTCCTTCCCTCCTGTCCTCTATGGATCCTCTCTATTCCCCTCCATAAGCCTCTTTCCTTCTTCAGATCTCGTGAACGTATTCCATCCTGACCAAGTATCATTATACTGTGTCCTCCTATTCTGCGCTGAAAGCACCAGATCTTCCATTGCTCCTACCTCTTGGATCCTATTGAGCCACCCTGAAATACAGGGTGTCCTTGTATCCCTCCACCTCAGCGTGACTTCTGCCCTTGCTGCATTTATCATGTGGCACACCACTGATTTTCTATATTTTTTCCAAGGTATTTGTGAACTATGCAGTAAAAAGACAGCAGGATCATCCGGTATCAAATCTTCAATAAATTTTTGACTAATTCTTCGTACCTCCTCCCAATAATACCTCATTTTATTACAGGACCAAAAAATATGTAAAAGTGTACCCTGTTCTCTACCACATCTCCAGCAACTTCCGTCTACCTGTTTATCAAATTGGTGTAACCTTTCTGGAGTATAGTACCATTGTGTTAAGAGCTTATAGTTCGCTTCTTGCGTCTTTGAACACACCGAAGAATTGACTGCCATAAATATTATCTGTTTATGTTGGGTTGGGGTGAAAATTCTCCCCAGATCCCTCTCCCATTTCCGAATACTTGGCATCACAAAATCTTCTGGAGGTGCGTTCAGAAACCCATACATTTTCGGCAACACTCCAGATAATGGTTCCACTTCGTTACAACATCTCTCCAATGATGTCAATTGTCTTTGAAATTCCCCTATCCGTCCCAAAGATCTTAGAAAATGGCTTACCTGCAGTGCCTGCCACAGTGCAAGTTCATATGCACCTCCTATTTCTGTTAAATCTCTAATTGAGGGCCACTCACTTGACTTTATAAAGTCTAACACCTGGCTAAGGCCCTTTCTTCTGAACTTTTCAACTATAGCCTGCTCCAACCCTGGAGTAAAATTAGGGTTTCCTACTACAGGTATCAATGGTGATTTGCCTGGTGTGTATTTCTTATCTCTGCATATTTTAGCTGAGATTTGCAATGTTAGACCTATTATAGGGTGTCTCTTAAGATATCTAGGGAGTGACGGATATCACCATGCTGCTCTAGATAGCGGGATCGGGCTTGCATGTTGCTCTATATTTACCCACCTTTTGAACTCTCCATGTCTACACCAGTCTACCACTCTGGTCAGATGAGATGCTCTGTAATAATTTATTATGTTTGGGATTGCCATCCCTCCCACATTTTTGGGCATTCTCAATAGTTCCCTTTTGATTCTAGGTTTTTTCCCTGCCCATAGAAATCTCATAAACAGGGTATTTACCTGTCTTAAAAAAGTTATCGGTATAGAAATTGGCAGGGCCTGGATCATATACAGCATTTTTGGTAGAATGCACATTTTTACTATGCTTCCTCTCCCAAACCATGAGTGCATTCCTTGTCCCCATTTATCTAGCAGTAATTTCATTGCATTATATAGTGGAGAGAAATTCAGGGCAAAGATGTTCTTGATATTTGATGTTATATATGTGCCGAAGTATTTTAGTACTGTCACCCATTTAAACCTAAAGTTCTGTTTTATTGTATCTCCTATTACTCCCCGACTCTCTACATTCATCGCTTCTGATTTGGTTTTATTAATCTTCATATTTGAAACTTTCCCATACTTCTCAATTTCTCGTAAAAGGTTGGGGAGTGACGTATGGGGATTAGTCACTGAGAAAAGCAGGTCATCCGCATATGCTGCAATTTTATGTACCTGTTTTCCCATCTGTATTCCTTGAATATCTACATTTTGTCGAATTCTGTTTAGTAAGGGCTCTACTGTAAGGACGAACAACAGGGGCGACAGTGGACATCCCTGTCTTGTACCATTTTTAATTTTAAAGGGAGATGAAAGTACTCCATTAACCCTTACTGAGGCCCGTGGGTTTGTATATACACTCATAATCCATCTGATCATGCAATTTCCCAAACCCACCTGTCTCAGTACTTCCTCTAAAAACCGCCAGCTTACCCGGTCAAAAGCTTTTTCTGCGTCGGTATTAAGAAATACACAGGAAAAAAAAATTTCTCCTACATAATGTACCAGGTTAAGGATTTTGATTGTATTGTCTTTAGCCTCCCTCCCCGGCACAAATCCCACCTGATCCATATCTACCAGCTGCGCTATCCATGGTTGGAGCCTAGATGCTATTATTTTTGAAAAAAACTTTAAATCTGCGTTTAACAGTGAAATAGGTCTGTAACTACCGCAGTCCGCCGGGTCCTTCCCCTCTTTTGGGATCACGGTAATATGTGCCAAAAGGGCTTCCGGAGGGAATGCCGCCGTACCCCCCAGTGCATTAAAAAACTTTGCCATCTGTCCATTCAATAACCCGGAGAATTCTCTGTAGTAACTCACCGAGAATCCATCCGGGCCTGGAGATTTCCCTAACTTCACCTTTTTTATGATTTCCCCTACTTCTTTCGTAGATATAGGTATCTCTAATTTCTTTCGGGCCAGTGAAGGTAATCTGGGCATACCTGCTCCCAGCAGATATTCCTCTATCCCCGACTGTGTGTCCCCTTCTGATGACAAATTATATAGGGCTGAATAGTATTCCTCAAACGTCTGCGCTATCTCTCTTGTTTTTTTTTAACAGTTTCCCCTCTTTCCCTTTAATTTGAGGGACATAAATTGTTCTACTCTTCTCTTTCAATTTCCCTGCAAGCAGCTTGCTGCATTTATCCCCCATCTCATATTTAGCCTTCCTCCCTCTCTGTATACTTGCTTTAGCTTTAAATCGCATAACCTCTGATATCTGCCTCCTCAATTGTCCTAATTCCCTCCCTACCTCCGCTGATAGTTTTTCCTTATGTTGAATTTCTAATCTCTGAATTTCTTCCAGTATCTCCTTAATCTGTTTCTCACGTTTTTTCTTCAGGTAGGACCCATGTTTTATCAGGATCCCCCTGATCACAGTTTTATGTGCCTCCCACACTATTCCTGGATCACTACCTGGTATATCGTTGACCTGGAAGTATGCCACAATCTCCCTAGTCACGTCCTCCTTAACTTCTGGATTTTGCAGCAGGCTCTCATTCAACCGCCATATTCTATCTTGGGCAAATACCGTATTAGATAGGGGGAGGCACATACTAATCGGAGCGTGGTCTGACCAGGTTATATTTCCAATTGTAATTTCTGATACTGAAGTAATCGGATAATGAGGGATAAGAAACATGTCTATACGTGTATATACCTGATGTGGAACCGAAAAAAAAGTATAGTCCTTTTCATCTGCATAAAAAGTCCTCCACACATCCACTAATTGTACCTCGTATAGTTTCTTTATTATCCCCCTTCTGATTCTTCCTGGAATCGACGAGACCCCTGAGGATGCATCCATTTTGGGCTCTAAAGTAATATTGAAATCTCCTCCCAAAATTAATTTCCACTCTGAAAATTCAACCAGATCTGTAAGCACTTTCTTAATGAATACGTCTTGTTTAATATTTGGTGCGTACAGCGTAGCCAGGGTTACCTTGACCCCTCCTATACTCCCCTTCAGGAAAAGGAACCTGCCATTAGGATCTAAACGTTTTTCTTGTAAAGTCCACGCTATTCGATTAAAGATCAAAACTGATACTCCCTTAGACTTCGCCTCCTGATTCATCGCATGATATACGCATGGGAAGAATCTGTTCTGTAGGAATGGCAGGCTCCCTCCCCTAAAATGGGTTTCCTGTACAAAAGCCACATCTGTCCCCCATCTACTTAAGTCCTTTAACATCATTTTCCGTTTTTCTGGAATATTAAGTCCCTTAGCATTCAGGGAGGTTACCTTTATTGTCCCCATCTCAATATTACTTAAGGGGACGAATAGAGGAAAGGAAGGGAAGAGAGGAAGACCGCGAGAAAAAAAAAAACCCCAATAGAAAAGGGGGGATAAAATGTATCCCCAAAAAGAAAACTGCCCTGGTACCTCTGTACCTACCCCCACCCCCTTTTCTATGCCCCTAAGGGAAAAACAACCACCCAAGGCTGGATCCTTCTCCAGCAATCACTGTGGGTGTGTACTACTCTAGGGGGATGTGACGGAATGGTCAAGTGGCTCCCACCCAGCTCCCCTCCACCCCCCCCCCGACCCTCTTCATCCTGCTTTTCTATCTCTTTTTCTTTCTTTCTTCCCCATTCCATTCTCCCCTTCCCTTTCCTTCCCTCCCCCCGTCTCTCCATCCAGGCTTTTTTTTAATCTGCCCTTCCCTGGTGGTCCATGTGGCGATCCGAGGGGGGGCTGCCCTGATAAACAATCAGCGCAAACCCCCCCCTGTCAGGTGAGCCGCCGATCGGCTCTCCTCTACTCGCGTCTGTCAGACGCGAGTGAGGAAGAGCCATCAACGGCTCTTCCTGTTTACATCGTGATCAGCCGTGGTTGGACACGGCTGATCACGTGGTAAAGAGTCTCCGTGAGAGACTCTTTACCGAGATCGGTGTTGTGGGGTGTCAGACTGACACCCTGCAACAACGATCGCCGCGATGCGCGCCCCCCAGAATCCCGAGGCCGTCATATGAGTCCAGTCAGGATTCTACAACCACTTTGCCGACGTCAATCTGTCATTGGCGGGCGGCAAGTGGTTAAACAATGGCAGTGATATTTTATGTCTGTACACGAGGAAAAGGCAAACAAAACATCCAACATATTAAAAAAGAAATAACGACAATAAAAAATAATGTTTCCTTGTGTATCTCTAGAAATGCTAAAACACTGGAAATGACGGATAAATTCGGAGTTTCCTGTACAGGCGGAAATCGTTCGTTTCGCTCACAGCGACCTTTCCACGTCCGATCCCCATTCTTATGTGACAACTGAAAGACGTGATTGGTTGCTGGAGGAAACGAGAAGGCAATTCATACTAACGAACGACCACAAAGAAGGAAGCGCTGAGGTTCAGGTTGGTCTTGGATGGGTACATGGCCTTCAGGTTGCCCTCCATATCGGTGATGCGCACTTGTTCCAGCACCAGCTGGGGGCGCTCCGGGGTATCATGGTTCTCCGGATGTTCTGCATCAGATCCGACTTCTTCCTCTTTGTTCTCCATTGTGAATCTATTGAGTTCTGCCATTTTTTGTGTATAGGAAGAAAGCACACCATAGATATCACTATTATAATAAAAAATACATTGTAACACTAAAGAACTTTCACTAAAAATAAAAAAATCTGTATAAAACAAATCCCAGACATTTCCTCATTATACAAAGCGGAATTAATAACCACTTACCGACCCGGCTTTTCTGGCTCTTTTTTTTTACAAGTTTAAATCAGTATTTTTTACTAGAAAATTACTTATAACCCCCCAAATATTATACATTTTTTTTTTTTTTTTTTTTAGCAGAAATCCTGGGGAATAAAATGGCGATTGTTGCAATTTTTTATGTCACATTGTATTTGCGCAGCAGTTTTGCAAACACACTTGTTTTGGAAAAATATACTTTAAATAAGGAAAAAAGAATATTAAATAAAACAAAAAAAACTGGACCTACTACAAAGCTAAGGAGCTCCCATTCTTTTAGTGACCACAGTTTATCTGCCATTAAGCAAATACAGTGTGGTCACCACCCCATCCCCCCCTTTTTCCATCCGGCTGTAAAGGGAATAAAAGAAAAATGATTGTTAAAATAAATAAAAAGTATATATTTTATTGTTAACCACCTCCAGACGATTTACTCCCCTTCATGACCAGGCCATTTTTTTCAATACGGCTTTAATGCCGCGTACACACAACCGTTTTTCGGGTTGTAAAAAATGTTTTTTTTTTTTTAATGTCATTAAAAACGATCGTGTGTGGGCTCCAGAGCATTTTTCACAATGTAAAAAATGGGCATTAAAAATTTCGAACATGCTCTAATTTTTTACGTCGTAAAAAATGGTTGTGTGTGGGCTTTAACGACGTGAAAAAAACGTGCATGCTCAGAAGCAAGTTATGAGACGGGAGCGCTCGTTCTGGTAAAACTAGCGTTCGTAAAGCACATTCATCACGCTGTAACAGACTGAAAAGCGCAAATTGTCTTTTTACTAACACAAAATCAGCAAAAGCAGCCCAAAGGGTGGCGTCATCCGAATGGAACTTCCCCTTTATAGTGTCGTTGTACGTCACCGCGCTTTGCTAGAGCATTTTTTTTTTTCACGATTGTGTGTAGGCAAGGCCATTTTAATGATCGGGTTGAAAAAAACTGTTTTTTCTAGACCATTAAAAACTAAATTTTTTAGAACCCGAAAAACGGTCGTGTGTACGCGGGATAAGACTTCTACGAGTCACTTTTACTGACAATTGAGTGGTCGTGCGACGCGGTACCCAAAAAAAATAATTTTATTCCCTCCCACAAACAGTTTTCTTTTGCTAGTATTTGATCGCCTCTGTACTTTTTATTTTTTGCTCTATGGAATAAAAATATAATAGATTTATTATTCTAGAAATAACGGGGCAGAGTCACGTACCTCGGCGCATATCTCCGCCGGGCGCAGCATATCTAAGATGCACTACGCCGCCGCAACTTATTTTTTTATTTTCGAATCTTCAAAGAATTTTACAACGGCGTAGTGTATCTTTGGCGGCGTAAGGGCGCGGAATTCAAATGGATGTGATGGGGGCGTGTTTTATGTAAATACGTCGTGACCCGACGTAAACAATGTTTTTTTTTTTTTTTAACGGTGCATGCGCCGTCTGTGGGGGTATCCCAGTGCGCATGCTCGAAATTAAACCGGAACAAGCCAATGCTTACGACGGTGACGTAATTCTATGCAAATCCCTATTCGCGAACGACTTGCGCAAACGACGGCCATACTTAACATTGAGTACGCCTCATAATAGCAGGGGTAACTATACGCCGGAAAAAGCCGAACGCAAACGACGTAGTGTAACTTTGGCGGCGTAAGGGCGCGCAATTCAAATGGATGTGATGGGGGGCGTGTTTTATGTAAATACGTCTTAACCCGACGTAAATTACGTTTTGGTTTTTTAACTGCGCATGCGCCGTCCGTGGGGGTATCCCAGTGCGCATGCTCGAAATTAACCCGCAACAAGCCAATGCTTTTGATGTGAACGTCATTCTACGCAAAGCCCTATTCGCGAACGACTTGCGCAAACAACGTAAAATTTTCAAATTTCGACGCGGGAACGACGGCCATACTTAACATAGGATACGCCTCCCATAGCAGGGGTAACTATACGCCGAAAAAAGCCTTACGGAAACTACGTAAAAAAATGCGCCGGCCGGACGTACGTTTGTGGATTCGCGTATCTAGCTAATTTGCATACTCGACGCGGAAATCGACGGAAACGCCACCTAGTGGCCAGCATAAAAATGCACCTTAGATCCGACGGCGTACTAAGACGTACGCCAGTCGGATCTAGCACAGCTTTAGGCGTATCTTGTTTTGTGGATACAAAACAAAGATACGCCGGAGCAAAATAGAAGTTACGCGGCGTATCAATAGATACGCCAGCGTAACTTCTTTGAGGATCTGGCCCTAAGTGTGTATTGATTTGTTTTGTGCAAAAATGGATTGGGTCTACAAACTATGGGATATAAGGGATATATTCTATGAATGAAGGGTGCCGTCTTCTTCTCTTTTTCAGCCACAACAGATTTCTATCGAGTTTCTACTTTTCATTCATCAACCCAAACGATCCACCGAGCATTACTGAACCCGCTATAAGACGTCGCGCTTTGCTGAGCCCCCCCCAAAGAGGAAGACATCTTCCGCTTGGTTGGGGCGTCACTCAGCGTATGAGATGTGATGAAATTTCACCCGTCAGATTGTGAGATTTCCACCAAAAAGGAAAACGGTTTCTATAAATAGTCCTCCCCGCTGTCACAGGGCGAGGATTGTCATCCAGTGCCGCGGCTGGAAACTGAACGGACTCTCGGGTGGATATGGGGGGGGGGGGGGGGAAATCACTTTCACCGCTCCAGTTTACAATGAGAATCTGTGTCATCACATCATCCAACAGCGAACCCGACCTCGATAAGGGTACCCACCTAACCTATCCAACCAACCAGTCTCCACCCACCCAACCAGTCTCTCCACCCACCCAACCAACCTCTCCACCCACCTAACCAGTCTCTCCACCCACCCAACCAGTCTCTCCACCCACCCAACCAGTCTCTCCACCCACCCAACCAGTCTCTCCACCCACCCAACCAGTCTCTCCACCCACCCAACCAACCTCTCCACCCACCCAACCAGTCTCTCCACCCACCCAACTAGTCTCTCTATCCACCCAACCAGTCTCTCCACCCACCCAACCAGTCTCTCCACCCAATCAGACCAGCCTTTGTGCCAATACTTTGTAGCCGATATAAAGCCGACCATACTCTATACAATCTGATTGTACAATCTCCTTCAGCTCAGCAATGTAAGGTGCAATCTGATAGAAGTTGGATATATTGGTTTGCTCTCATATTACACAATTTTTTATAGCAAATTTAACAAACTTTTTCTGCCACCGATGTATTTTTTTCATCGGCAGCGGTGAGGGATTTCACATCCTCAGTTGCCGTGTAAGAAGTGTACTGATAGGCCGAGAGAGATGAGCTCATCAGTCTGCAGCTTCTCTTTTCACTGCCCAATCACAGGCTAAGGGGGGGACAAGACCTACAAAGTATTACTGAACTGCAAAAGAGAAAAATCAGGTCTCCTCTCTGCTAGACAGAGCTGTGCAAATCTCAGAACTGGATGGCCTGAAATATAAATCCCTTGGGCAGCTCTCTTCTAAATACTTGCATTGAAAAGCATCCTAGAACATTTTAGGAGGAGTAGATGAGAATGTAGCCGGTCTCTCCTCAGCCTTGCATGAAACAGAAATGTGTACAGAGCCAACGAGGAGAACAACATAACACAGCCCGAAACATTCCCACACATCGGAGGGAATCCCCCATCCCGCCACCAGACACGTACTTTGGCTCACATTCCGTTTCATTGGATGAAGCATTATGCAAAATTCATTCTGTGCAAGTGGAGCAAAAATCTAAAAATGTTCTCTGGCTAGATTCTCTGCAATTCAAATGTGTAAATGTAGAAAACACATTATGGCCAATAGATGGCAACAATGAGCATGCTTATTTCCAGTGACGGTTACCTCCATCTAGTGGCCATAAAGCAGTATTTTCCCTATAACACTTTGGAATTGGAGAATATATCTGAACACTTGAATTTTGCTCCATCTTCACTAAAGGACTACCAACCTCTTTACTTTCCGTCTTCATATACAGTGCCTGGAAAAAAAGTATTCATACCCCTTGAAATGTTCCATGTTTTGTCATCTTACAACCAAAAACGTAAATGTATTTTATTGGGATTTTATCTGATAGACCAACACAAAGTGGCACATAATTGTGAAGTGGAAGGAAAATGAAATAAATGATACAAATAAATATTTGAAAAGTGTGGGGGGCATTTGTATTCAGCCCCTCTGAGTCACTACTTTGTAGAACCCCGTTTCTCTGCAATTACAGCTGCAAGTCTTTTTGGGGATGTCTCTACCAGCTTTGCACATCTAGAGGGTGACATTTTTACCCATTATTCTTTGCAAAATGGCTCAAGCTCTGTCAGATTGGATGGGGAGAGCGTCTGTGAACAGCAATTTTCTCAGTGTGGTTTAGGTCTGGACTGTGACTGTGCCATTCTAATACATGAATATGCATTGATCTAATTCTAAACCATTCCAATGTAGCTCTGGCTCCATGTTTGTCCCGCTGTCCTGCTGGAATGTGAACCTCCGCCCCATTCTCTAGTCTTTTGCAGACCCAGTCCTCAAGTGTGGACATCACATAGATAGCAGCCATGGATGGATGGTGCAGGGGTACAGTGCTGTGGTGGGAGTCCCCACAGGCTCCTCCAGCACTGGTACAGGCTGGGTCTGGTCTTGTGCCCGCTAATGTGCTGCCAAGGCCGAATGTCGACTGCCGTCCATACAAAAATGGCGCCAGGCATCGCAATTAGGTCATTGACTCACTGGGCATGCGCCCAGCCGAAAATGGCCGAGCATGTACGAGCTCACCTGAGCACGGTAGGCTTTGGAACGGCACATGCCCAGTTTCACTGTCAGCCCACAGCCATATTTTTACAGGCACCGCTACCTGTAACGGACATTTACAGGCAGCCCAAAAATGAGTTGAAATTTAAGGGCGTTTGGCAACACTGCTATAACTTTGTTATTTAAAAAAAAATTGACCTTTACAATCACTAACATGTTATACTTCTCTGCTCTGTGCAAGGGTTTTGCACAAAGCAACCCCGATCCTCCTCTTCTGGGGGGCGCTCCTGACCCCTCCTCTTCATCAGGTGCCCCCACAGAGAGCAGCTTTCCATGGGGGCACCCGTGTGGGTGACACAGACAGCAGGACTTGGCCCCGCCCCCACTCTGGTGTCACTGGATTTGATAGCAACAGGATCTAATGGCTCCTGCTATCAATCTATCCAATGAGGACTGAGACAGCTGCTGGGCTTGTGCTCGTTGCTGGAAAGAATGGGTTCAGGTAAGAAAAAGGGGGCTCCAAGTTTTAGATAAAGTGGAGAGGGATTATAACAACATGTTGCAGGTTTATATTGTAGTCTTCATCCCCATCAAGGAGATTAGATTCACCTTCTCCATTTGTCCTGGTGACTGTCATGGTCATCATTAAGTGTAAAATTGAAAGAAAATTTTGACCAAGTTAGGAATGAAGAGGAAATCTTCGAATGGGGACATTCATTCTGGGGACCAGGAATTTCCTGTTGTAACTATGAGGGGAGATGATGAGGATCAGAATGAGGGGGGAAAAAAACCATGGCCCAGATTCACAAAGCACTTGCGCCGACCTCCTATCTTGAGATACGCCGTGTAAGTGCAAATATGCGCCGTCGTATCTGTGCACCGTGCCCACAAAACTAAGATACGCCTAAAAACAGGCTTCATTCCACCGACGTAACTTGTCGGTGCATATTTACGCTGGATGCATGTGGCGTTCCCATTGATTTTCTATTCAAATATGCAAACGAGGGAGATACGCCGATTCGCGATCGTACTTGCGCCCGACGCAGGCTACGACTGGTGCGCGTAAGTTGTACGTACGGCGTAAAGTTATGCCCCATAAAGGAGGTGTAACTCAGCAGCATCCATGCAAAGGGCTGCACCAGGGAACACAAGCCCGCGTATTTTACGTTGGACGTGAATATGACTAGACGTAGGTTACATTCACGCCATAGGCAGTGATCCAGCGTATCTTAGGCAGTTGTTCCGACGTGATTGTGAGCATGCGCACTGAGATGCGTCCACGGGACGACGCATGCGCCATTCCTTATACTATCTGTCTGGCGCTCGGCCCATCATTTGCATGGGGTCACGCCTCATTTGCATGGCTCACGCCCACTTCCACCTACGCCGGCTTACTAGGAAACCCAGTGCAGTTTTGGGAGGAAGTGCTTTGTGAATTCCATGCTTGCCTCTCTGTGCTGCGTCGGCGTAGCGTAAAGGAGATACGCTACAGCGGCATAAATGTGCGCCGCTGTCTGTGAATCCGGGCCCTTGTGTATAAGGTATACAGTACATACGTTTACAGCTTTGTTTTCTTTCTAAAGCTGCTACAGCCAGACTAGAAAAGCCATACCCATGTCAGTAACGCTGGCATGCTCTCGTGGGGAGTGGTTAACATTGTAACTTGGAGAAAAAGGGGGCATATTTGAATCACTGTCTGCTTTTGATTCCTAATTGGACTTTTTTAGCTGCTGATTATGCAGATTTTCTTACTAATTTGACGCTTTATTGTACTTGTTTGACAATGGCAATACTTGGGCCAATATTTACCAGAGATCAATGAGTGGGGAGACATTTGCCCATCTTGTATAATGGCAGCAGCTGTTTCTCCTGTGATGCACCTGATTCTGCTGCTTTTTCTGACGGTTAGAAGTATTCCTATCCTAAGCCCCCCCCCCCCCTCGTTTGCCCCCAAGGATAACCCTAAACAGTTTGATCCAAGCCTAAGCGTTATATTGGCTGTAAAATTGGGCCATTTGTGGTGTTCCTTGAGGTTCCATGAAAATGAGTGGAGAGTCAAGTGGCTATATCCAGATAGAACCCATTTAGGCTGGGTTCACACTACTACACTACTTTCATCCTACTTTGCTCTGCTACATTGGTCTTACATCCATCCTACTTTCATGAACAGGATACTACTTTGGTCCGACTTCAATGATATTCAATGGGCCTGAAGTAGGATCAATGTAGGACCAAAAGTAGTACAGGGAGCATTTTTAAAGTCGGACCGACTTGTGTAGGACGCTACAAGACGCTCTCATAGGGAAACATTGAACACAGAGCAAAGTAGGATGAAAGTAGTGTAGTAGTGTGAACCCAGCCTTAGATCTATAGAGTCAATGGGGTTGATTAACTAAACCTGGAGCTTTGAAAATATGGTGCAGCTGTACTTGGTGGCCAATCGGCTTCCAACTTCAGTTTGTTCAATTATCTTTGACAAAAAAAAAACAATACTGGTTGGTTTCTATGCAGAACTGCACCAGATTTTGCACGCTCCAGTTTTAGTAAATCCCCCCCGCCCTCAATATATCTGTAAACACATATTTTTTTTTCATTCAAATTTAAGTTTATTTTCAATAAAATAAATACATACATTTGTATTAAATTAGCAAGAAATAAGTCAATAGCACGCAGAAATATAATAATTTAAATACATTTCAATTCATAATAATCATTCCTGTCTTATTAACTGCCACTTATATCTATCCATCCTATATGCTCTACACCATGTGGTGAAAGTAAGGCAGTTCACATAAGCTAAATTAAAAGACTATTTCAAAGTAATACTTTAAACTTGAAAGAGAAACAGAATATTTTCATATATCAAGGAATTCCTAGGTCTAGCGTTATCACACAATAAGTTATATAAGGGATAAAACTAATTGAGTGTACCAGATTAAATTACTTATAATAATTAAAGGATAAGATATCCGGAGTGCATCAACCTCTCCGACACCCCTAACGGGAACTTTCTGTGTCCAAGAGGTTGAGCAAAACCTCCAATCCTCCCTCCCTCCCTCCAATAACTATTACTGGAACTCTCCGATAACCGAAAACAAATTTTCGGAATCCCCATCAAATCTAATTATTTCAAAGGTTTGGTAGAATCCTTCAATTACTTAAACATAAACTTATCTTTTCAAAATAAAACAAACTGAGGACCAAAAATCTTAAGGATTCTATCCCCAGAGATAAAATAATGAGATAAAACCTAAGAAGAATCAGAAGAAAACAAGAAAGAGTGACAAAAGACAAGAGAGCAAGTGAAAAAAGAAAGCCAGAAGAAAATCAGGAGAGATAGAAAATTAGCCTGCCTGCCATCTACCAGCATCGTCCAAAAGACACTGATGTCATCAAAACCTTCACGGAGTATAAGTTATCCCCATGTATTCCAACCAAGGTTCCCAGATTTCATAGAAAAGAGTAGACTTATCCAACATGGAGCAGACCCTTTTCTCTTGTTCCATAATCCATGTGACCTTTCTTTTCATATATAGGATGGAAACATTAGTCTTTTTCCATGCAGCTGCGAGTGTAATCCTGGCACCCGTCATAATATATAAGATGAGTTTTCTGGTAACCTTAGAAGTTAGAGGTAACATTCCGTTAAGTAAAGCAATAGTAGGAGATTGATGCAGGTTACAGCCTGTGACTCGTCTGATTATATTGAACACCTTATTCCAGTAACCCCGAATTTTGGGACATTCCCACCAAATATGTATCATAGACCCCAATCCATGGCAGCCTCTGAAGCATAGGGGGGAAGTTGTCAGATACATAGAGGTCAGTTTGACGGGAACTAAATACCATCTAGTATAAATTTTTATGTTCGCTTCTATAAGAGAGACATTCACATAACCTTTAATGGATCTGGTATAATTCTTATACCAGTCCGACAAATCCCATTCGTTATTAAGTTCCTTTTCCCATGCCAGCATATGCGGCAATTTGGTGTCATTAGTAGCAAGTGAATTATATATAATTGAAATATTCCCCTTCCTGGACAAACCCTGATCACATTTACTTTCATAGGGTGTCAAAAGTCCAGATATCGAGTCGTTATCCCATAGGCTTTGAGCGTAGTCATGTAGTTGAGAAAATCTTAGTTTTTCTGAAACAGGAAGGTCTAGCTTGTCAATAAAATGTTGCTCGGGGAGGGGACCCGAACGAGAAAAGAAGCGTCCTATACGATACAACCCCTTATCATGCCACCATTTAAAGCAGGGGTGGGCAATTATTTTTTCGATGGGGCCACATGAGAAACTAAAAATATTTTGGAGGGCCGGGCCAAAAGGCTAAACTCAATACTGCATAAAATCAATTGTATTTCTTTATAAAAAGCAGTAAATATCATTGTTGGAAAACTGGTACGAGTACTTGTTATAGACATGGCACAGGAGGGGGACAGAGGCTGGGGACATGGCACAGGAGGGGGACAGAGGCTGGGGACATGGCACAGGAGGGGGACAGAGGCTGGGGACATGGCACAGGAGGGGGACAGAGGCTGGGGACGACACAGGAGGGGGACAGAGGCTGGGGACATGACACAGGAGGGGGACAGAGGCTGGGGACATGACACAGGAGGGGGACAGAGGCTGGGGACATGACACAGGAGGGGGACAGAGGCTGGGGACATGGCACAGGAGGGGGGCAGAGGCTGGGGACATGGCACAGGAGGGGGACAGAGGCTGGGGATATGGCACAGGAGGGGGACAGAGGCTGGGGACATGACACAGGAGGGGGACAGAGGCTGGGGACATGACACAGGAGGGGGACAGAGGCTGGGGACATGACACAGGAGGGGGACAGAGGCTGGGGACATGACACAGGAGGGGGACAGAGGCTGGGGACATGGCACAGGAGGGGGACAAAGGCTGGGGACATGGCACAGGAGGGGGACAGAGGCTGGGGACATGGCACAGGAGGGGGACAGAGGCTGGGGACATGACACAGGAGGGGGACAGAGGCTGGGGACATGACACAGGAGGGGGACAGAGGCGGGGGACATGACACAGGAGGGGGACAGAGGCTGGGGACATGGCACAGGAGGGGGACAGAGGCTGGGGACATGGCACAGGAGGGGGACAGAGGCTGGGGACATGACACAGGAGGGGGACAGAGGCTGGGGACATGGCACAGGAGGGGGACAGAGGCTGGGGACATGACACAGGAGGGGGACAGAGGCTGGGGACATGACACAGGAGGGGGACAGAGGCTGGGGACATGACACAGGAGGGGGACAGAGGCTGGGGACATGACACAGGAGGGGGACAGACGCTGGGGACATACGCTGGGGACATGGCACAGGAGGGGGACAGAGGCTGGGGACATGACACAGGAGGGGGACAGAGGCTGGGGACATGACACAGGAGGGGGACAGAGGCTGGGGACATGACACAGGAGGGGGACAGAGGCTGGGGACATGACACAGGAGGGGGACAGACGCTGGGGACATGACACAGGAGGGGGACAGAGGCTGGGGACAGGCAGCCACTGTTAAATCAATAACAATTGATTAAACACTGGCTGCATGTGATGGCACAGTGGCTGCGTGTGATGGCACAGTTGTTTGCGTTTGATGGGCACAGTGGCGACAATTGATGGCACAGTGGCTGCGTGTGATGGGCACAGTGGCAACAATTGATGGCACAGTGGCAACAATTGATGGCACAGTGGCTGCGTGTGTTGGCACAGTGGCTGCGTGTGTTGGCACAGTGGCTGCATGTGATGGCACAGTGGCTGCGTTTGATGGGCACAGTGGCTGCGTGTGATTGGCACAGTGGCTGCGTTTGATGGGCAGAGTGGCTGTGTGTTATTGGCACAGTGGCTGCGTGTTATTGGCACAGTGGCTGCGTGTGATGGGCACAGTGGCTGCGTGTGATTGGCACAGTGGCTGCGTGTGATTGGCACAGTGGCTGCGTGTGATTGGCACAGTGGCTGCGTGTGATTGGCACAGTGGCTGCATGTGATTGGCACAGTGGCTGTGTTTGGGAACAGTGGCAACAATTGATTGCACAGTGGCTGCGTGTGATTGGCACAGTGGCTGCGTGTGATTGGCACAGTGGCTGCATGTGATTGGCACAGTGGCTGTGTTTGGGAACAGTGGCAACAATTGATTGCACAGTGGCTGCGTGTGATGGGAACAGTGGCTGTGTGTGATTGGCACAGTGGCTGCGTGTGATTGGCACAGAGGCTGCGTGTGATTGGCACAGTGGCTGCATGTGATTGGCACAGTGGCTGTGTTTGGGAACAGTGGCAACAATTGCACAGTCGCTGCGTGTGATTGGCACAGTGGCTGCGTTTGATGGGCACAGTGGCTGCGTTTGATGGGCACAGTGGCTGCGTGTGATTGGCACAGTGGCTGCGTGTGATGGGCAGAGTGGCTGCGTTTGATGGGCAGAGTGGCTGCGTGTTATTGGCACAGTGGCTGCGTTTGATGGGCACAGTGGCTGCGTTTAATGGGCACAGTGGCTGCGTTTAATGGGCACAGTGGCTGCATGTGATTGGCACAGTGGCTGCGTGTGATTGGCACAGTGGCTGTGTTTGGGAACAGTGGCTGCGTGTGATTGGCACAGTGGCTGCGTGTGATTGGCACAGTGGCTGTGTTTGGGAACAGTGGCTGCGTGTGATTGGCACAGTGGCGACAATTTATGGTGGCACAGTGGCTGCGTGTGTTGGCACAAGTGGCTGCGTGTGTTGGCACAGTGGCGACAATTTATGGTGGCACAGTGGCTGCGTGTGTTGGCACAAGTGGCTGCATGTGTTGGCACAAGTGGCTGCGTGTGTTGGCACAAGTGGCTGCGTGTGTTGGCAAAAGTGGCTGCGTGTGACCCCTCCCGGCCCTGCCTACTGTTATCACCGCGGCGGGGAACATTAGACAGCGTTCGTTTGAACAGCTGTTTTCCCCGCTGCGCATAGACACTCCCCCTTGGACGGATCTGTCCAATCGCGAGCAAGGGGGAGTGTCTATGTGACTCCCCCTTGCTCGCGATTGGACAGATCCGTCCAAGGGGGAGTGTCTATGCCATAGACACTCCCCCTTGGACGGATCTGTCCAATCGCGAGCAAGGGGGAGTGTCTATGTGACGCCCCCTTGCTCGCGATTGGACAGATCCGTCCAAGGGGGAGTGTCTATGC
The DNA here is from genome assembly GCF_905171775.1 of Rana temporaria. Taxonomy (NCBI): domain Eukaryota; kingdom Metazoa; phylum Chordata; class Amphibia; order Anura; family Ranidae; genus Rana; species Rana temporaria. Next base: position 178,724,901 of record NC_053489.1, read on the forward strand.
GCGGCGGGGAAAACAGCTGTTCAAACGAACGCTGTCTAATGTTCCCCGCCGCGGTGATTAACGTGGCAGCGGCGGCGGTTTCGGCGGCGGGGGTGGGCCGGATTAAAAGGTCCGCCGGGCCGTATACGGCCCGCGGGCCGTAGTTTGCCCAGGTCTGATTTAAAGGAATCTTTATCAATTTTAGAAGTAAAGAATGGGTCTATGAAAATTTTCGATAAAGGCCTACCTTTAGAGATTAGAGAGGGATTGTTTTTAAGTGAATCCCATAAAACTAAAGTTTGAGATAGAGTCGGAGATAATATAGAAGGCCTTTTCTTGGTATGACTCCACATTAAATCCTCTATCGTTAGATTCGGAATCGCCTGTTCTTCGATGTCTATCCAATCAGGACGTTCATTTTTAAGAAAAATTTCTGATAATTGCGCTAATCTCGCTGATTGGTAGTACCATATCAAATTAGGCACACCTAGACCGCCTTGTTCAGATAAGTTATAGAGAGTGCGAGATGGAAGGCGTGGACCCTTGTTGTTCCATATAAACTTGGTAATTTTGCCTTGAAAGGATTTTAGTTGACTTTTGATTATCGGTATAGGTAATGATCGAAAGAGATACAAAAGCCTAGGGAGAAGAGTCATCTTGACCGAATTAATTCTACCAATCCAACCTATATTCTGAGTACCCCAGTCTTTCAGATCCTTCTCAAGTTTTCTATACATAGGGGGATAGTTGGCTAGATATAAATTCTGAATATTGGGGGTCAAATTAATGCCTAGGTATTTAATATAAGAGGTGTCCCATTTGAATCTATAACGTTCTTTCAGTAGAGAAACAGTGGACTCAGTAAGTGAAACATTGAGGGCCCTGGATTTGGCTATGTTTACAGCAAGACCTGAAACCAGAGAAAATTCGTCCATAAGAGAGTATACTTCGGGCAGGGATGTTTCTGGTGCAGTCAAAAAAAGTAAAAGGTCGTCTGCAAATAAGGCGCACTTATGTTCCTTTTTGGCACATCGAACACCCCTGATATTTGCATTTTCACGAATAGCTATAGCCAGGGATTCAATCACAATTGCAAATATCAGGGGAGATAAAGGGCATCCCTGCCTTGTACCTCTACGGATCTCGATAGAATCTGAAAAAATACCTTGAAAGCGTACTTTAGCTTCAGGGGAATAGTAAAGTGCAGACAGAAAACCCAGAAATTTAGCGCCTTGAACATAAAAGGCCAAGACACTGAGTCAAATGCTTTCTGAAGATCTATGGAAAGAAGCATACCCTTCTGACCAGTATCACCAGACCATCCTGAGTTCAGTATAGAAATCGGATCAATAGCTCTCCTAACCTGATCCGGAACCTTGCCTCCCAGTAATGAAGCCAACTTGATCTTTACTAACATATTGACCAATGAAAGAAGATAACCTATTGGCCATTATTTTAGTAAGTATCTTAAGATCGTTATTGATAAGAGATATCGGTCTATAGTTCTCCACCAGGCTATGATCCTTTTCCGGCTTAGGGATCACCGATATATAAGCCAAATTGAGTTGTCTTTCTATAGGATCTCCCTCGGTCATGTGGTTGAAAAATCTCACCAAATAGGGCGTTAAAATGCTTGAAAATGTTTTGTAATATGAACTCGAAAATCCATCAGGTCCCGGGGCTTTATCTAATTTTAGGTGTTTAATCACTGTCGATACTTCCTCAATTGAAATGGGAGCCTCCATCACCTCTGTATGTATTTCAGACAATTTAGGAAGATTCAGATTGCTAAGAAAATCATCTATCCTCTCTGAAGAAGAATCCTCAGTAGAGGTATAAAGCTTAGAATAAAAGTCATGGAAGGCCTCCATTATTCTCCTAGGGTTTAGGGAGAATGAACCGTCAATCATCTTTATTTTAGGGAGAGTTCTTGATTGAAATCTAGGTGACAATTTATGTGCTAGCATTGGACCTATTTTATCTTTTTAAATTTATAGAAATTGGCTCCAGTCCATTTTATATCTTCCCCCGCCTTAGTCGTAAGTACCAGGTTCAGAGCAGATCTGGCCGCATCAAGTGCCTGAGTAGGAAAGTTATGAGGATCAGTTTTATGTTTTCTACACAGGTCTAAATAGTTGATTTCCAGTCTTTTTATTTCTAGGTTCTTCTGTTTTTTGAGGTTAGCAGCCAATTGTATTATTTTGCCCCTGATAGAAGCCTTGTGAGCAGCCCACAAAGTTTCAGGGGATATATCATCTGTATCATTGTGTTCAAAATATTCTAGAAAATATTCTAAACACATATTGTGATTAAAATGGGCTTGCTAATACTAGATAACACTGTTCCGAAAAATGAAAAACATATTTTCTTTAATCGTGTCACAGGCAGGCTTGTTCAGGGAGGCCATGACTCCTCTTGTAGCGATAATGAAAATCTGACAATTCTTTTCTTTGCCAGAAGCCTGTTGTGCTGCTGACAGAATGATAGCTTAACCCAATTTGGGGTGCAAGGCAGGGATCGCAATCCAGTCACAGTACCGATGTTCCTTCTCAAATGGGTCATGTTATTTGTCATAGTACAGGTGAGTACCCGCTGTTGTATAGCAAGATCCTTTCCCTATAAATAATAAGTATGTGCTATAAAAGATTAAGAGCAAGCTGCCATCCTTCAGCAAAATTACACTGTGATTTTGAGGTCTTATGGCATGTCTACTGGCATGAAAAGATCAGACCAATCAGCACAGTTTTTGTCGCATTTGGAAAGTTACCCACCGTAGGTAAACCTCAGGATTCCTGTGTCCTGTAGTGATATACTTCTGGTGGAAGGGACCAGAGTGAGGCAGGGGACCAGGAATTCAAGCTGGGTTTACACATATGCAAATTGGATGTGGATTCCCCGCATCCAATTTGCATGACATGCGAGTGTGACTGGCTCTCAATGGAGCCGGCTCACACAGGTCTTTAGCGGCCGCAGCCCAGGTTTAAAAATGGTCGTGTGCGTGTTTGGGTCTGATTCAGGTGCGAATTCAGGCAAAAATTTTGACCTGCTTCACACCTGAATAGGTGACCAGACACATACCAGACCCCAGCCATGAACCCACTGTGGGAACTCAGTTTGCAGACCCTGATGTAAGTGGGAACTCTAATGTAAAGACAAAGCAGTGGCCTCTGGTTACCAGTGCCCCCCCCCCCCCGCTACATCAGAGTTCCCTGAATACCCTCACATCACGATCTGCAGCATTCCCCTTTACATAAGAATTCCCCTTTCACTGTAAGGGGGAACTCTGTGATGGCTGGGTTATAGTAACCAGACCTTCATGTCAATGGAGAAATATGTTTTTGACTTTTGTTTAACCCATTGCTAATAGCACTAGCTATATGTTTATAGTTTAAATATTGATATTTGCACTGTTTGCCAGTAAATTTCATGTTTTTTGTCAGTAAAAAATTAGTGCTGTTTGTAAATTTCAGCATCCTGCCAGTAATTTCACTTTGGGGGGGTTGGCAACTCGAGCGTGTGCAATTTTGACATGTTGGGTATCTATTTACTCTGAATAAAATCAGCTTTCACATTATGCAAACAATGCTTTTGAAAAATAGCCACCATGGTCGACCAAAGAAGTTGAGTGCACGTGCTCGGCATCATATCCAGAGGTCGTCTTTGGAAAATAGACGTATGAGTACTGCCAGCATTGCTGAAGAGGTTGAAAGGGTGGGGGTGGGGGGTCAGCCTGTCAGTGCTCAGATCATATGCCACACACTGCATCAAATTAGTCTGCATGGCTGTCGTCATAGAAGGAAGCCTCTTCTAAAGATGATAAAGCCCGCAAACAGTTTGCTGAAGACAAGCACACTAAGGACATTGATTACTGGAACCATGTCCTGTGATCTGATGTGACAAAGATATACTTATTTGGTTCAGATAGTGTCAAGCATGTGTGGCGGCAACCAGGTGAAGAGTACAAAGACAAGTGAGTCTTGCCTACAGTCAAGCATGGTGGTGGGAGTGTCATGGTCTGAGGCTGCATGAATACTGCTGGCACAGGGAAGCTACAGTTCATTGAGGTAACCATGAATGCCAACATGTACTGTGACATACTGAAGCAGAGCATGATCCCCTCTCTTCGGAGACTGGGTCACAGAGGAGTATTCCAACATAACGACCCCAAACACACCTCCAAGACGATCACTGCCCTGCTAAAGCAACTGAGGGTAAAGGTGATGGACTGGCCAAGCATGTCTCCAGACCTAAACCCTATTGAGCATCTGTGGGGCATCCTCAAACAGAAGGTGGAGGAGCACAAGGTCTCTAAAATCCACCAGCTCCGTGATGTTATCATGGAGGATTGGAAGAGGACTCTAGTGGCAACCTGTGAAGCTCTGGTGAACTCCATGCCCAATAGGGTTAAGGCAGTGCTGGAAAATAATGATGGCAACACAAAATATTGACACTTTGGGCCCAATTTGGACATTTTCACTTACTTAGGGATCTACTCACTTTTGTTTCCAGCGGCTTAGACATTAATGGCTGTGTGTGTTGGGTTATTTTGAGGGGACAGCAAATTTACACTGTTATACAAGCTGTAAACTCACTACTTTACATTGTAGCAAACTGGAATTTCTTCAGTGTTGTCACATGAAAATATATAATAAAATATTTACAAATATTTGAGGGGTGTACTCACTTTTGTGAGATACTGTGTGTGTGTGTGTGTGTGTATGTGTATATATATATATATATATATATATATATATATATATATATATATATATATATATATATATATATATATATATTGTGGAGATGCGACCCCATGTCACAGGTGCACATGAGCAGTGTATGCCTGATTTTGGTAGGCTTGCTAATTGCACACCTGTGCGCTGGCTTCATAATCAGCAATAGGTCAGTGCTCATCCTTAAGCCCCGTACACACGATCTGAAAATTATACGAAAAATGCCGCATTCGAATCGATGGTACGGTAATCGGATCATTAGTACAGATCTTTCGAGAGCTGATCAGGACAGTTCATCCAATATTATTCTATCGGACATGCACAGAATTTTTTTTTCGTACGATGCCAGATCGTACGATTTTAGTTTAATCAGTACAGCTGTTGTTCAAAAATGCAATACAAATGCATTACAACACATGACATCACTTCTGAATTTTTATTCTGTCGTACGAGAATTTTCGTGACTTTTTAGTACTCTAATCAGATTCTACATGAGATTAGCACGCAAAAAAAAAATCGGACGATCATTCGTCCGATAATCGTGTGTACGGGGCATTAGACAGCCCGACAGACAGGAGTTCTGGCCTAGGAATCAGGAGGAAGCCAGTGCAGCACAAAGCTTCAAAAACATGGGTGCTGAGGGTCAGGTCTGACGAAGACAGACCAAGGCCTAAGGTGTAAGGCCTGAGCAGGAGTGCTATGTTTTTAGCCAGGAAGGCTGAATGCTGGTTCTGAAGCAGGACTGTAATGCTAAATACCCCTGCGAGGGAATCTGATGTTTATTTTTGAACTTTGTTTCTTTTGAATAAAAATGGGCAGTCATGCCCTTGAAAATGCAGTTTGGACTAACACGATTTCTTCAACTCGCACGCACCACTAGAGCTTAATCACCCCGGATCGTTACTATATATATAATTTTTTTTTATTATTTTTATTTTTTATTCCTATGTGGCTGTCTTGTTTTAAACCCTCCAAGATTCCAACACTTTCCAATGATGAGATACATGTTTTAAGCTATTGGTTTTTCAGGATAAACTGTGAAAATTAAATATTAACTAAAATTTCCAATTGAACCAACAGACAGTGAGGTAATCCTTGTCCTATTATTGCTGTGGTTGTCACCTTAATTTAGCTTCCAATACACTAGTAGAATTTTGTTCAAAATTCTTCAATTTAAGAAAGTTTTCCTCAGTTTTCCAATTGTGGTGGGCTGAAATCGTCATTTATTTTCAACTACAGTTTCTAGCAAATCTGAAGGAGCAGGGTGGAATTTTTTTCTCAAATTAATTTCTAACAGTATATGTGTTTTTTTTTTTTATTCGGGAAAGTCCAAAATCGATTCTTAAACAGAATTCTGAACTTCTTTCGAACAACATTCATCAAGCCATCAAATGTACTGAGAATTTTCCTATAAACTTTCTTTTGAAAATCTAGTAGTGTAGTGTAGATAACATTGTTGATTTTCTCTTTAAATACTTGTTCTACATACATATAATTTGAACCAGTTGGTGGATGCTGGCCAGGATTGGAGGAATAAGATACTTCAAATCCTATGTGTACCTATTATCAAAACGCCTACTTGAAAGCTGAGAGACAATGATTTTCATACATTTGAGGATTATGTAAGACCTCAGTTATTGTAGACATCTAATAATTTACTCTCAACCATAAACATCTGATTGTGATTACTTTATACGTAAAGCTTCTATTTCTGTGGTTTTTTTTTTTCTGACTGACTTCAATTCAAGAAAAGTGAAGTAAGTAACCTTGAATTTTTATTAATAGTTTTTCTAATCTGTCTTGGATCCCAAAGGGGTTTTCCTAATTATAGTGAAAAAAAATTGGGCTAGATAATCCCAGTAGCTTTCAGATGATTAAGAGGATAGATTTTTTGTATGCGTTAAGGCAGGGTGCAGTGGAAAATTGGCAGACTGTCAGACCTTTCAAGTGATATAAATTAGGTCACACCTTGATATAGTAGTAATCCCAGAAAACCATTTATGTGTGCAAGAAATATGAGCTTTATTAAAGCTATAGTAAATGGACTAAATTGTAAAACAGTATACATATATACACTGCTCAAAAGAATTAAAGGACCACTTTTGAATCAGAACTCCTGGGATATTGATCTGGTCAGTTAAGTAGCAGAGGGGGAGGGGTGTATACAGAGGGGGTTGTTAATCAGTTTTAGCTGCTTTGCTGTTAATTGAAACAACAGGTGCACTAGATGGGCAACAATGAGACGACCTCCAAAACAGGAATGTTTTTTCAGGTGGAGGTGTCTGACATTTTTTTCCCCAACTTATCTTTTCTGACTGTTTTTCACTAGTTTTGCATTTGGCTAGTGTCAGAGTCACTACTGGTAGCACGAGGCAATACTTGGACCCTATAAAGGTTGCACAGGCAGTCCAACGCCTCCAGGATGGCACATCAATACGTGTCATTGACAGAAGCTTTGCTGTGTCTCCCAGCACAGTCTCAAGAGCATGGAGGAGATTCCAGGAGACAGGCAGTTACTCTAGGAGAGCTGGACAGAGCCGTAGAAGGTCCTTAACCCACCAGCATGACCGGTATCTGCTCCTTTGTGCAAGGAGGATCAGGATGAGTACTGCCAGAGCCCTACAAAATGACCTCCAGCAGGCCACTGCTGTGAATGTCTCTGACCAAACAATCAGAAACGGACTTCATGGGGGTGGCCTGAGGGCCCGACATCCTCTAGTGTGCTCTGTGCTCACTGCTGGACACTGTGGAGCTCGATTGGCATTTTAGGCTTCTGTGTTTACAAGTCCAAGTGGTACGCGGGGAGCGGAGGGCGTTCCAGCTGAAAAAAAAGCCCTGGATGCACATGAAATGGCCCAACGGGCTGGATTTGATCAGCGGGCCTTGTGTTTAACATATGTGCATGGAAAACTAATTGTATTCTTGCAAAGTTAAAAGTATCAAAGACTTACTGTATACAGTTGTGCTCATTAGTTTACATACCCTGGCAGAATTTCTTGGCCATTTTTCAGAGAATATGAATGATAACAAAAAAACATTTCTTTCACCCCTGGTTAGTGTTTGGCTGAAGCCATTTATTATCAATCAACTTTTTAAATCATAATGGCAACAGAAACTACCCAAATAACCCTGATCAAAAGTTTACATACCCCGATGACTTTGGCCTCATAGCATGCACACAAGTTGACACAAAGGTGCCCATGATTTCTAATTGTGGACCTGCCAAAACCTGAAAGGCTGTAAATTTGTACAGGATCATGATCAGATCCACTAATCTGCCTATTGCGGGTATGCTGAAAGCAGTATACGGTCTTTTTAAATGTTCCAGCAATATACAGCCGTGTTTTGAGAATGACACAAATATAAATTTCCACAAAGTCTACTGCCTCAGTTTTTATGATGGCAATTTGCATATACTCCAGAATGTTATGAAGAGTGATCAGATGAATTGCAATTTATTGCAAAGTCCCTCTTTGCCATGAAAATAAACTCAATCCCATAAAAAAAATTCCACTATATTTGTGAAGAACTATTTAGGGCGCCCAAGAAAGTCCAGCAAGTGACAAGACCATCTCCTACAGTTGCTTCAACTGCGGGATCGGTTCACCACCAGTGCAGAGCTTGCGCAGGAATGGCAGCAGGCAGGTGTGAGTGCATCTGCACGCTCAGTGAGGCAAAGACTTTTGGAGGATGACCTGGTTGTCAAGAAGGGCAGCAAAGAAGCCACTTCTCTCCAGGAAAAACATCAGGGACAGCCTGATATTCTGCAAAAGGTAAAGGGATTGGACTGCTAAGGACTGAGGTAAAGTCATTTTCTCTGGTGAATCCCTTTTCTGATTGGAACATGTGTGGGGTTTCTTGTCAGCCAAGGGAAGTGGGCTCACTCACAATTTTGCCTTAGAACACAGCCATGAATAAAGAATGGTACAAAAACACCCTCCAATAATAACTTCTCCCAACCACCCAAGAACAGTTTGGTGATGAACAATGCCTTTCCCAGCATGATGGAGCACCTTTCCATAAGGTAAAAGTGATAGCTAAGTGGCTTGGGGAACAAAACATTGACATTTTGGGTCCATGGCCAGGAAACTCCCCAGACCTTAATCTCATTTAGAACTTGTGGTCAATCCTCAAGAGGTCGGTGAACACAAAAAAAACACAAATTCTGACAGACTCCAAACAATCTTGATTATGCAAGAATGGGCTGCCATCAGTCAGGATGTGGTCCAGAAGTTGATTGACAGCATGCCAGGGCGAATTACAGGGATTTGTGTCATTCTCAAAACTTTTGGCCACAGCTGTACAGACAGAATATAAAAGCTTTTCTTGCTTTTGCTCATTCTCCTGTAAGATTACAATTTTACTTGATACTTACAGAGAGAGTATTTCCATCATTAAATTAGGCATAGTAGCGCGAGCTACAGTATGCCTGTATTTATTTTTTTAGCCCGGTACTCACTGTGCAATCCTAGCGAGACGATTCCGACTCCCCGCGGGCAATGGGCGTTCCTATCCAGAGGGAGCATGATTGATGGCCGGCTATGGCACGTCACGCTCCCCGAAGATAGCCGGAGTAGGTCTCGGCTCTTCACGGCGCCTGCGCACAGACTATGCGCAGGCGCCGTGAAGCGCCAAGTCCTATTTCGGCTATTTCCGGAGAAGCGTGACGCGCCATAGCCGGCCGTCAATCATGCTGCCTCTGGATAGGAACGCCCATTCCCCGCAGGGAATCGGAATCGTCTCGCTAGGATTGCACAGTGAGTACCGGGCTAAAAAAATAAATACAGGCATACTGTAGCTCGCGCTACTATGCCTAATTTAATGATAGAAAAAAAAAATGTTTTATTGGGGTGAACCACCGCTTTAAGTATGTATTTTACAAAATATTTGCTATTATTATGGTTTAATGTTAGCTAACAATTAGGCTACATAAAAGAAATGGCCATTTCTTCTTACATCCAGGCTTTGTTTAGTGTAATGTTAATGTTGTGAATACTGCCGAGCATAATGTATATGAATACTTGGAGGTTTAAATGCACTTCGGTCTGATCCACTTCTCTGAAGCAGGCATGCACAGGAATCTATAAAGCTATATAGGACCAAATAAGGAAGACATGCTTAGGTTTTTGTTTTACTCTCTCTGCCTTTGGCTTCCAGATATGTAAACGTGTTAGAAACTAAATATTTGCAGAGTCAAGTGTAACTGTTAGAAAAGGCTGAAGGAATTCCATGCTTTGAAAGTAAGAGAGGATCTCACATAGTCTTCATTGCGTGCCTCTAATGAGCATAGTAACAACCTCTTAAGGGGGTGTATAGTGGTTTTGTGACTATTTTCCTTACTATAGCCAGGGCAAAAAAGGTTTAAAAAATGTTTTATGAAAATATTACATACAATAATTATAATATATATTTAATATTTAGCATTCATTTTCTAATAAGATGGAGCTGGAGTTAGCGTGCTTTTAATAACTCCCTACAGCCAGTTAAAAAAAGTCTGTTTACATAATACTATAGCTCAAACTGAAATTTATATGGAATGGATAACTCCTCCTGGTCACTCATCCCTTATGAGGTGAATCAGTCACCTGCCGTACTATCTCCTTAGTTAACCCAAAGTGATCAAGATTTAGACCTATAGTAAAATTATATATGTTTACACTTCCTCTGAAAACAGATCTGCAGTGAATTGGTCCGCTCTCACAAACACGTATGAAAAAGAGGTCCAGGTTGTACCTTGTTTAAACCTGTAAATGCATGCGGTTGCAGGGCAGTTGTGGTGCAGGGCCGGACTGGCCTACCGGGATATCGGGAGATTTCCCAGTAGGCTGCCTGTCCTCCGGCCGGTTTCAGCTGCCGGGCTGCAGTGCTCCCTGTCCCCTCTCTCCTGCTCCTGTGTATTATCACGGAGCTGGCTGCCTGGGTCTGTGTTCGGCGGTGACGTAACACAGTCCCACCCCCCTAGACCGGCTCATGTGATAGTAGATAGAATCAGCGTTAAGCCTATCACACGAGCCGGTCTAGGGGGGCGGGACCGTGTTACAGCGTCACCGCCAAACACAGACCCAGGGTAGGAAGGGGGTGAAAGTGTCTGGAATTTAAGTGGTTAAATAAGTATTTAATTAATGTTGTCACTGACTATTGAACAACCAGCAACTGGTATACAATATATATTAAAAAGTTCAGTGGTCAGGAATATGAAATACAGCACGTCGCACAGGAATGCGTAATGCAAAGGGCTCAGAAGTCAGAAGTGTATAATGAAAAGCCTTCTACAGACTCCAGAGGTGTTGACGGAGGTGACTAAAGAACCTCACTGAACAGCTATCCCAATTGCTACACAAAATAGCAGCTACCGAGTCAAGACATAAACATGCCCCCTCCCAGACATCAGAGACGAAACTGGCGGTTCAAAACAAGTTACGAATCGGGAAACAAGTGTGGGAAACTACTAGCGAGAATGGTTAAGGAGCATAAGCTCTCTGCGTATATACCACAGATCGTTAAGTCTGACGGTCAAAAAGTGGCCCTCCCTAAATAAATCACCCAGGAGTTTAAGGAATTTTACTCTCACCTTTACAATCTGCCACAACCACAGTCGTCCCAATCAAATATGGAGTATATTAAAGCATCCCAACTGCCCTCCCTCTCCCCTGAACTTAGAGAGGAACTAGACTCCCCGGTATCCTTACAGGAGCTCCAACAAGCCATAGGGACAATGAAACTAGGAAAGGCCTCTGGCCCCGATGGATACATCCTACAATACTACAAGACGCTAATTCCAATCCTAGGTCCACGTTATTGAACGCGATTGACTCTGGCTCTGCGTTTGCCAGAGACACCTTAGGAGAACACATCTCTGTGATACATAAGGAAGGGAAATAAGATCTAAGCGTATGCTGATGATCTGCTTTTTTCACTTTACAAACCCTGTAGTATTATTGCCAAACCTCTTTAGACAATTTGATATTTTTTGAAGATAAATTTCTCCAAGTTGGAAGCAATGGGAATTTCAATATCACCGCAAACCGTACCACTGGTACAATCTAACTTTCGCTTTAAGTGGACATCGTCCACATTGACTTATTTGGGAACGAGCATCCCCTCAGACCTCTCCTGTATTTATGAGCTTAACTTTCCTCCCCTGTTAACAAAAAACAGAATGTTACTAAACACATGGCACAAGGGCCTGCACTCATGGGGGGTTATCCTCAAAAGAGATACTCTGACTTAACTGCTGTTCAGTCTGTGTGTAACTTTGGAAACGATCCTCAAAAGGCTTTTTCCAAAGTTACACAGAAGATCCGGCATGTGTAATTGAATTACACTGCCTAATTTTAGGATGCAGTACCGCATCCGCCGCTGGGGGCATTTCGAGTCGAAATGCCGTTGCTAGTATGCAAATTAGCACTTAAGGCGATCCACAAAGCTTTCTAGCTTCCTTTTTGCGCCGTAAGTGTTATTTTGCAAGTGTAAAATTAGGGCTCGTTTTACAAAGTGTAAAGTTAGTCACACCTTGTAAAGGCCCATTCCAGCGACGGCATTTGGTATGCTTTCCCGAGGGAGAACTCCACGTCAATTTGTAAAAAACAAAACCGGCATGGGTTCCCCCCCAGGAGCATACCAGGCCCTTAGGTCTGGTATGGGTTGTAAGGGGACCCCCCCTACGCCGAAAAATCGACGTAGGGGGTCCCCTACAATCCATACCAGACCCGTATCCAAAGCACGCTACCCGGCCAGCCAGGAAGGGAGTGGGGACGAGCGAGCGCCCCCCCCCTCCTGAGCCGTGCCAGGCCGCATGCCCTCAACATGGGGGGGTTGGGTGCTCTGGGGCAGGGGGGCGCACTGCGGGCCCCCCCACCCCAGAGCACCCTGTCCCCATGTTGATGAGGACAGGACCTCTTCCCGACAACCCTTGCCATTGGTTGTCGGGGTATGCGGGCGGGGGCTTATCGGAATCTGGGAGTCCCCTTTAATAAGGGGGCCCCCAGATACCGGCCCCCCACCCTAAGTGAATGGATATGGGGTACATCGTACCCCTATCCATTCACCTGGAGGCAAAAAGTAAAAGTTAATAAACACACAACACAAGGCTTTTTAAAATATTTTATTATTCTGCTCCGGACGCCCCCCCTGTCTTCGTTATTAGCTCAATTACCAGGGGGGGCTTCTTCTTCCACTCTCCGGGGGTCTTCCGCTCTCCGGGGGGGCTTCTCCGGACTCCGGGGGGGCTTCTCCGGACTCCGGGGGGCTTCTTCCATCTTCTCCCCTCTTCCGCTCTTGACTCGGCGAACCCCGGTTCTTGTGCAGCTGTCCGGTGCCTTCTTCTTCAGCGCTGGCTGCCTGCTATGTTTGTGTGTTAGCTCGATTTCAAACAGGCAGCCGGCGCGGTCTTCTGTGACGCCAGGGTCTTCTGGTCTTCCGATGTTGCCTCGTCGCCTGTTGTCGCTGTAATGATGGAAGCGCGCCTTGCATCACATTTATATAGGCATCACCGTCCCATCATGCTCCGGTAGGTACCCACGTGGTGGGTGCCTACCCACGTGCACCCACCACGTGGGTACCTACCGGAGCATGATGGGACGGTGATGCCTATATAAATGTGATGCAAGGCGCGCTTCCATCATTACAGCGACAACAGGCGACGAGTCAACATCGGAAGAACAGAAGACCCTGGCGTCACAGAAGACCGCGCCGGCTGCCTGTTTGAAATCGAGCTAACACACAAACATAGCAGGCAGCCAGCGCTGAAGAAGAAGGCACCGGACAGCTGCACAAGAACCGGGGTTCGCCGAGTCAAGAGCGGAAGAGGGGAGAAGATGGAAGAAGCCCCCCCGGAGTCCGGAGAAGCCCCCCCGGAGTCCGGAGAAGCCCCCCCGGAGAGCGGAAGACCCCCGGAGAGCGGAAGACCCCCGGAGAGTGGAAGAAGAAGCCCCCCCTGGTAATTGAGCTAATAACGAAGACAGGGGGGGCGTCCGGAGCAGAATAATAAAATATTTTAAAAAGCCTTGTGTTGTGTGTTTATTAACTTTTACTTTTTGCCTCCAGGTGAATGGATAGGGGTACGATGTACCCCATATCCATTCACTTAGGGTGGGGGGCCGGTATCTGGGGGCCCCCTTATTAAAGGGGACTCCCAGATTCCGATAAGCCTCCGCCCGCAGACCCCGACAACCAATGGCAAGGGTTGTCGGGAAGAGGTCCTGTCCTCATCAACATGGGGACAGGGTGCTCTGGGGTGGGGGGGCCCGCAGTGCGCCCCCCTGCCCCAGAGCACCCAACCCCCCCATGTTGAGGGCACGCGGCCTGGCACGGCTCAGGAGGGGGGGGGGGGCGCTCGCTCGTCCCCACTCCCTTCCTGGCCGGCCGGGTAGCGTGCTTTGGATACGGGTCTGGTATGGATTGTAGGGGGACCCCCTACGTCAATTTTTCGGCGTGGGGGGGTCTCCTTACAACCCATGCCAGACCTAAGGGCCTGGTATGCTCCTGGGGGGGGAACCCATGCCGTTTTTTTCTTTGAAAATGGGCATGGAGTTCTCCCTCAGGAATGCATGCCGCTGTCATTTTTTTTATCCCCGACGCAACTTTAAGCCGTCGCGATCCTCAAAACTCGGCGTAACGTAACTTCGCGCATGCGCAGTACGGCCGGCGCGCATGCGCAGTACGGCCGGCGCGGGAGCGCGCCTCATTTAAATGGGACTCGCCCCATTTGAATAGGAACGCCTTGCGCCGGCGGAATTTTAGTAACACAGCCTGAAATTTCTAGATAAGTGCTTTGTGGATCAGGCACTTAGGTAGAAACTTTAAGGCAGTGTAACTTAAATTGGATTTTTTAAGTTACGTCAGGTTTTTGTGGATCTGGCCCATGGTTTGGAAGGTGCAACCTATTAAAAATGTGCATATTGCCAAAATATCTCTACCTATTCCAAACCTTACCGATCAGGATACCACTCTCATATTTCAAACAAGTACAAGCGTTGTTTACCCGCTTTGTCTGGGCACACAAGAGGCCGCGTATCCCCCGTACTCTGCTAACCATGCCAAAACACAATGGAGGCCTGGCACTGCTGGACATAAGGAGATATTACCAGTCATTGACTGTCAACAACATTAAGAACTCAAACTCTGGGCACAAATAGAGCAAAATCAATCTACTATTCCTCTGAAGAGTGCATTATGAAGCTGGAAATCTATACCCTCAGAATTAAAATCACATCCTCTGATAGGCAATACCCTTCGACAATGCTCACAGGCCACCTTACAAGCTTCCCAAACGATCGAAACTTCTCCACTGACCCCGATCTTGGGGAACCCCAAATTCCTCCCAGGACGCTCGCCCATGCAATTCCCCACACTGCGTGAATCTGACTGCGTAAATGCCTCCCAGTTTGTGATAGGAGATAGATGGCCCACTATTTCGGAATTGATGGACTCCACGGGCCCCTATCGACTTGCATTCTGGAACGCGACACAGATCCATCACTTCCTCCAGACTTTACCGAACCCCCAGGCTTATTCTAGGCAATTGACCACATTTGAGGAATACTGCTCAAGGACGGAACCGTTACCTCAAGTTCTCTCCAAAACGTATACTCTAATGAACACTCCCCCGGAACAACCGACCCTGCCTAACGAATTGGGAGTCAGACCTACATTGCACTTTCACTACGCCACAAATACAAAATATAATTGACTTCTCCCTTAAAGCGGAGGCCCGGGAAAAAACAAATTAAAAGCCAGCAGCTAAACATACTGCAGTTGCTGGCTTTTAATAAATGGACCCTTATCTGTCCTGCAGTCCCTCGATGTCCGCACCACAGCTGATGTTTCCATCAGCTGTCTGGTGCTGCCGCCGCCATTGCAGGTAAGGGAACCCGGCAGTGTAGCCTTTTGGCTTCACGTTGGGAACACTACGGTTGGTGACGTCATGGCCGTGGCCGGACTCCCGGAAGTGGGAAAGGATACCTGTCAAAGACAGGTATCCTGTCCCCCTCCCCCCGAAAGGTGCCAATTGTGGCACTGGAGGTGGGGAGGAACCCAAAGAGCGGAAGAGCCACTTTAGGGTGGAGCACCGCTTTAAGTCTTCACTTTGCACTAAAATACAGAGACCAACTATAAGGTACTGACAAGGTGGTACCTGACACCCAGCCGACTACACACTATTTTCCCCGATACACCGGAACACTATTGGTGGTGTGGTGAAGACAGAGGAACGATCCTACATATTTTCTGGGCTTGCCCTAAACTGACAGCTTTTTGGACAACTGTTAGTAGTGTTTCCCAAAAATGACTTTAAGATCCCTAATGACCCGGCATTTTTTCTATTACACGTCTCCACTCTATCGCCTAAGACTTATAAAAAGTCCATACTCCACCACTTACTAAATGCAGCTAAATCTTGCATGCCCGTGCTCTGGAAACAGCAGACTCCGCCGACCACAGCGCTTTGGCTGAGGAAGGTGGAAGACATACAGAATGGAGGACCTGATCCTGACGGCACATGACAGACACAAGACATATAAGAAGACTTGGACTCTTTGGAACCTGTTCATACATTCAGAAGAGGGGAAACCCCTATACGGGACCTGAACCCCTGTGACAAAGGGGTAACTTGAAGCCCTTTCCGACATGAGTCATAACTATATCCAACCCAGGTGCCAATCCCTTCCCCCACCCCACCTCCCCTCTTTACCCCACCTCCCTCCCCACTCTTCTTTCCCTACTAATTCTTCCTCACCTGTCTATTTCTCTCTTTATCTAATTTATTGTTTTAGTATTATAAGGAATGGAGAATGTGGTTCCAGATCCTTTACAATCGCTAGTGTGGATGATCCACATCGTCGCAACCCAGTAGCAATAAGAGGACCGGAAAAATCAGTTACGGGACTTTCGAAATACTAACTAACTG